>NC_051160.1:136407353-136709390 GCF_013339745.2 Dermacentor silvarum | reverse complement strand
GCATACCAGGTTTTGCCGGTAGGAGTCTGGACGCTCAGGCCAACGGCCCAACGGCTTACTCCCATTCCCGGCAGACGCTGACTTCTTCGACGCTCGCTTGCGTCCGGACACCTCCACACCGTTCTAGGGTCTCTCTCACATCTCTTCTTGTTCCTAACTTTCCTTCTAAGTCACCCACCTACTCTGGGACTGTCCTCGCTACGATTTACAGAGACGATCGCTCGTAACCGCGACAGCGCGCTTGGATCAAAGACCTTTGTAAAAAAAATTTTGTGAGAAAAACAGAAAATGCATGGCAAATTTAGTGACATAACAGTTCTGTTCTTGTCTGTTTTCCGTTTTCCATTTAGCAGTAATTTTGCATATGTTGTCTGTTATTGCTTTTCTGTACTTCTACAGAGATTTTCTGTTGCCGATCTCTTCTTTAAAAAACAGGCTTTTTGTATTTGCACACAATTTTTCTATTAATGCTTTTTCTGTAATTCTACACAATTCTTTTGTTAATGCTTTTTCTGTAATTCTACACAATGCTTCCGTTAATGCCTTTTCTGTAATTCTACACAAATTTTCTCTTCCTTGCTTATATATATATATATATATATATATATAGGGAGAGAGAGAGAGAGAGAAAGAGAGTGCTAAAGAAGTTATTTTGCAGATTTAAGAAAAATGGGTTCTGTTCTTTCCTATACTCAGTAGATATCAGTATACTTTCTATACTCAGTAGATATCAGTAGATACTTGTGCTGTGTATGTGCCATCTGCAAAAGCAGCAGCGTGCAGCCCCAATTTCCCATGCATAGTGCTAGCACTATAACCAGAGTTTTATATTCACTAACAGAGTTGAAGGCAACAGTTTGAACTTCCAAATTTTACTGTTTATTTAGAGGTCAAACTCAAGCTTCGAACTTGTATTGATCCAGGGCATTTGCCAAGGCAGCGACTTTTGGCGACAAACAATACTGCTTCTTCGACGTTCGTCGTGCCTTTGTGCTTCTTTCCGGGTTGATGCCCGCGATTGCCCTTAAAGAAACAAAATAAGAGGCAGGATTAATGTACTAAGAATGCAACCGGGCTAATAATGTGTACTCCCAAAGCTTAGATGCTGTTTGAAGCATTCACTGAACAAATCAAGGCAGCAGCTCCTCCCAATATGGTCTCGTGATGTCACACAACCCTACGGCCAATCAGTGCACGGCCATATCTGCAGCCAGCTTCCACCTGTCAGAGTTACACCCATCATTTTTTGCTGCCTAGCAAGCTCGCACTCCTCCACCACCCTCTATAAAACACCGGCTCCATGAGCTGCAAAATATTCAGAAACTACCAAGCTGTGCTCTGAACGGAAGAAAATCTAGGTGCGTACTGTTTCTTGCAGTAAATGCAAAGTAAATTTGTGTTTGAACATTTTCATGAATGTTCCCTTGAGTGGAACGAGCACTGAGCACAGAACCTAGTGGCGAATACAGGTGCAAGGAAGCAGTAAAGTTGTGGATAAAGACTAATTGTTTTTTGTCTCAGTTAGAAAAGAGTAGGTGTATCGTGTTTTGTATATTCTAGAATTTTTTTTGTTTTATTTCGATATTGAAGCAATTCCAACTTTGGTTTTTAGAAAGTTTTAGTATTGAGACTTCTTAATTTATGTATAAAATTTCAGTTTTCGTCCCTGAAAATATATTAACATAGCTCCATTTTGATATATGTTATAGCAAGACAGTGCAATAGTATTAAATATATTTCCAGCACCTCCCAGAACTGCCTCTTTTTCTGCAGTCCCTAATGGGTTAAAATCGCTAGCAACCCCAATTTTTAAAGTTTTTCCCCACCCTCTCTAAAGGCCTAAAAGCAGTAATTTTAAAACAGCCTACCAGCAATGTTTCTCGAAAATATGTGCAACCGTAAGAAATGCAATAGGTCAATGCGAACATACATCGGGAAAGATCTCACCTCTGCACAAACTCCAATGTCAAAGCCACTTCAGGTGGATACTCTATGTTAAGAACGAAGTATAAGAGGAACATGACTTTGAAAGCTGCAGCCCGCTGAGTAGTCAATATCGCAACACCATCCACACAGACAGTAAACATTTCTGCCTCAAAGAGACCTGGTCCTAGAAAAAAGAGAATAAAGGAACATCAGTACACCAAGAGATGGTCAATGATTCCAAAATCTAACCTTTCATACATATTATGGGCGTCACTGGCATGTCTCCCAAGTCATCATCATGGGCGGTCTCCTGCAAAATGAGCAAAGCAAGACAGAGGGAAGGCATTCAAAAA
Source organism: Dermacentor silvarum (assembly GCF_013339745.2). Taxonomy (NCBI): domain Eukaryota; kingdom Metazoa; phylum Arthropoda; class Arachnida; order Ixodida; family Ixodidae; genus Dermacentor; species Dermacentor silvarum. The sequence continues at coordinate 136,707,111 of NC_051160.1, read as the reverse complement.
CTGGTATCTTGCTGCATGAAATACAAATGAGATTGTGGCAACTCCTGTTCGAATGTACACGATCATACTCTATGCAAAGCAATTGCATTTTTACGCTTTCAAAATCTTGTTCAACCATGGACGAGATATGCAGCATATTTGGAGATAGCAGCAGATGACATGGCTGCACCTGTGAAGCACCCAAATAACTCAGATACATGTCATGGATGAGACCGACGTTTAGGTGAATCTATCAAGGTTCTGGGTTCAAATATGCACCGGGACGAATTCATATTCAAATGCGTAGTTTGTGTGGAAGCTGCACAGCTTTCCTGTGTAGCTGTGTGGTTGTGCTTGCGTGGATACTAAAGAGTAATTACTTTTATTACAGGCCATCCATCATATTATAAAGATGACAAGATAAACCACATGCAAAAGCCAAAACACTTGTGAAGACTGCTTTTTTTATCAGCTTCACAATTACATTAAGACATAAAATCAGGCAGAGAACAATGTCTTTAAACCATACAGAAACGTTTCATCGTTGCAGTCAAACATATTTGTTTCTAAGGTAGACTAAAGAGATATTTTAAAAAGAAATTTATCACTACCAAAATTTGGGGGTCACCTAAGCTGTGCCCTAAAGGGTATTGTGCAACTGCGTTAATGGCTCCCGTCTGCAGACCCTCATTCGCATATATCACGTGCACTTTTCTACTCACTTCATAATCCCTTAATTTGTGCCGCTATATCATCTCGCACAAACTTATTAGCATACAAGCTACCAGATTTCGCGAGACTACCAGATTTGAAGTGCCACTTCAACCAAACCATACAAATGTGCCTCTGGAGCAGTGTCTCAATAGGGGATCCAAGGGGCCCTGAGAGTACGATTTCCATTTCGACCTCCCATCTCAATGAAGTCAGATGAGCTGGCTGGTCCTGCCAACTCTGCCGTTTCATACATTATCGCAACACCACACAATCCATCGGCCAATCAGTGCCCTGCCAGAGGCATGCTCGTGATTTTTCCCTGACAACACCAACGCTGAATATTCTATAGGACGAGGCCTTAAACCATTTTGCGTGAATTGTTTTGAACACTTTATACGTCAGTGCCATACCCCTACTGTATTTTTCTTGACACCTACTCCCAATGTCTCTCTCAAAGCACTCTACCTTGAATAAACAAAATGTGCAAAGCTCAAAAAGACTGAAAAAAATTATGACAGCAGATTTTAAATATCACCGCCCTAACTATATTGTAACATTTTGCCAGTAAAATAATGCAGGTATGGAGAGTGGAATTTTTTATACATACATGCAATGTACACCTGAATTCTGCATGCACAAGCACTTCTCTTCCAGATGGCAGCAGAAGAGAAAATTTTAAGCTTGCCTCAACAGTCTTGTAGATGAGCTCTTCATCCTCGTCAAACAGGGCAAGGAGAAGAACAGGTGCACCTTCATGTTCTGGTGTCACACTCTTGAGACGGTTCTTGGCTTGTTCAATTTCTTCGAGACATTTCTTCACCTTTGGCCTCTTCATCTGACTATAAGCATAACGATATACACGAAGCCCAATGCTTTCCATGCTGGCATCAATTCTTTGGCAAACCTCAGTACCAAGTAGCTTCTTGGAATGCTCAAGAAGGAAGTCTTCAGTAAACAAAAATGGCCAGTTTTTTTTTACCTCTGTCACACTCCCCGACTGATTAATGGTCAGTCTTTGTGATGCATACGTCTCAATCATTAAACGAGTGACAAGCTGCTTGTTGGGATGCACTTTAGCATACTCAGAAAGGAGCTGCTGCTGCTTTTCCCGCTGTGTCAACAAACTTTCTCCACTCGGTAACTCCGGCTGCCATGCTATGCAACCATAGGAGTCACGGGTAGATCGTGGACGTGGCTGGAATGAGTCTGGGTCATCAACAATTTCAGCAGGCAGCACATGTGCAATTGGTCTCTTCTTGTTGTTGATGCAGTTTTCGAGCTTCCACATCAATGTCTCAACTCCCGTACCAACAACTGTACCCTGTAGCAAATCCTGAAATGATGAGGGGTACATTGACACAACTTTTGATGCAATTATTCTCAGGTTCCGTCTGCCAGGCGCTGAATGCTTATCCAGGATGAGAGAACTCAGCATTCTCACCATCTGGTTCAGATCAGCTTTTGTAGGCCTTTCTTGTGCTTTGCATGCTTGAAGTAAAGTTGACGAAAACATTTCCCAAGGGATGCAAAATTTCTCAGCCCATTCATCTAGCTGTGAGTTGGCATCTGAAGTCACCTTAGCACAACTGCCACTCTGCCCAGGTGAGAAAGGAGCAGCACTGATGGTCTGAAACTTTTCAAGTAGGATGCGCCTTTGCACAGGGGCTAAGAAGTCTAAGTCTGACTCTTGTAGATATCTGAAGTGTTCTGCACATTTTACTCCTAACTCCTCCAGTTTCTGACCAATGGTTGTGAAGTCCTCCTCGCTGAGTGCTGGAAGCCACTCCTGAACAAATGACATGAAGTCCTCTGGGCTGAAAAAAAAATTAGCAATTATCTAAAACTGCATGCTTCAGTGCCATGACTGTGACTTTTGGATGGCCAACATCATATGACTCAAGTGGATAGTAATCATGAAGGTCTTGAACGAAAATGCACTTCAGTGTCCCAGATTCTGGACCCGGCAAGAAATATATCATCATCATAGGTTCCAAAACAGAGCAAGTGACACGAACAAGATAACAGATTTTGTTGTCTTGCAATAAAATGAAAATGATCCGGCCAAACACCAGCCTGCTTTCCTCACGAGCCAAAATCACGACCATGTCTTTGCTGTACTTGATGCCCCTGTATTCAGCTTGGTATGTGCAATACAATTCTCTTCCTAGTAGTCCACAAGTCTTGATGGCTTCCTGAACTTCGACACTGAACAAACTGGGGCAAAAAAGAAATGTGGAGTCGATCACTAAGTCTCTTTCAAAGCGGCAGGTACTTCCCCTGTACGCCTGAAGAAGCTGGTGTTTTTCAGCAAGTGTTAGTGTGATGTTCTTGAAGTTCTGGGCACTTCTTATGCACTTGCGAAAATAGCCATGCTTACTTTCACAACGCATAGTCCATAACCTAATAAGCGGTCCAAACTGAGTAATGAGATAGGGGTAGTGAATCATGTAATGGTGCTTCGGTTTCAGAGGTGTACCAGGGAAGAGCTCAGTTCTTCGGTCAATGTAATCTTCTATCAAATCTTTCAGCCTCATTACCATGGCCATATTTATTGCTGGAGCGCACGCCAACTGAACAAGTTCACTGAGCATCAATACTAACTCCCATACAGGGTCATTTCTGCACACCTTGTCATGAAGAAAGCAGGGTAAAAACCGAAGCATATTCCAGTTCTGGATTGCGTGTCCACTCAGCTTTTTAAATGTTTTAGAAACCTCTGCTGGCTGGTCGTTCGCGTCTACTCTTTTGAACTTGAATAAAAGAATCCTTTTATTCAGTTCTTCAACAGATAACCATTGCTGCTTGGTGATGAAGTATTGCAGCATCAACGCAAGATCGTACGATACCACACCTTCAAACAGGTCATGTGCTAAACATGGAGGGAGCCCAGGAGCACAAACGTGAAAGTATTTTAGGCCATTAAACAAAGCATCAAATTTAATGCCTTTGCATGAAAGAAGGGTACAGTCATCCTGGAGTTCCTTCACGGCCTCTTTGTAGTTCACTTCATTTCTTAGCTCATTGGTGTCAGAAATGTTTTTCTCAAACATATTTTCGCGCTTTACTAAACAAAACCTGCACATGTATTCAGCTGTGCTGAAATTTTCCATGAATCCACCAATACTGTGGCTGCCTAGGTTGTCGCCCAGAATTGCCACCACAGTGCCATATGTGGGAACGCTGTCCACCAACGTGCAGCCAGCTTCAAGCTTTTTGATGTCACTAATCAATGTAGCAAACACCTTCTCCTGCCCGAAGAACAAAATGTCACTTTCTTTACAAAGCAGCACTAACTGAACTGCACAGATACGACTTCTGTTCCAAGAACGCAGGTTTCCAAGCAGCAGATATACAGCTAGAATTTTGTGCTTCTTTGCTGAACCTAAAGGATTTACCACTTCAAAAGCATCTTGAAAAAGAATCAAACGCAAAGCAGTGGGGTGATCCTGAAACAGCGGTATTGACTGAAAGACCTTCCCATCACTGAAATCCTTAAATACACCTGGTTCATGAACTTCCAGATTCATACACTGATCTTGAACTGAGGTATCTCTTAGCAACGATTTTATCGTTTCAATTATTGGGACATAATGAAAATGAGCATCCTGATTGTTTTTGTTTTTTCCAAGACGCACAGCTACTGGCTGCACATAATTGAATTTGCTTTGAAAGTACTCCCTGCGAGAGTAAGTGCTCCGAAAAGCTCCACTGTTGCTGTGCAGGCCAACAATAACGTCACTTTCAAGCATACTTTTGACAGCAAACTCAATGAACTCTCTATTCAAGCCTGCATCTCTCATCTTTCTCCTTAAAGCATCAGCCATGTAGTCAAGATTGTTGCTTTGGAGGTCACAAATTGCCTCAGAAATGACTTGAACTGTTCTTGAGGGCACTAAGCTCTCTGAAAGGAGACGCAGATAGAAACGTCCAAAAGCATCTGTAATATCAGTACATAGAAAATCTTGGTGCATGGCACCTTCAGTCACCTCTTCTTTGCTTCCATCAACCTCTGAGTGGCAGTCCTCACTCCGCTGTTCCTCAGGTGAACATGTCTCCAAGCCAGTACTACGAGTCTCCGTTTCAAGATTAGTTTGTGCTTCCATGTGCCTTTCTGCAGAGATGCCCTCTAAATAAGACTCGCATACACCTGGTTGAAAAGCGTGCCTGTGACATCGTGAAATGTGGGAGGAAAATGTGGACTTGTTTGCAAACATTCGTGAACAAGCAACAAAGGGGCATGAAACATTCTTCCCTTCAGTGATGTGCCTTTTCAGGTGACTCAATAAAGACTTGACATCTCGGCATGTCTGTATGCATGTATCGATGGTGCAGGTCAGTGACACGCTCCTGCAAGTTACTACAGCCGCCGGAATACCAACACGCTTGTGAGATCTGAATATATGGCTCTTCATGGAGCTCACTTTCCTAAACGCTCTGCAGCAGTCAGAGAAAGGACAGCGAATTTGAAGGCTGCTTTCATTTTTGTGCAGAGATGCATGCTTCAAGAACTGAGGCAAAGCTTTGGCAACTGCTTGGCATATGCTGCACTTGTATGCCATTCTGCATGTTACGGGGCACTTGAGTGGACTTGACCTCTGCAACAGCAATGAATTTAAAATTCCACAGAAATTAGCATCGAATTTTGCGTCATCGGAAATGTTCCAAATCATAACTCATACAGAGCACTGTACTTACATTTTATTACACATCTTTGGCTGCAGCTATCACATGGTGGCAGCTTGACAAAAAAACAAAGCTACCTAAACAACTCGATAGGTTTACTGCAATGCTTTTATATCTACAATCTGCAACTTATTTACAAACATGTGCAGAAAGTGAGACACTGAAGGTACAATTCCCATTAAAATTTACTATCTGCAATGGTCAAAAATGGAATTACACACTTGCACTGTGTGCTACTAAAAGTGAGTGGGAAAGATATTTCGGAGCTAGCACTTCAGCTTCATTAACTTCGTAGTCAAATGTGGCCGTTGAGAGCAAAAGTGCTTCGAATCCCAACTCCTTTTATGTATTATCTGAAGATGCAAACAAGCTTAGCAGGCATCTTAGAAAAGCTAGGGATGAAATGTTTAAAACAGCTCACCTGGATTGTGAAGTCATCACCTTGAGTTTCTGTTAGCCGGGAGTCACACACGGTTATGCTCGACTGGTTCCGAACCAAAAACGAATTTCTGTTGTGGCCACTAAGTCAGCATGAGTGGTAACCCTGGATAAAGTTCCAACTGCAGGAAAGAAGCGAGGATCAACATAGAACCGACGCATCTAAAAATTATTTAACTAATTAAAAATTAGTTTTGCCCAGTTTTATTGCATGTGATGGCAGCGACACACAGTCCTTAAAGCGAAGGACCTACTGGAGAAAGAGTTACTACTCCAGAAAAATAAATTTAAAAAAAGAAAGCTGGTTCGATATGCCCAGTTGCCTTGTACTACGCTTGGTTCTGGAACAACTGAATGCTCTCAATTACTAGACTGGGATGTTTCGTGCACGCTGAAATGGTCAGATGACCCAACAATTACTGTTACACACAATACTAAAAGCTAACTCACCACACAACCTCTTTTAAAGACTGAATGCTGAGGGCATGTGCTCATAGCTAACTTAAAATATGGTTCCACATGCGGAATGCACCGATTGCGCGATCTCAAAGGGAAAACGCGCCGCAGGGCTCACTGAAGGAATATATACTGTACTCGCAGACGGAACTAACCTCCGCGCACTTCCTAAAACACACAATAAATATGACCTACTCATGGTGGAAACTTTCCTGACACCGCATTTAAAGAACGGTAGCTGTTGCAGGCCGCCTCAATAAGCGTTCACTATCCACGTTTGCTACCTAAAACTCGGAAGAATACCTAACTTTGGTTTGATTTAACGTCCCAAAGAGGAGATCAGCAATGAGGTGCACCGTAGAGACGGCTCCGGAAATTGCTACCACCTAGGGTTCTTAAAGTGCACTTGACGTGCTTGCCGAGACAAAGACAGAACACATTGGCGGAGCTATGTGACAAATTGAAAACGGCCATCGATAGTCTGGATATAATCTCGTGGGGACTTCCGGGCGACGAACGAAATTTTCTGTGGCTGCCGATCCGAGCGAATAGGAAAACAACACATGCAACGTGTTTCGCCCGACAGCACCACTCGTCGCTGGCCGCCGCCGCCTTCGCATGCACGGATCTAAGCTTTCATTATGAAACTACCTACGTTCTCGTTCCGTCCTTTGCATTCCACCAGCTACCCTTCAAAGCCCTTCATTCAGCGAGTACAGGCGACGTTACAGTTACACTAAAGGCGCAGATATACTCCGACAAGGCGCGCGCGCGCGCGGCTTAGCAACGTCACGTTGGCCAAAGCGCGAAACTACACTGCGGCGGAACTCGACCGGCAGCGCGTTCAGCGGCTTTCGGCGCGCTTCAACGGCTCCCGGCACGGGATGGGCCGGTCTCTATTTCGCGCCGAGCGCGTAGGCCCCGCGAGAGCGGTTCCCGCTCTCGCATAGGGAAGGGGACGTTCTGGGCATGCGCTCCTCCGCTGCCGCCGCTACCTCAGCCGTCACGCCGCCCGAATGCCCGACTAATATGCGCCTGGCGTGACATCGCCAACTGACGTGACCAACAACCGGCGCCCGTGCGCCGCGAACGTCGGAGTATACCGAAGTCTTAACTCCAAACACAGCACAATTTCAAACACAACGTTTGCGATTCAATCCCCGAATGTTACACATGACCGCTGCAAAAAGGAAGGCCTAGCTCATGACCGCATAAGGTGCCAGCAGGAAGGCTTTGTTCAATGTAGCCCTACAACTAGTTGGCGTATTTACAGGAGTTGCAGTGGCCAAGCCCATTCCGCTATACAAGACAAGGAACTATCGCTTGCGAGCTAACAGAGCTTCGTCGTGGCCGTAAGCAAATCGAAGTGAGAAATAGGTACTACCCTTGTTTCAGCGTGGACGAGCGCGGTGCCCGGTCTCGTTCGTTGAGCGCTCCAAATTTCTCCCAGAAGCAGCAATAGCATGTCACAAGACACCAAATACACGATGCTGCTATAAGCAGCCAATCATACACGTACTCAACGACTTCCGTTAACGAGCAGCTAGCGATAAAGCCAACATCGACTTGCACAGCTACCACACGGGAACAAAGACGCTAGCGCAACTGATGACGCAATGTATAAGTGTGCTAAGCGGCCAAAGTTAAGCTTCCGCAAACGAATGTTGTGTCACTCCGCTGCCTCCGCAATATAGTTCGGTTTCGTTTTCGCCTAGTTTCGGTTTCTTTTTTATTGTATTGAATTTGCGTAACGAACCGGTCGCATTTGGTGTGCACGACGGCTGTCTGAAGAAAGTTATAATAAGTACGCTGCGCTATTATATCGCTACTGCCATCGAGGTAAAGTATAAGCGCATGCACGCGATCTTGCGCGCGACAGCGACAAGCGACGCGATGGAGATGGCTGTCGCGTTCGCTCGTCGCCTACAAGTCGTACCGCTTGCGAGCTACGAGATGAGCGACAACTTTGAGCGACGTCTCCCCGGTGTTGCCGGTATGAGGGCAGCAAATACGCGCCGAAACTGGCGTGACGCGTGCTTTATTCATTTAAGTTGATGTGTTTTACTGTAAAGAGCAGCATAAATATTTCTAAATCTCTTGCACTAGGTGCTTACAGGGTGTCCCAGCTATCATGCAGCATGATTTAAAAAAGAGGAACGGCGTTACGCGAAGCAAACCTAGTGCGCATTGTTTCCAGTACAGTGGAGTAGCCGCCAGTATTTTTTCGTTACTGAGATTTAATTAGCTAAGCGTAATTAATTATCTAACTCGAGAAGTACTGTCCTAATTATCAAAGTGTCAATGAGAAAGTTGTAGAGCAACATGAAAAACTCCCTATACAACTTTCTGTTGCTCAATACGGGCTACATAAAAGTGTTTTCCCGAGCGTGAAAGAAGCCCGCGAATACACGCAAAGTGACTCGAGCGGCCAGTCGCGCGGCAATTGTGAGTGTATTCGCTGGCTTCTTTCACACTCAGTAAAACACTTTTATGTGGCCAGTATTGAGCAACAGAAAGTTGTATAGGGAGTTTTTCATGTTGCTCTACAAATTTCTCATTGAAACTTTGATAACTAGGACAGTACATCTCTAATTAGATAATTAATTACAATTACCTAATAAAATCTCAGGAACGAAAAAATTACTGGCGGCTACTCCACTGCACTGGAAACAATACGCACTAGGTTTGCTTCGCGTAACGCCATGCCTCTTTTTAAATCCTGCTGCGGGATAGCTGCGACACCCTGTATATATATATATTCTAAGTATTTTCTGTGCGTTTCCTAGTACTGCTCTCCTCACAGGCCAAAGTTGAGGCCTGGAAGGTATTTTTCAATAAACAAATAAAAAAACAATATATATATATATATATATATATATATATATATATATTCTAAGTATTTTCGGTGCGTTTCCTAGTACTGCTCTCCTCACAGGCCTCAGTTGAGGCCTGGAAAGTATTTTTCAATAAATAATGAAAAAAATACTATATATATATATATATATATATATATATATATATATATAGAAATGTGCGAGTCGTCCGTGAGCCAGCTTGCTCACGTATGTTTTATGGAGTGCGGTTTCTGAAGCTTGGGAGATGGCGCGTATGTGCACACTCTTTATGCGTCAACTCTCAGTGGCTTAGTAGCTGTAGCATTCCGTTTTTGAACCCAAGGACGCGGGATCGAATCCTGACTGCATAGGCCACATGCATTCTAATGGAGGCATGCAGAGTAAACAGCCCCAGTTGACCGAAATTCATTTGAAATTCTCCGCTCCGGACCGTATACCATAACGTATCGTTCCAAAGCCTCCCTATACCGACTCTTGTGAGGTCTGCGAAGAGGTTTCTTGTTGTAATATTAGTGTATCGAACCACATATTCTGCAGAGGTGTTTGTGAAATAATTTATGAAGGTAAAGAGAGCCTAAAAACAAATGATATTAATATAATATCCTCACCATCCGGCATTTCTGTTAAATTCAACAACGACCATGTTTCTTGAGTAAACATTTTCTGTTAAGTTCAAGGAAAAGTGCATATATAGCGCTAACTGAAAAAACTTGTCTTCTAAAGAAAGAAATTTCTGTTATTTTTACTTTCAAGAACATTTCAGTACCCAAAACAGAAAATCTTCTTCTTTGTTGTGTTATTTCACAGATATTTTTTACAGAGGAAACTTTTTTAGAATGCCTCCATAACAAGACATCGCAGCGGAGGGCGACGAAAGCTCTGTTTCAGTTTTAAAGACTACAGAATTGGACAAGCGGCTGTAGCCTGAACTGATGTTTACAGTGCTACAAATGCTGATGTGCTGTCCAGTGATTGTATACGGTGACAGTGACAGACTCTGATTGTGCATATAGCCTCCCTTTCTTTCTCTATCTCTAATTTACTGTCACTTTGCCTGCCCCTCCCCTCGCTCCCCAGCGTAGGGTAGCAAACCGAACCTTCGCCTCTGGTTAACCTCCCTGCCTTTCCCCTTTCCTTCTGTCTCTCTCTCTCTCTCACCCAACGTGTACGGCCCTTAATGGTCGCTTTCTTCTTAGCATTTTGCTTTGATGGCGCGCAAGATTTCACGCGCGTCGCTTCTTCGTCTTCGGCTTCTTGCGCTCACCCACTCGCTCTCGATGTTGTGTTGTCTTCGCCGCACCGCTCTGGCTTCGTTCACTGTCACTCCCTAACACATAACACCTTCCAAATGGTTACATACCTAGTTGTCAAAGATGGGGTCAAGCACGTTTATTGAAGAGAGGCACACACTTACTCGCACATAGCAAGTGACCCAAATTGGCCTCAAAGACGTTCATTGAAGACCAGCACAGACCGAGTGGTACAGGCCCAGTGCTTTAGTCGGCGTCAAAGAGTTTCTTCGAATAGCGGTGAGGTGTAGATTTGACTCAGTTATATGAAATATGATATCAAATTGCAGTTGCTCTATGGTATCATCCTGAATTTCATGAAGATAACACCCTGAAAAAAGGCCAAAACTCATGTTCAGCTTCACGAAATTGGCGCTTCCGACTAAAAAAAAACAAAGATGCCCTTTGAAGACTTCATTGGCCATTCGATGTTATGTGGTACAGGTGCGTTTAGCCTTCGCACGGTTTTTAAGTCTCTGGCTGGATGTGTTGCCCGTTTCCTAAGTGCTATAAAGAAGGGATGCGGCGCATGGAACAGGATATCGGTTTGTCGGCAATATAGCTGTTTGCCAGGTAGTTCGCGAAAAATCGCTAGGTATATTTCCAGACAAACTTTCAGCGAGCAAAGGTAAAATACTATTTACTGAGTGTCATAGATTGCTCGCAGTAACAGCTTTCTCGCAATGCATAGCACTTTCACTGAAATAACCGATAACAAAGTGCTGCACTCATATTTTTAGATGACTGTGTGCATGTGTAATTGTTCTGACTAAGTTCAAGAGGTTCTTATTGGCCACCCGGTTAGAAGACCATTAAATTTATTGTGGACTAGAATGCAGTAAAATGCGCAGAACACATTAGAAAACTTAAAACCTGGTTTCGAAAGGTTTTAATAGCCAAAAGCGAGCACAGTTCGCAATGCCTAACTTAAGCTGACAATATTACAGCCTTGCACAGTCAATACCAACTAGTCTCGCGAAAATAGTCTCACGACGCAGTGTAGTGCGTTGATGCCTGTCACGAAAACACGGGCTGGTCTCGGGCTCTATATATAAATATCAGGGGGTGGGTTTAGAGAATGGAGGCATAAGCTAAAATTGGAGCTTCCAATGTTACAGCTAAAGCGCGTAGAACAATTTATGCTTGTACTTGCGCACCCACTTTTCTTTGTCGTAAATGCATTGTTCTTAGTCGTAAGTGTGGGGTGGTATTTATTACGACAACAACTGTATGGAAACTCCAGGCAAATTATCACAGTCGCCGTGATGTGCCGTATAGAGTGCGATAAAGCGTGATAGAATCGCGCATCGCGTGCTAAATGCGCAGTGGGTGTGAAAGAAAATGTGCAAGTGTGATCCGAGAAGAGCGGTCGCTTGATGTGGGCAGTCTCCTCGAACAGTAACGTTATGTGCAACGCTGTCACGTGCGCGCTAGGGGAGAAGAACGCGTGTGTCTTATTCAAGTACTGCCGTGGCTGCGCATGTGCGTTCGCGCGGCACACTGCATACCTGGCGCACGCGCCGTATGCTGCAGCTAATTGGCGGCGAGTGCAAACAAATGGGGCGAGCCGAAATGGCTGAGTTGCTTATTTCGCGGTGTGTTACCAAGCACCTAGTGTGGGAGGTCATGTAATCTCCAGTTTTGTGAAAGTGCTGAAGCGAGACGTCACTCAAAGAAGTGTTCGGGATGATCGAGTAATATCTGGTCACGTTTGCATCTGCACGCGTGACACCACAGTTGATGCCATTAGTGAGCAAATGTTTACCACAATTTAGACGGCTGATGAAGCTTCCTTTGTGTAGTTGTCGGATAGTTTGCTTCCGCTATCAATTCTTGGCCTTTCATGTGAAACTGCAGTTTTTTTTTTTTCAGGCGACTATAAGTGACACTAGCTTCATTTTATACAAAACGTCCCAGACCCTGAAAGTGGCCATTGCCCATTCGTTTGGAAAAAAGTTGTCATAGTTGGTGATCGCGTGAATGAGGTTTCACCAAAGTATTTCTATCGAAAAAACGTTTGGTTACGTAAGCTCTCTTTGAATTTTCCGCAAACAAGCAAAAGTTGGTTGAAGCTGATTTTTTTAAACAAGTGTGTGAAACCAGGTAGAATAAAAAAATAATATTTTAGAATACTTGCCTGGTTCGTTTACGTGACGTCGGAGGTGAACACATTTTTGAATTTGCTGTGTTTAATTGGCTCAATAAAGCACAATATAGCGCTCTTTCAGATATTTATTGCATAAATATCGCAAGCGTTTCAGTAACAATATTTTCTTTACAATTTCCCCCGTGAGCTATATTGTATGCTAGCAATAATGTTCGACAATGAATTAATAACAAGAACTTTTTCAGAAAATTACTTCCGATCTCAGCAAAAAGTCTCTCTTTGAAGATGTTCGCACCAAAATTCCGCATTAGGGGCCTCTAGGTAAAACAGTGAGAAATATGTCATTATAGCACCAACCGTTCATCTCGTGTTTAAAGGTTTATTTCCACTGACGTATTTATAGGCGCTAAAAACGAGACGACAGTTGCGCAAGAGGTTTATTGACGACGACTGGCTGGTACATACACATAATATCTCAAGACACGCCCCCCCTGCTTGTGTAGGCTATTTATACTGTAATGGCGGCGTTGGAGTGCCTACAAGCGTGGCCCCCTGCTGGTTACAAGATACAACACCTTTCTTCCCTTTATTTGGCTACTGGTAGCCGTACCTTTCGGGCACTAGCCGGATCCTAGTGGATCGCTGCAGGGGCAATGGTCCGACTGGCTGATGTGGGGGAGTTTGTTCGGTTGCTTGGCCCTCTGCTAATGTCGCCGCCTGCTGAGTGCACGTGACTGCGTCTAATACCTCCTCCCTCGGTAAAATTTCGGGGATTACCTCACTTTGGGTACCTGCGTTCTCTGGCAGCGTTATTTTACATTTTACATCCACTTTACATTTTAAGTGGTCGGCATGGCAATACCTAAGAATACCACCTAGGCGTACCAGGAACGCCACTTTTGAAACCTTCTTTACAATTTTCCCTGGCCACCTATTCACTCTTTCGTTGCGAACAGTACAGACATATACCTCTTCGCCTTGCGTAAAGTCACGGCTGTTACCCCTTCTTGCATGTGCCGTGAGCGTTTATGTTTTTCCTTATGTTTTACCACACATTCATCCTCCATGGTTTCAGCATAGACAGTCTGGTTCGGACTTTTCGTCCGAGCATCAACTCGCAGGACACTGATTCTGTGAACTAGTGTGGCGTCGTCCTGGATGAAAACAAGTAATTATCAATGCGGTGTTGTAACGATCACGTCCGGCCGGCTCTTTCATCTTCTAGCTGTAATTTCAAGATCCCCCTCTTCGTGTTCTGCACCAACCTTTCCACTGCACCGTTTGACTGGAGGTGATACGGGGGCGTAAAAAGTGATATTACACCGTTTTGTTCCAAGAAATGTTGAAATTCCTTAGATCTGAATTGTGGACCGTTGTCGGTCACAACACTGGGCAGGCCATACGCCGCAAAGCTGCTCCTTACCGCCTCCACTGTCGCCAAGGCTGATGTGCCGTGCATTACTCTTACCTCGAGGCATTTTGAGTATGCGTCTACCATCAGCAGCAATGATCTCACTTCCACTTCTGCAAAATCTAAATGAACCCGCTCCCAAGCGTTTGTAGCTATTGGCCACGGTTGCACCGGCGGTACTGTTTGCGCTGAATTCCGTACACTTTGACAGACCTCGCACGCTCTTACCGTGTCTTCTAGTTGTCTATCAATATTTGGCCAGCAAATTCAACTACGCGCCAGCATTTTAGGGGCGAAGCTCCTTAGGGCGTGGGTCTGTCCTTCCTCCGAAGTAGTATGTAGCCACCTGTAGTTTAATGAAGTGTTCACTAGATGGCGTAAGTGTCGATCTTACTATATATGAGTGTATATATGTCACTAGATGGCGCTAGTTTTTCGTAGAGTTGATGAGAGAACCTACAATGTAGTGCGACGGGTTACCGCTAGGGGTGTTATCATAAAAGGTGCTCGCTCTTGGCGCGCTTTCTCTTTCGCTCGGAGTCTTCGGATGAAAGACAAGGATGCGGAGCGGAGAGCACGGAAGGCGGCGGCGGCGCGCGCTCGCAGGCAGAATCCCGCGGTGAGAGCCCGCGAGGCCGCGGCTTCACGACAGGCAGCGCGGCGGCGGCGCGAAGACCCCGTAGTGCGAGAACGAGAGGCAGAAGCGGCACGGCTGCGGCACGAAGACTCAGGCGTTCGCGAACGCGAAGCAGCGGCGTTATCCACCCGTTATCCCTTCATTTCACGGACCACAAAGCCGTGGTAATGAAGGGACTTCGCTAACCAAGCATCTAAGAAGAAGCGTCTAAGAAAATAAAACGTATTGTATATATACACACACTGTTTCTCACGTGTTTACTTGATCTTATAGTGGGCGAATTACTCGGAGTATTCACGGTTTACCGATGATTCCTCCGGAGTTTCGCCCCATCATCATCATTCACCTCGAGGATATGCTGCTATTTATTATTTTCGTCATTCCTGGGTGGCTCTCGTGTAATAAAGACAGAACACCTAGCTTAAGAGCTTTCGGCATAACAATTTGACTGTTCCACAACAAACAACCCTGCTCTATCGACAACTCGTGTCGACGAATAAAAAACGGGCGGAATTGCTTTTCTGTTTCTTGAGGCCAACCGCGCCACGTCATATTCCCTATCACTCTCAGAACCTCATCCCTGCTTCTTAGGGGCGAAGCTCCATAGGGTCTAGCCTTGTCCGTCCTGCGTCGTCCGTGCTCACATCGACAGCCACGCCATCTGTCTCTCATGCATGAAGCGTTGCATGCAGCGACTCAACGTCTATACACGAGATGGCGCTGCTGTGTATGGCGCGCGAAAGCCCCTCAATGTAAAAAGTTGTGTCACGCTTTGAAGAATGCCGCCTCCTCCTCGCACACACTGTCTGTGGCCATCGCCCCGTCGGTATAGGTGACCCGTAACATAGCGAGGGATTGTGGGATGCGCCGTCTGCTAGCTGCTTCCGGTTCGAGTCAGCGCAGCCGCCTCCACCGTTTCGCCACTTGAATTCCATCGATGCGCTTGCAGTCCGTTCTTCTTTCTGGGGTTTTACGTTCCAAAACCAGTTATGATTAGGAGGCAGGCCGTAGTGGAGGGCTCCGTATTAATTTTGACCACCTCGGGTTCTCTTTAACATGCACTACAACGCAAGCACGTGGGCGTTTTCGCAATTCGCCTTCATCGAAATGCGTTCCCCGCGGCCGGGATTCGATCCCGCGAGCTCGTGCTCAGCAGCGAAAAGCCTTAGCTAACTGAGCCACTTGCGCTTGCAGTCCTGCTTTGTCATACGCGAGGATTACCAAGTTACAGGCGCCTAGCAAAATCATGGTCGGCTGTTCACCCTTTGGCTGCTCAAATTGTAGCGTTAAAGGTAAACTCATGTGACTATGGCGTTGCAGCATCCCTTGCTGAGTCAGCTCTGCACAAGCATCAGAGGCATGGCTGCCACTTCCAAAACTGTAACAAAGCAGATACCACCCGTGAACAAAAAGAAAATGAACGTATACAGTACCACTTATCAGGCGGCGATGAGCTGTGTAAGGGCCGACACGGACTGATTCCCCAAGATATTTCTTTCTCTAACATCAACTCAAGCAACATTAACTATTTCAGTACTCGCATGCGCATATCGAGGTATTATGAAACATGGCTTTGCGGCGCAAATTTAAACGGGACACAGCGATATACATACATAATACTCGTAACCAACTAGCCCACCTTATTTCCTTGAACACAGATAGAGACGATGCGCAACCGTACACTGTAAACGAAAATACCCCCACATGGGAATTTTAACAAGGAGATGTGCCCTATATACTCCCATCCTTGAATATTTATTCCGATGTATGGGAGGAATACAACGGCATTCCCTCGTTTCACTCCGCTCACAACCTGTGGGAGGATAAGGGCGGACATGACGTGATTTTATTCCGCCTTCAAAATTTTATTCTCCCCGGGAACTCCGCACAGGGAGTTTTAAAAAACTCCCCCGCCGGAACAGGTTGGTCACGTGGTGCTTCCCATAAGGCTGTGCGCCGCGCCAGCGACCGGCCGCCTTCGGCGGAGTCGGCGGTGCTCATGGCTGGCGGTTTGTTTACATCTGTGAAGTGTCGTTCCGTGCCAGCGTTTCGCCCATTTTATTGCGATAGCAATTATATGGACACTCAAAAGCAGATTTCTGCCGTCGGCGTCGCCGTCGCCGTCGCCGTCGCCGTGAGGTTCCGTATGACGTCAATGGAGATGAAATCGTCGCCGCGCGCCGCCGAACGCTGTATGTGCGAGTGAAAGGGCGCGAGGGACGCGCTCTTTCACGGCGAGTGAACGCACGGCGGAGAACAAACGCGCGTTCTGCGCCGTGCTTCCTTAAGGGCACGTTCACACTGGGGAATCCGGCGTCTACAGCGAACGGATTTCTCCTGCCGCCGAAATTCGCGTCGTTCATACTGCTTGCCTACCGCGCCGCCGGAACGTCGGCCAGACGCCTTGTAGCGTCGCAGACCCTACCCCGAAGCAGCATGGAGCTTTGACAGGCGTTTCACTCTGCTGCATCTAGTTTTCATACTCGGTGATAGAAACAGTGATTTTGTCAACAAAATGCAGTCAACTAAATGGAGAAAGCGTGACAGAAACGATGCGAACGACGCAACAAAGACGGTGCGTCGAGCTGACGACAGCTACTCAGCCTGTGAGCTCGCCTCAGCCTATGGGCGCTTGCCAAGGCGTTCGCTGGACTCACTCCGCCTTTCTATACACTCTATTGAAACTACGCACTTATCTCCTCTCGTGTAGAGTTGGCATGTTTTTATTTTGCGGCTCTTCGTCACTGCTTGCAACGACGATGATGCTAAGCCTGCTGGCATACACCTTGCTGGCGATGCACGACGCGTAGAAGCATTCGCCAAAGCAACGACGCCAGCGGTGGCGGGGGATTCGTCCTGCAAGACCGCGAGAAGCTGGGTCACGCCACTTTGTCAGGTCACGTTGTGCTTCACATGGTGCTTGTCGAAAACGATGGGGTGGGCACGCACCTATTCGATGAGCATTTCCGATGTCGCGACGAGCCTTGAAGACTGCGACATGACGAGCGCGTCGTACTTGGCCGCCATCTTTCGAATTTCTCACTCGCGCTCCGATTGGCCCGCGGTGAGGGAATCCGGCGGCAGCTGCCGCAAAAATCGGCCCAGGAGCGATCGGCGCGGAAAGGGCTATTCCGGCGGATCTCGCCGCCGCCGAACTGGGTTCCGCGCCGCTCCAGACGCCGAATGTCTCAGTGTGAACGCGCCCTAAGGGCTGCAGAAGTAGGCGTCTCTTTCCTCCTTTACAATCACCATATATGTAGAGCAAACGCGCCTTCTTTCGACGCGCGAGAGGCCATGGGGGAGGGGGGGAGGGGGAGGGAAGGGAGGCGACGTTTAGCTGCGGCACCAAATGCCTATTTATATCAGAGGCTCCGGCAACAGTCACCAACGCCGCAGGCATTTTGAGCGAACGCGGGCAAAACGCTGACGGCGTCGACAACAGTTCTGCGCGTTGCCGGTGCTGCTGCATGTCCAAGTTTATACAGCTGATAAAGCTAATATCATTACTCCGTATAGCTCTCTACAAATTTGCTATCGCAATTGATGCTTCGCCTTTCAGGTGAAACTGCGACAACTTTTTCTTTCCTATACTTCCTTCCAGAAAGTGTTATAGGCGTGCCTGAAGCTCACTGTATCTCATCTTCATGTGCGTTAGCTGTGATCACTCTGCTGACAACAATGAATGCAACAGCAACGATTTCAAGTGCGGAAAAAGGCTTAGTTGTGACCACGAAGCTGCCGGTTGACTCGTGATGTCGGCTCGGGTTTCTGGCTGTGCGTCCCTGTTGTGGGACCTTGACTTGTGTTCCTCAGTGTGTTCAATACCACTTTTATGTCCTTTTGAGTATATTCTGACAACGTCCGGTGCAAAGTGCCGCGTAGCAATGGCAACAGCAGCCACTGTTCGAGCGACAACGTCCGTGATAGCCGCACATGAATGTCATATTCCGACTTCGTCACGGTGCTGTGCTGCCAGTAAGTTAGACCGTGGTGCAAGCAACTTTTTTATGAATCTGTGTACGGATATCCTCGCCCAAGAAATACGGTAGGACGTAAGTACGTACTGTGAATAAAGCTTCTTACTGAGCGATGTGAATTGAATTGTTATCGCGCAGTTCTGTTTTGATCACGTCGTTGCTTCGGATATTGCATTAACATCATGCTCCATCAAAGATACTGATTTAGGAGCATACCTGCTGGCTCCGAGCGTGAGGATTCGTTTGCCAGATAAGCGATATGGCTCCGTTTCACTGCCGAGAGACATTGCTTGGACGCGGAGCAAGTAGTGCGGTCAAAAAAAAGTATGACTACGCTGACTACGCAATTTTCGGTGTTACGTAGACTGCTACGGGTCATGCTCACATGTAATAAATTGTCCCGCCACAATTATTTCGCACGAAGCTAATTTTGTCATGAAGCACGCGCACGTACATTTTTCTTGCGTACTGTAACTAACGCACTACTTTTTGGCCGCGGACGCCGGTAGTGTGCGAAGTCGCTTCAGAGCTCACGGAATGGCATTCTAATTTTGAAAAATTATGCCATGAACGTTGTTTTTTCAATATTCTAAGTTAACAGTTCCGTGTGGATTTAGGTTTCATGATGCTTTCAGAGCGGTCGATCTCATATTTGCGAGCCTGTGAGTCGTAATTCCGAAAACACTACAGCTGCTCGCTAGGCCGTTTCGAGGCCCACATTATCGTGGCTATATACACTGGCAGGGTTGCGTCTTGTGTGTCGAGTGTCCGTTGGGTGTCTTTCACAGCTCTTCATCGGGTGTTTCTCAAATGTTTGTGTTTATGTATTGCTTGGTCTGTCTGGTCTCGTTCACTTGTTTCGCAGAATTTGGCTTTTTTTTTTAATTAAATGTATTTAAGGAGAGGTTGGTGCCTATATGTGGCGCCGGCTACTCCTCTTCTCTTGCATGATAGTTGTCCTCAGAATGTTGTCAAAACTCATATAACTCACAAAACTCACAAAACACATGTACGAACGTTCACGTAGAAAATCCTAACTGAAATATAAATAAATGTTCGCACTACAAAAGAGTTCACATAACATAAATACTCACAAAACAGAAGTGTTCACACACAACACAGGAGTTCACAAAGCATAAATGTTCTCAAAACCAAGTTCACAAAGATGATGTTGGGCACTTGCGAATTAGGTCCCTCTTGAATGCCGTGCTCTAATTACAACAGTCTTGTGCGCAGACACAAATGCCACATGAACACGAAGACACAGTAAACATGTAATCAAGAGTGCCTGCTAATAATAACAATACCAGCAATAACTAATATCCGACTCAGTATTCTTGTGATATTTTTGATTCCTGCAAAAATTGTACCAAGGCGCGCGCAGCGATGTTTTGTTGTTTTTCTGTAGGCCATGGACCCAAACTTTTTCCTATGGATAGTGGTCGTCTGTCCAAGCCACGTAGTTTTTCTGAAAGCTTCTTACGGGAAGCGTCATGTTTTTTACAGCGTAGAAGAAGGTGTTCTATGTCTTCTTCAGCCTCTCCACATGAGCATGTAGCACTATTAGTTTTTCTTATCCTATACAGGAAGCTTTTAGTATAGGCAGTGCCTACACGAAGCCTATGTACTGTTGTTTCAACCGATCGGTTAATTTTAAACGGAATATTGAATTCTATTCCAGGATCAATATTACATAATCGAGAGTTCTGCGCATCATTTATGAACCAAGTTTCCTTGGACAATTTACCGCATAGTTTGTTCAATAAACAACGCGCGTCACTCATTGTTAGAGGAACTAGTGATAATTCATTCTTTTGATGAGCCTCACGAGCCATTTGATCAGCCGTTACATTTCCTATGATTTCACAGTGACTTGGAATCCACTGGAAAGCTATGTCATGTTGCAGATCTTTCGCTGTGGCATATGTCTTCTGTATTTCATATGCCAATGTGCTGTTTCTTTTTCTTAAGCTGATTTCATTTAGGCTCAGCAATGAGGGTTGCGAATCACTCAGAATTACCCAGCGAAGAGGTCCTGAATGCTGACATATGTAACGTAAAGCAGAAAGTATTGCGTAAAGTTCTGCCGTTGTGGACGTTGTAAATTGGCAAAGCTTATAAGATTTTTTCTCTTGGTATGTAGGTATATAAAACGCTGATGTAGAGCTTTGTTTCCAGCATGATCCATCGGTATATACGTGAATGCGATCTACGTAGTTAGTGTAAAGATGTGATAAAGTTAATTGCTTTATCGCAACTACGGGCATATCACATTTACGACCTACTCCAGGAATTGAAGTGACTATTTCTGGAATTGTAAGTCGCCATGGGGGATGAGTTGCGCATGCAGGCCAGTATTCGTAAGCAGGTAGTAAGTTTTTGCACCGCCGTATTTCATCATGTATGCGTGCACCGGTTCTACCTTGAAGGTTTTGGCATAATGGATGATTAGCGTGTTGTGTTGCTAAACGAAAAAAGTGACGACAAGTTTCCGTAAATCTTAGTGCATGAAAAGTTGGTTGGCGGGACTCAGCAATTACCAAAGCACTGGCAGATGCACGGGGAACACCAAGACATATGCGAAGGCTTCTGGCCATTAATCTTTGAATGGTTTCCTCTAGATTACGGGATATTCCATGTAGTACAGGAGCAGAGTATGCTATTCTTTGTCTAATGATCGCCGAGTGAATGCGTAATAAAGAAGAGGTTGAACTACCCCATCTCACTCCAACAAATCGACGAAGAATGTTGATTAGGGAGTTGACTTTCTCCTCTAATGCTTTTATTTGGGGAGCCCATGATAACCGTCTGTCTATAATAATACCTAAGAACTTGTGTTGTCGCACAAGTTGCAAACGCTGAGAGTCTAGCACAAGTTGAAATCTCTTGAGGCATTTCCTTGTAAAAGGAAGTACAGCAGTTTTCTCAAGTGAAATAATCATACCTCTACTTTTCAAAAAATCATTAATCACTGTTAGGCCAGCTTGTAACGTTTGCTGAACGACTTGAGTACTCGTGTCAGAAGTCCATATGCACAAGTCGTCTGCATATAGTGAATAATTCAAGGTAGCAGGCAAGATATGGGGTAATTCAGCCATAACACAGTTAAATAAAAATGGACTGAGTACACTACCTTGTGGAACGCCTTGATTCACTTTATGCTCTGTGCTTTTGCCATCAGCAGTTTCAATATAGATTTTCCTGTCTCTTAAGAATTCCGCAATCCATCTCAGTGTTCGGCCAACTATGCCCAACTGAATTAACCCATGCAGTACGTGAGTGTGGCTGGCTGTGTCAAATGCACGCTTTATGTCTAGAAACACTGCAATGGTGACTCTTCCACAGCTCCTCTCGTGATCTACGTATGTAACAAGATCTAAAATTGCATCCATCGTACACCGGCGCCTGCGGAAGCCCGCCATATTTTCGGGCAGTGCGTTGGTGCATTCTGTCCACCATTGAAGCCTAGCATCAATCATCTTTTCCATAAGTTTACAAACGCAACTTGTCAGGCTTACAGGGCGGAAAGAATCTAACGATAAAGGAGTTTTACCCGGTTTTAGTATCGGAACTATTCGCGCAATTTTCCAAGAAGGAGGAAGACATTCCGATATCCATGCATCATTCAGTAATTTTAATAAAGTATTTGTGGCTACAGGACCCAAGTTTTTCAGGGCAGCATATGTGACCCCGTCAGGTCCAGCTGCTGTCCTCTGGCGACACGATACAAGTGCGTTCTTTAATTCTTCTAGTGAAAACGGTTGATCTAGGTCATGATGATCGCTTCTAATAGAAAAATTGATCGATGCTTTGACTTCTTCGACAGAATTACTGTATTCAGATGTGTTTACTGCTGCACTTGGGCGAGTAATAAGCTGACAAAACTCATTTGCTATAGTTGTTTCCGGTACTTTCTGGACTAAAGCTAGTGCTCTGAATGGCTGTTGGTGCGTTACTGGTCCACTTAAAGAGCGCAGAACATTCCATAATTTTGATTCAGGTGTAAAGGGAGTGAGTGAAGTGCAGAATTCCTGCCAGAGCTTTGTACCTAGTCGCTCTAGCTGCCGACCCATTCGATCATACACCTTTTGGCATTCTCGGTAATCTTCAAGAAGGCCTGTGCGTCGATATTTTCTCTCAGCTCTGCGTCGTATAGCTCTGAGCCTCTCGTATTCAGAGTCTACACCAGCGTAACCATCAGGAATCTTAACAAATTTTGAACAAAGATTTAATTTGTCTGTTATAAGCGATAATAGACTGTCTGTATCACTGACAGCATCAGCTTGGCTTGTAATGTGATATCGAAATGCCTGCCAATTTGTTATTTTTGCAGAGCGCCGATAAGTCAAAAATCAATAAGATCATCAATCAATCGACTTATCGATCAATCAATCGATAAGTCAAGAATTTGGCTTATTCTTGTGCGTATATTTCGGAATTTGGCCCGAAGCCTCCACATAAAAATTCTCCACGCAAATTGACGTGTCTTTTTTTATACTCCCGGTGCACCTCGAAAAAACTCCGTCCAGCTCGAAGTAAAAAATAAAAATAACAGAAAAAAAACTCCGAAGGCACCACGCAAAAATTCCGCCCTCACGGAGTAAAAATTATACTCCGATCATTCGGAGCATAATAAACTCCCAACCGGGGGGTCGCTAGAGGACAAGCATTATACTCCCACCTGAGAGTTATTTCCGTTTACAGTGTAATATGTCGGCGATACGGCCATTTCCCCATCTTGATGACAAAAAATCGATAACGTCTAACTACGTACCACTTGAAATTAACCTTGAGTTTCGACCAAGAAATGCCGTTGACAGCGCGCAGTTTTCAAACATTTTCAGCGCATAATTTTGTAATTATGCTAGCGGCGCCGTTACTGACGATATCGGTTGCAGCGACGGTCACAGAGGAGTATTTACTAGGCTACTATAGCCATCGCCTCAGTACCCGATTTTCTAAGTAATGCTTCTGTACGCTGATAAATTATCGGATAAAGATAGCTTTTTCATCTGTCTGACGGGCCCACAGGCAAAGCAGTCAGTGACGGTGCGTCCAAGTAGCGGCGAATGTCGCAGAGCTAAACCTAGCAAAAGCAAAAAAGGCTGCCGAAACGAAAACTATAGTTCGTTTATGACTTTCTTGGCTCGTGATCGTCGCGCCCAGAGTGAACTGAAACTTAGAAATCAGCTGCATGAATGATAGGACATTGCTGGTCGACAAAGCGCGCGGAAAGCTTAGCACGACTGACAGTTGAAACCGCGTAGAAAAACACGTGCGCCGGGCATGCCGCCGATGCCGCCGCGTCCTCCGTCGAACCGCAAGCTGCTAGCAGACGGCGCGCCCTACAATTCCTTGCGATTGCTCGTTTTACGGCTCACCTATTGGCCTAATGGCATCACGTGGGTCGTCGCGCCGCCAGGCGCTGGCTGCGTTTGTTGACGATCGCGCTCCATCGCCATTTTCGCCTGATAAGCGTCTGCCGACTGGCGAGGAGCACATGTTGGCGCCGTTGCTCTTCGGTTAAAGTGGCTAGAATAGGGGAAGTGTGATTACCGCCCGGCGGCTCCTTTGGCAACCGCTGTCGCCGCCTTGTGATGCATCCGACGGGGGGCGCTCGCGCTCATTTACACGTCGCGAGTTTGACCACGAGTTTTTCCCGCTTTTTGTTGAAAATTGTTGTGCGAAGTTATGTTTCGTGCGGTGCTGACAAGTGCTCAGGGATGAGCCACCGTCAAAGTCACAGTTTTGTGCCTGGCGGCACGACTGGTTATAAACCGTGCAAAATGTAGAGCGAGCATCCACAAGAGAAAAAAAAAAGCACTTGAAACTTCGCTGGACTACATGAGAACCATGAAAGGAAATGTGCATTGTGTGGAATTACACCGCTTCGTGTAAAATATTAAGTACAGTGGCTATAGTAGTTTTCAGTGTGTTAATCAACTTAGTGTGTATGCTTTACTTGTTTTACAAGAATGTTGCTTGAAATATTTTATTCTTCGTTCTGATAGTAGTTTTCAGTGTGTTAATCAACTTAGTGTGTATGCTTTACTTGTTTTACAAGAATGTTGCTTGAAATATTTTATTCTTCGTTCTTCCCTAATGTTTTCTTGAAATATTTTATTCTTCGTTCTTCCCTAATGTTTTCTATCGGTTCTGCACTGTTGTTATTGTTTCTCTTTTGTGTATGCGCTACGTCGAAACCGGTATTTCTACCTTTGCTTCATGCGCATTACCATTACATGAGGGCTGCAGTAATTTTGTCTGTACTGTTGACGCGACATGCTGCTCCTTTGCAATGTAAGCGGCGACAACCTATCAACTTCAACACCTAATTTTTGTCCCTTTGTTATCCCCATTGAAACTGCGCAGGCAAAGGAAATAAGAATTCTAATGTTCTCATTATTTTAAAAGCAGCGTCAGCCTTTTTTCGGTGTTCTCGCCAAATGGGTTCTGGTTGTTTATATTCCTTCAACCGAACCGTTTTTTTTTATTCTTGTCAAATATATGGTGTTCTGTTTGTTCGAAAAGAATTGAAATTAAAACTTTGTTATGAGCGACGAGCTCGAAACTAATTGTTTCCTCGTAACATTTATTGAAGCGACACTTTACAGTACACGGCAACACAGTGATTTATAATAATTATCAATAAGGGCACCATATTTTGCTTACAACATCTGTTCGCAAGAAATCGCGCAAACGTGAAAATATTTAGCGAGCCAAGGCAACTATCTATGTTACATAATTATCGGCGCATGTCAATTAAGGATAGTTAACTACATTTAAGTGAAATCCAATTGCATATTTTTTAACGAACAACTCAGGGACTAAATTCATCTTTGCAAGCAAGAACAGTTGTTTTCGTTCAAGCGTGCGTTTATAGACAGTAATTTGCGCGTAAAATAACATCGCAGTGAAGCAAAACTCGAGGCGTGTCTGCGCGGCCTCCGAGGTAAACATGCCAAGACGGCCAAGATCTCGCAAGCAAATGACGTGTTATACGTGAATTTATAGGGCGCATACGTCGTTATAATGTTGCTGCGATCTTTGCGAACACGAGCGGCTGAGCAAGATGTATCATTCGAGGTAAAAAATAGGAAATTCGCATCGCGAATCAGGGCGCTTATCCGGCTAGTCGATCGTCCGGCATGGTCGGGCGACGTGAATGCAAGCGTGAGCGCCGCCTTGCGGCTGCATCTGAAACACTCACGCGAGCGGCGGGGCCTTCGCCACACTTCCCTATTCTAGCCACTGTACTTCCGTGTTGCTTGGTTTGCGAACGCCTGGAATTATGTTTTGCGGCAAGTGCGACGTCGCTTCACGGCAATTTTCATCACCATGACCTGCTGCACCTTAGGATGCCGAATTAGTTTCAGCAAAGGCAAGAGGCTTAATTGTTTTGTACGTAAAAAGGCTTGAATTCGGGGGCACGCGAAACTGCATGGGCAAGCGTGATTACGAAACTTTTACGATTCATCTCAACCATTTGACATTGGAGGCTCGAGCATGAAAACTCATCTTAGGAAAGCAGCTCTGCCTTTTGTGGTTACTTACTAGCTTTCCTTAAAGCGAATAGTTTTGTTTGCCTCTTTTGTTCTTGTTCGTCGTTGCCGGCCACCCGGTGGATTTGCGATACAAAGGCACCGATAAAAAGCGTGCGTGCTCTCACGAAACCGAGTTACGGGGTGTGTTCATCGCCGAACGATAGCATCATAGGTCGTTGAGACGTACGTGCTAATTCGCGTGAGCTTTAAAGTGTGTGAAGGCTGCGATGCGGGGGTGGAGTACTAGCAAATAAAACATGCGGTCGCCCGCTCGTTCACTGGCTGGTTTAGCCGTCGTTAATTTAGTCGTTTGCTCGTTCGTATAGTCGTTCGCTTGCTTGTTCGTTCAACTATTAGTTCGTATGGCCACTATGTGTCTGAGACGCACTTGCAGAAGGACACTAAGGCTGGTGCGTCCGTGCCCTCCGCCAGCCTTTGAGAGTCATATCTTATTGGGGCCGCAAATTCAAGAGGCAAGGAAGGAGCGGATTATTTAGCTTACTGAGGGTTTGCTGGAGGCCAGGATGTTGGCATTCGATCGTAAACGTGTTATTTACAACCATTCGCAACAAGATCTTGCGACACGCCTTTGACGAATGCAGTGCACGCGATACATTCGGAATCATCATGGTACGGCGTTAGCGCTCCTTTAGATATTTATAAAAATAGCTTTCAAAACAGGAAAAAAAAATCTGCCGTCACTGAATTTGTATATATTGTCACGTAGTAGCGGTGAAGAAAACATTCGCGAAACTGTGAATGGCGAAACGGACTTTTTTATTGGGCGAACCTGTGCCCACAAAAGCAAGTTGCACACGAAGCACAACGATAGCGGCGAACGCAGTCCTCGATCGTCGAAATCTGATCAGCGGCTTTTCTACATGAGTCATCAAAGGTTCCAGAGTAATCCCTGGTGCCCATAGAGTAACATACGGATTACAAGAGTGGCCAGTCCAGCCTAAAAGCGGCCGAGCTACGCAGCTTCATGCCGCCCGCTAGAGGGCAACACAACCCTCCCAAGGGAATGCGTGTACTAGTTATCTACTGTAGTAACTTTTCTAGTGCACTATACGTCTACTTGTCTATGTGGCTGTAGACGTAGACGTTATCAACGGGATTAGCCGGCCGTGAGCGGTGGATGATAAGACTGGTATATAGCATAAAGCATAACGCATTGCTACAAAATATCGGCCATGATGTGATCAGGCAAGGCGACGCTACAAAAATATGTGCGATGAGGGTTCGTCTGCCAGAACGACTGCCTGGTTGGCTGCTGCTTGGTAAGAAGGCCTTCATTACGTTCTTTTTTCCCTTCATAAATTGCTTATGTATTTGTCACTTCCGCCGTAAATTGACATTTGTCGCATTGTGCTGTTCAGCGCAGAGAGCTTTCTTGTGTTCTTCACTTCACGTATGATGTTCGTCCATTGCTTCACATTATGTAAGAAACAGCAATTTGGAATGCTGCGCGCACGCTTGCGAGAAAATAGTTTCTTGGCGCGAGAAAGTGAGTCGGCACACGCCAGTATACGTAGTCTGACATCAATGCACGTGTGTGCAATTGTGTGAAAGAATGCATTTATGCTTAGGATCGTTATTCGTGGCATGCGCAGATTGCTTGAAGCCTTTGTTACGAGCGCAATTAGAGAGAACTTGCGAATTGAGAAGAATGTTTGTAAGCTGTGGCTATGACGTATTCTGAATAAACACTCCTGCCTCAGTAGCGCATGCATGACACCCAAGGTTGTTTTTTTAGCTGCAAAAATTGCACGTGACGCTTTTCGCGAAAGGGCGATCTGAAGTGCGTGGGTGAAAATTTGTGCGAAGGCGGGAGAGAAGACATAACCATTACTTTTTTTTTCAGGTCATGCCGTCCGTAGCCAAGTACTACGGGAATTACTGCTGTGTTGCGTGGTGCAGTAACAACGGCAGGATAAGGAGAGAGAGTGGTTGGCTGACAACTGCAGTGAGTAGCCTTCATTATTTGTTTGCTATGGAGCCCGAAACTACCACTTAATAAGAAAGATTAGGCTTCAAAGCACGAGCGTTGTTTTCCTCTTTTATGTTAATGCTGTCTTCTGCAGTTTTACCCTTCTGTGGGGTTTTTCATAATATAGCATGTTTATTCCTTTTGTGAAATTTATTCTCAACATATGGCACCTGTATTGGCATGTCTTGCACTTTGCACTGCAACCAACTTCCTGTGCTTGCGTTCATCGAACATTGCGAAAAAAAGTGTGCATGTGCTAACTGAGAATATGACTTGAAAATAAAATGTTTCGTCTCTTCCAACACTTCTCATGTTTATTTAAAATGTCTGCATAAACACACAATGTCATTTTGTGCTTGCTGCTCTGGCGGTACAGCTTACACGAAGCTGCTCGATGCATGCAAGCAACGTGTTAAAACATCGAAATATAACCTCCGGGACGAGCACTCGCACGGAATTGATCTTGGAGGTCGTGTAATTTTTCTAATCACCAGAAAATAGCCTTCGAGATTAATTTTTTCTGCGGTCCAAATCTCTGAGTCTGTGTAGATTCCACACACCCGCTAGGTGCGCTGCGAATCAAAATCGGCGGCAGGGGCCTATGGAAGTGTCCTGTTTTATCCTTGTATGTTACTCTATGTGGTGCCCTCGTGTCTTCAAGAAAGTACTAGATAGTTCGCTTCGCTCATACATGCAGATTACATAAGCGTCGGTGACAACAGAGAAGGGATAGAAGCATCAACAACGTTCGAGAAACATCCGATACACGCAGGCGCGTCCTGCACCGAGCGATAATGTTAAACGTTCGTTAGCCGATGTAAAGCCGTCACCATTGAAAGATAAAGTGCACGCATATATATATATATATATATATATATATATATATATATATATATATATGTGTGTGTGTGTGTGTGTGTGTGTGTGTGTGTGTGTGTGTGTGTGTGTGTGTGTGTGTGTGTGTGTGTGTGTGTGTGTGTGTGACGAAACGCCCAAGGATGGTGCGATGCAATAGTGGGGGAAGAGGAAGACGAAGAATAAGGGCAGTGTGCGGGCGTCCATGTTTCTTTCCGTCTGCAACCTCCTGCTCGCGTCACACGTATAACCCTCCTCATACAAATCCTATGCTATACACGAAGTTACTCGGAGCTAGCACGCCAACGCGAACGCTTAAAGCGCACGGCATTGCTAAGCATAGATTCACTCTGCGAAAGGTCGTCTGCTACGCTCAAGCGGTGTAGGCGGCGCCACGGTCGAGGAAGGAGTAGGGTGCCTTGATGCCAGCGCCGTCGTTCAGGGTGGAGACAACCCCGCTGGCGCCGCCATATTGAATCACACGACCTCAGACTCAGCTACGCTTGCGTTCATAAATAATGTTACTCGCGGCGCGCTTCCAAGTGGTTTGCCTTGATAAGGATTTTTTTAATCGCTATCGCATCTACGCATCTTTATAACCAATAGCCGTTAACTCGTCGAGGGTCGAAGACGTAAATGTATGGCGACGGGAACATGCTCCAAGTTGCACAATTTAATCCCATTTAATATGCCATGTGTATGTTTGAAATACGCACTATTCTTTTTTGCGCTTCGTTGCTTGGTATATAAGGCTTGCGAACCCCTGTGTGTGGAAGTTTTTCTTTTTCGCTGCTGTATTTTGGTTTACACGTCACGCCTCCTTTACCGTAGCCAGCCACTCGCGCACGGCAGTTAGTTTTCCTTGCATTGCGCGTGCTCTTTGCGTTCGTTGCAATTATTTGACGATATCTACGCGCAATTTTCCTTTTTTTGCCCACAAAACTGTGTACTGACAGGATTAAGCCGGTGTAAAAATAACTGCGATGTGAATATGAGGTTTAGTTAGTGCAGTAGAGAAACATGTAACGTAACTTGTCAGTGTCAATCTTGCGTAATACACACAAAAAACCAAACGATGCACAAAATACATTTACTTAGTAACGTCTAGTACAGTAAATCATGAAAGAGGTATGTACATGAAAAATTATATGTACTGTGTGACGCCTGAAGGTTATGTTGAAAGACGAGATAAAAAAAAATTCGCAAGGTAGGCTCGACACACACAATTCGGGATAGGGAGTTTTTTTCTTTTTTTATTTATTCATTACATTGGGGGGGGGGGATTTCAAGTGAGTGCATCAACCTTATTACAAACAATATAAATCGAAAACAAGAATACAAACAGGAAAACGCAACCGCGGGTAATATTAACCATGATATCCAGCCGGAACACATCAGCTATCATCGAATACGTCACATCAGCCAAACACATCGATGGCGAGTACAGAACATTTTATAAATAACCACTGGAACAGTGATTTAAACTACATTGAAAAAGTAAACACTGCATACATATCGCGTACAGAAACCGTAAATGAAACTAAGACAGTCAAATACAGATTAGCAATGTTTTTCACTTCGAAAATAGTTCATGAGGGTGTATGACTGTTGAATTTAGCAGACGGCGCCCATCCTCTCGATTTCCCTCGTACTGGTCCTCTTCAAAGTGTTTCTAAGTACAAGTTAAACAACAAAAGTGATTATTGACCTTCAAATTGATGTGAAAAGTTGCCTTCTAAATAAAGAGAACCCAATAGAGTGCGTAAAAATAAATCTTCGCAGAAGTAATGCTCTATTACCTCGCTTCACACGTTTCGAAGAAATGCTCAGGCTATAACAGACACCATGCCAGAAAGCGCCGAAACATTTTGGTCCCATGATGCCCCTAAATCTACTAGGCCTGGTCGTATGTGCACGGACATTTAAAGACTGTCACAGTACCCACTACGATAGGGAATGAGCACGAATGACCATCGGCTTACGAGCACCACGCTACAAATACATACAAGTGTAAAAAAATAAGCTATAGAACGTAACACCCTGAGATCTGCAAGATATCTGCTGAAAAATCAGAAAAGCACAATGCTTCCCTTGCCACGTACACAACAGCCGCTCTCCCCGGACGAAGCACTGCGTTCTTTTGTCCCAAGAGGGCGCTGCGAGCCGTCAAGGGGAGCGGACGTGCTTCACGTCGGCTCTGCATAACTGATGTCCTACTGCCAGACCATCGATCTGCACCGCCCAAACCCAGTTGGATTGTGTCCAGCAAGTTACCAGGGACCCGTAGACATCATTTTCAACCAGGTGGGCCCATTTTGGCGATTTTACGGGACTTTATCGACCACACCGGCGCCGCTGCTAAGGCCTAGCGACTACGCCGGGCCGCAGACGCGGCACTAGGCACGGCTGCCATGAGTCTTGCGCGAGGCTATGACCCGGAAAGCATGCAAGTAGTGGAGCTACAGCCTGCGAAGAAGCCAGTATTCGATGAAGCCACCGAATATGTCATTCGGAAGAAGTTAGAAGAACAGCGAGCGGCCGAGACGCGCGCCAGCTCTAAACAGCAGGAAGCGTTGCGCGGTGGGGACGCTATGGACGGCCACGTCACCACATCGACGCCAGGCAAAACGCTTCAACCGAAGCGTTGGAAACCGAAGGTGGTGCCCAAATTTGGTACAGAAGACGCTGTTGCGGTCGTAAAACCCAGGGGAACACTCAATTTGTCAAACTTCAAGGGCAGCAATCAAATCGGAGAAGCTATGTATGCTGCTGCCGGGGTCCCGAGCTCGTCACAGGCACTCACTATTTGGCCGGCGTGGGATCAGAACATAATTATTGTTGGAATTCGGGACGCACAGTTCATTCGGAACGTCCTTGCTGTCGAGAGTCTGCGGATTGGCGGCCGATTGCAAGTGGTGCAAGTCTACCTCAAGATGACGCACAACACGTGCCGTGGAGTAATTCAAGTGGATCCGAAGGTGTCGGAAGCGGATATTTCTGAAGCCATTTACTCGCCAGATGCTCCCGTGGTGGGTGTGCGGAAGTTAGGACAGTCGAACGCGGCAGCGATAACGTTCGAGGGCCGCAAGGTGCCGTTCAACGTATTCTACTGGGGAGAGGCTGTGCCGGTGCGCCTCTATCGGAAGACAACACCAGCTTGTACCTTATGTGGAACAGTGGGACATAGGGTGGATGTGTGCCCTAATCCGCGAGATGATCGCTGCCGAGCCTGCGGATCGGTCACTCCAGAGGAGGGGCACGAGTGTCAGCCCCGATGTCTAGTCTGCGGGGACCCCCATCTGACGGGCTCTGCGGACTGCACCTGGAAATACAGGAGAGGTGCGGGAGCCGGGCGGAAGCCTGGCGGAGGGAAATCCAGCAACAAGCGTCAGGCCAGAGGGGCCCGGAAGGATTCGGGGCCTGGATCGCAAGCTCAGAAGCAGGTCGCGGCTCCATCGCCGCTACCAGAAACGAGGACTGCAACGGGGGCCTCCCGGCAGGGACCTCAGGGAAGCAGTCGTCCAGCTGACAATCATAAAACTGGAGGAGCCGGAGCGGGAGCCGGGTCAGCGAAAACCACGAGCAGCAAGGTGAGCTGGGCAGAGGTTGCCGCTTCCTCGGCTCCCACGTTGGCTGCTGAGAAACTTAAGGAAGAAAATAGTAGATTAAGGCAGGAATTGGCAAAGTATAAAACTCAGAAACTTAGTGCGTCGGCAGGGGGTGCAGACGTGCCGGAAACGCCTGCGGAGTCTGCAATGGAGGAGGATGCTTCCCTCCCTCCTACTCTGCAGACAGAGGCCCCCGCCACTGAGGTTGTGGAAAATCGGGAAGAGGAAAACAGTAACGTAGTGGCGAGGGAGACTGATAAAAAGGCTGCCGTCACACAGGAAGAATCCAGGATTGAGGCTGATGTGGAGCGGTGTTTGCAGAGGGAGCTTCCGCGTTTGGAGGCTCGCATAGCGCAAAATATACAGGCCAGCCTCGAAAGAACCCTACAAACTATTATTGAGAGAAGCGTTCAAGCAGCTATAGAGAGGGGCAGTCATGGCGCGGTAGAGCGGGTCCTACAGGGAATCTTGGAGCCCCATCTGATTAAGCTACAGGCCTTTGAAATCAGAATTGATCGTAAACTTCAGGAGCTTGCGGATTGCACGCGGTCAAAGGTTCCTAAACTTACTGGCCGGATGGGTAACAGGCAGCTTGGAGCTGACGATTTGCCCGACACCGGGGTGGAAACACCAGGCGCGGCGTCCTTGAGTATTCAACATGGCCCGCCCTCCTAAGTTGCAGATTTTGCAGTGGAACTGCAGGGGGTTTAAGAGGAAGAGGGAATCGCTACAGCAATACATTGAATCGTTGGAAAAATTACCAGATATCATTGCACTGCAGGACGTAAATGCGGAAGCCAAACTGAGACCATACAGCGCACATCAAACCAACTCATCCACTTGCATTCTGGTGCATAAGGATTGCACGGCTGTCACAATTGAACTGGAGTTAACCACTGAGGTGGAGCACACTTTTATTCAGCTCTTACCGAACGTACGTACTAGCAGAAGTGCGTATGTATTGAACATATATAGTCGACCAAAAAGCAGGGGTGCGTCTTTTGACGAGATTTTCCAAAAGGCGGCGCAATTGGCAAAATCAGCCCCTCTTATCATAGTGGGGGATTTTAACGCGTATAGCTTTTTGTGGGGTTATAGTAAGGAGGATATTAAGGGCAGGAAACTCGCTGCGGCCATATCAGACGTAGCTTTGACGATTCTTACGGACCCGCAGCATCCGACGAGGATTGGCAACAGTGTCTCGAGAGATACGTGCCCAGATCTCTCTTTGATTAAAGGAGCGAGAAATTATGAATGGCATAACACGCAGGAGACCTTGGGGAGTGACCACTGCATTCTCAAGATCTGCCTGGACTACAATAAGCATCGCAAACCGAGAGGGCAGGCCAGGCTCACGGACTGGTCGTTGTTCCGAAAGGCGGAAGATGCTACGCTTACCGCGCCCATTGAAAAGTATGAGGAGTGGGCCGAGTCATTGCTGGGAGTCAGGGATCACTTTACGCGTACGCTCCAGACCTCAGAAGAAGTTCCAGCTATCGACAACCACCTGCTACATATATGGGAGGCGAGAAGAGGTCTAACGCGGCGGTGGAAGAGGCAAAAGTATAACCGCAAGCTCAAGATCAAGATCGCGGAATTAACGTCGCAAGCGGAAGAATATGCATGGACCTTGGCCAAAAACAATTGGTTGGCAAAATGTGACTCATTGAAAGGCAGCCTCGGCACCAAGGCGGCGTGGCGTCTTCTTAGATGTTTGATAGAGCCGACCAAGTCGCGCGGGGAGCAGCAACGTAACCTCAAGAGAGCCCTGCATGGCTTCGCGGGCACGGACGAGCAGCTGGTTGCAGCCCTCACCAGCAAATATATTTGCACGATGAAAGACAACGAGCCAGTGCGGGAGTATGAAGGTATGGAGAATCCGGACCTGGATCGGGAGTTTGAGGTCGAGGAAATACAGGCGGCGCTTATGGCCATGAGGCGGAGCACGGCACCAGGGAACGACAATGTGACGGTGGGATTGCTTGCCAATCTTAATCGGTAGACGCTCGAAAATCTCACGCAATACATCAACGAGTGCTGGAGAAGTGGAAAGCTACCCAGGGCGTGGAAGACGGCTGATGTAAGCTTCATTCCCAAGCCTGGAAAGGAGGTGAACATCAATAACCTGAGGCCAATCTCGCTTACATCGTGCGCAGGGAAGCTTATGGAGAAGGCGGTGCAACTTCGCCTATCGACGTATCTAGAAGACCAAGACCTTCTGCCTCACACGATGTTCGGGTTTCGGGCACACTTGTCAACCCAGGACGTATTACTACAGCTGAAGATGGAAGTGATCGATCCCCCGCGCAAGCGCAACAGTAGGGCCATACTGGCGCTGGATCTTAAGGGGGCTTTCGACAACGTGAAACACTCCAAGATTCTGGAAAATCTACAGGGTACTCATTGCGGAAAGCGTACCTTTTATTACATCAAGGACTTCTTGCAAGATAGGCAAGCCCACATCAAGATTGGTGACACGAGGTCCGAGCTGATACTCATGGGCACCAGGGGTACGCCTCAGGGAGCAGTCCTTTCTCCACTGCTCTTCAACGTTGCCCTCATGCACCTGCCGGAAAAACTGAATGCCGTAAAGGGAATTCGTCACGCCCTTTACGCGGACGATATAACCATATGGACAACGGAGGGCAGCTTGGGACAGATGGAGGGGGCCCTCCAGGAGGCTGCCACCACAGTAGAAAACTATGCAGCAGAATGTGGACTGCGCTGTTCCCCGGACAAGTCGGAGCTCCTCGTCTTGCGCCGGAAGGGGGATACTGCATCGCTGGAAATCTCGGTCCACGACACACCTATTCCCGAGGTGGAGACACTACGTATTTTGGGGCTGCTCATTAACAACAAGGGCGTGAACGCAGCCGCAATCACTAAGCTCCGAACGGTGTGTGAGCAAGTCATCCGTATGATATCTCGGATCACAACCAAGAAGAGGGGTATGCAAGAAAAGGACACCCTTAGACTAGTGCAGGCGTTTATCCTCTGCCGAATAGTGTACGTGGCCCCGTACCTTCGGATAAGGAAAAGCGATCTAAACCACATGGACGTTATCATTCGAACGGCTTATAAAAAGGCGCTCGGTCTGCCCATGAAAACATCTACGGAGCGTCTGCTACAACTTGGAGTACACAATACGGCTGATGAATTGATTAGCGCCCATCTTACAAGCCAGGTAATGCGATTAGCCACAACCAAGACGGGCCGCAAGGTCTTGGAGGATTTGAACATCTGCTTTCCGCAACAAGTGACTGGACGACAAGATATTCCTCGGGAGTGGCGGAACAAATTCCTCACGCTTCCTCTTCCTAAAAACATGCACCCGGAGCATCATCAGGCCAGAAGAGTGGCAAGGAGCAAGATGATGAACAAGTGCTATTCCAGAACAGAAGGAGCCTTCTTCGTGGACGCTGCGGGCCCTGTAAAGGGGATATCGACAATCTCAGTGGTGCACCAAATGCAGGTTGTAGACGGGCTTTCCGTTCGTGACAGGGAAACCTTGACTGTGGAGGAAGTGGCGATAGCCCTAGCCGCGACACACTCCGCGTCAGAATACATTATTACAGATTCGCAGGCGGCTTATAGAAACTATATGCGTGGTAGGATCACGCCGCTGGCATGCAAAATTCTTAGTCAAGCTAAGACTCGCGCTGCACCTAAGCAGCTGATATGGGTACCAGGTCACGAGGGGGTTGAGGGAAACGAGCGTGCACATGCTTCAGCCCGAGCTTTTCTTCCCCGGGATCCTTCTACGTCCTCCTTTGCTGACTTTGTCTCCCCCTCTCCGTTAACAACATACTCGGAGATACTACAGCATCTGCGCCTTGAGAGGCAGACACTGCCGGGGCCCGCTAGGGGTCTTAATAAATCAGAAGAGTGTCACCTCCGTCGGCTACAAACTATGTCTTTTAATAATCCATCTAAGCTTCACGCCATAGAGCCCGAGTCTTTTTCGGCGCAGTGCCAATTTTGTGGCCAAAAGGCAGACTTATACCATATGGTATGGGCTTGTCAGAAAAATAGCAGTATTGCCATAATAAATCAGCCAACGTGGGAGGACTGGGAGGCGGCCCTGTCTAGCTCGGACCTCGAGGAGCAACGAGCCCTCATCGAAAGAGCACGGGCAGCGGCTTTTGCCAACGGTGTCCCGGACTAGGGACCTGACCATATCTTCCCGTAACCCAAGGTTTACTTTCTTATTTTCAATAAAAGTTTTTATCATCATCATCATCCCAAATTACCAGTACCTAAAAAAACAAACAAACAAGAGACACGAGACACGCACGATGTGTACTACAAACAAACAAGAGACACGAGACACGCACGATGTGTACTTCCCGTGAAAAAGTAAAATCAGCGGTTGACGTGACGATTCGCCGCTAATGTAAGACTATTTCGCGGCTAAGCATCTTCGTCAGTCCTTAAAATCAGGGTACTACTCACATAGACAGCGCCGATCAAAACGAAAAACGCCTATGCGACGCGCGCTCGCAAACCACACGCTACTCAGACAGCATCCGTGCAGTCCTTAGTTCGTGAGCGAACGTAGGCACGTGAGCGAGGATCAGAGAATACTTTCTAATTTAAATGAAAAAACACCGCATATGCACGGGGTGAATGATGATGAGTGGGCGAAGCTCCGGAGGGAATCATCGGTAAACCGTGAATCTTCCTTGTAATTCGCCCAGTCTCGCCGCACTAAATCGAACGATTGACTTCCACCAATGACACGCGCCATGTGTGACGTCATTCCTATTTTATAACAGCGCCCTTCATTATAATTGCACCATCTCCCACTTAAGCGGACGCTAGCACAAACGCGTTAGAAACGTGCAGTACTCTCTTGTAAGGGGGAGAGGCCACAGCGTCTTACGCAGCCGTTTACACATGCCGGAACGTGCACCGCGTTTGCCGACGCCATCACATGACTGCTGAGAGAGTATAACCCCCGCATTCATAAACGGTCCTCGACTTGAACTTGACTTGCCACCGCCTTCAACGCGTTTCGAACGCGCTGCCCAAGGCGGTGGCAAGTCAAGTTCAAGTCGTGGAGCGTTTATGAATACGGGGGTAAGGTGGAGAGGCCACAGCGTCTTACACCAGCTTCTTACACGGGCCGTAACGCGCTAGCACAAACGCGTTAGAAACGCGCAGTCTTTCGTTAATGTTGGGTATTTATTGTCATCGTGGTGCGTGTGTCCATGGGCGCTTCGTGGCGTAGTGGTTAGCGCCGCGCGTTCGGAAGCGAGGGGGCCCTGGTTCGATTCCGCGCTACGGACACAACTTTTTTTCATAAAAGTAGACTTGGCTACCTACGACGACTACTACTACATACTACAGAGGAGGGACAGACCCACACCCTAAGGAGCTTCGCCCCTAAAACACGGTGTGGTAGTCTTGACACTTACCTTGCAAATGTAGGAGCTATCCATTGCCTTCCAGTGATCCCGCTTTACTTCGGCTTCCCATCTCTCCGCTCTGGGTCCCGGGGGAAGCGAAAACAACGAAGCACTTTATGCGTCGATCCGGTGCACTTCGGAACACAACCCCTCATGTCGACTCGATGCGCTTGACAAGCTCGGCAGTCGTGCGGCTGAACACTGTCCAGCAAGTAGAAGCGTCAGCGAAGCATCCGCGCGCACTGTGCCTCGAACTAATCACTGGCACCAAGCAATCGCAACCGCTCGCTGCGATTCAAGATGGCGTCGCAGCGAGAAAGTGGCTGCGCGGGGGCGGTCAAAGGATGGCACCACCCTGAACGGCGGCGCTGGCATCGAGGCACCCTAGAAAGGAGCGCGCAAGAGAGAAGAAACTAGTAGGAGGGAAGGCGGAGGAGGAGAGTGTCGCTACTTTTTATATAGCGGGGTTTCATGGTGCACCGTCTTCCTTGCTCAGATCGACTGCCACGTCATCTGCCTTTCATGTATGAAACGTTGCATGTGTAGGAGGACGTGAGGGCGGCTTTACGAGCCGTGCAGTCCTTCCCTACTCAGAAGGGAAAAGGCGGCTAGCGGAGCGGCGGCTACGACGATTAGCGTAGCTAGCTTTTAGAAAAACACTGCGCGTGCCGAGCTTGCGCTTCGAGCACGCGCTGCGCTTCTTTATTTTCTCTTCTGTTTTCTACCGGCACCAAGGCGCCGGCTGAGAGTGCCGACCAGAGCGCTGCGCACTGCGGCGTCGGTGGGCGCTACAGGGCCCCCGACCTAGACGGAACGGCGTTACAGGCGAGCCAGTGAAACCGCGTTTCAAGAGGGTCCGTGGTCAGTCCAAGTAGTCAGTGTGAAGTAGAGATGGGCAAAACGGCTCACTTCAGTGAGCGGCTCGGAACGGCTCAGCTCACTGAAATGAACCGGTTCATTTGAACGGCTCAACGGTTCACCTAAACGTGTAACTTTTGTTATGCATATTCTATAGTTATGTGGCTTTGAAAAAAAACGATATATGCATAATTTAATAACCGTGTTATTGGTATTTTCGCTATGTTTAGAGAATATTTTTACATATATTAAAAGCGTGAATTGTTAGTTGTAATGAAGCTTTCTTTTGTGATATTGGGGATAAAATGCTTATGATACTGTGACAGGCAGAATGCGACGTACATTTTTCAGAAAAAAAAATATGTAACTTCATCGTCATTACAGAAGCTTGTCCGTTTTGGTGGTACTTTGAAATCAACATTTGTCAAACTAAGAACAAAAAACGATTGTACAGTATGTTTCAACTTTATTCATTTATTCACACACGTACGTTCACTATAATATGAGTAAGCTGTAACGCCATGCAAAATGAATGTAAAAATCATTTCTTGAAGTACAATACAAAAATCATACGAAAGGTCCACAAAACTGCCGCACGTACCTTTCGTTGTTTTTTCTCTTGAGTGCACGCGCGATACTGGCGATCATGCCATCATACACCAGGACAAAAAGAAAAGAAAAAAAGAAATGAAGTTATATTACAACACAACTGATCATTGGCCTCGTTTTATTGATGTGCTAATGATACACACTCAGGAAATGCACTGAAGTGGATGTCATGGGCGATATTTTCATGACTACCCTAATTAGAACAAATGAAGACCAGGACGTAAACTGTCCGTTCACCTCTTGTCGTTAAAGGGCCCCTAAACCACCCAGAGGTTGAAATTTAGTTGTCGTGTTGCAGTTGTGCACCAGTCTACAACGAACACGTAGCCGCGAGAATTTTTCGAAATGGTACCGTAATAGCGGAGTTACACGCGTTTGATGATCGAAAAACGGCCCTCGCTCGTTTCGCTCTTTCCTTCGCTACTCTCCTCATCGGCTCGTCTCCCCTCCTCGCCGAGTGCTTCTCGAAAGGTCACGTGACATACGTCATCGCCAACGCGCTTCTCAAAACACTGTCCACTTCCGGTTAAGGCACGTCCACGCTAGCGGCACATATACCGACGGCGAACCGTCCGCCAGTGCCGTAGAACGTCTGCCGCGGGAGAGGTGTCCAAAGTAGACGGCAGTTTGGCCGGCGCCCCGCCCGCTGCACCATCAATGGCCCAATCGACGACCGCGAACCTGCGCGCCTCCGCCACCGGCAACGAAAACATCAGCTGCAGCCGGGAGACGACGGGCTCGGCTGTGCTCGCATCGCAGCCGACGGCGCCCCTAATATCAGCGTATTTTTCTTCTTTGTGTACAAGTATTGCGAAGAGCGATAACAACAATAAGAAAATATTGCGGCTTGTGAGCGTCGGTATTTCATTTCAAAGCGCCGTCCGTTTTAGCTTTGAAGGGAACCAGAAAAGGCCTAGCGATGATATCGGCGCCGTCGAGCGATCAGCGGCGTTGAATCTGCCGCACAAATGTGTCCCGGTCTCATCCTCTCTACGTACGGCAAGGAAATCTCGCCATTCGCGAGCAAGAACCGCTGACGAACGGCGGCCCGCGAATGGCGAACGGCGTGCGATGAGTTACCGTGTCCGTAACGTAGACTCAGCGCTTCTCGGCTACCCGCTGTTGCTGCGGTGCCGGCCCGTGTTATGCGAAGCGTGCGGCTATAGACCCTGTGTTGCGCGCACGTCTGGAAAGGCCAACACTGTCGAACTCTGTTCGCGCAGCTAATCAGACCGCTAAGCACGACTGTGTTGGAACGCGAGCGATTTGGCACTTGCGTTGCGGGCTGTAATTACCGATTCGCAAGGGCGCACGAATGAGCAACACGACGAGGAAAAGCAGAAAGCGCGCGTACCTGCTAGCAGACTAACCGGAAGTCGTAGGTTCTTGTTCAACCAATGAACATCGTTTCCGCAGTTGACATCACCAGATTCCCCCTGCTGACATCGTGACGACCGCTGGGGATACTGGAAAGGCGAGGGGAGGAGAACGCCATTGTTTTTTTGTTGTTTTTTTTTTAATTATTGTGGCGCTCCCGCAGCGCGTAGAGCTGCAGCGTTTGGCATCGTTGATCTTGACGGCATTCTGAACTCGATGCGCGTTTACTTGAAATCTTCAAAAAATACCTGAGGTGGTTTAAGGACCCTTTAAAGACACGGAAGACCATCTTCGAAGTGTTATTGGACCAGCGCACGATGTGCGATCGGTGAGAGTCGTGCGACATCGTTTGAACAGCAGCAGGCAACGAACGGTACCATCCTTTGCCAATTAAGCCTTCTTTACTTCTCCCCTCGGTGGCATCGGGTGCCACACCATGAGACGCACAAAAAACCAAGGGGACTGCTGCGCACACCACACACTGCGAGCGAGTACCAGTAGCGCGAGTCGGCCCACACTGGCCACCATTCGTCGGTCAGAAATAAAAAAAACATCGAAACCCAGCAGAAGACCCAGCTCTGAACGGTTCAGCACGGCTCATTCAAGGAGAGAGAACCGGCTTCCTCACTCCCGAAGAACCGCCGCTCACTTACTGAACCACGGCTCCCTCGGTCTTCAAAAGAGCGGCCCGCTCCTGAGCGCTCAGGAGCGAGCCGGATCTTTTGAACAGCGAGGGAGCCGTGGCGAAAAGAGCGGCTGGCTCCTGAGCGCTCAGGAGCGAGCCGGATCTTTTCATCCGCCCTTTTGAAGAGCGAAGGAGCGGTGGTTCAGTAAGTGAGCGGCGGTTCTTTCGTTCTTCAGCCGAAGGCGAGGGGGTGAAGGCGACTCTTGTGAGGAAGGGCGGGAGGGCAGTTGCTTTCTCGTACCGCTAATAGATGGCGCGGAAGTCGCAGCCAGCAAAAGACACGGCTCTGACGGAACGCATCGGCGCGGCTCTCTTAACGCGAGAGAACCGGCTCCCTTTCTCTAAAAGAACCGCCGCTCGATTTTACTGAACGACCGCTCACTCGCTCTTTAAAAAGAGCCGCTCACAAGATCCGGCTCGCTCCTGAGCGACCCATCTCTAGTGTGAAGGGCACCGAGTCACTGCTGCAGAGCTCAGGTGGGCGGCACTGGGTGTTACGTACCGGACGTGGGGCCCAATGAATGGACGCGGTTGGGAGGTACGCGTTAACTTTAGGTGATGGTCGGCACGTGCGTCCCGAGGCTTTAGGAATGGCGAAGTCCGCGAGGCGAAGGGTGTGTCAACGGAGTCTCCGCGTGCGTTGCCGGCGGCGTATCGTTGCATGGCGTGTAGGGTGCGAGCACGAGCGATGGAGTCGACACCCTGGATGGGCCACGATGCGTGCCTTGCAGATGACTGCGGCGCACCCTGTCGGGGGGCGAACACGATCCTGCACAGCTAACGATGGGGTGCTTCCCGAGTAAGCCACGGGCTGGCCGGGCAAAGGGGGGTCAAGGAACGCAGGAGTGTCCGGTGATTTATTGAGGACCCCTGACGTGGGAAGCAGCGGGGGTCGCAGAAAATCGGGACCCGAGTCCACGGTGGCGATAGCCGGCAGGGTCGAAGGCAGGGAG
This sequence comes from Dermacentor silvarum, assembly GCF_013339745.2. NCBI lineage: Eukaryota > Metazoa > Arthropoda > Arachnida > Ixodida > Ixodidae > Dermacentor > Dermacentor silvarum. Next base: position 136,664,678 of record NC_051160.1, on the reverse strand, counting down.
ATCGGCACGATGCCGAGCTCACGCACCTGCTCGGCGCCCGGCTCAGCGGACGGCGTGGACGGGTTTGGTGTCGTTCTGGGAGAAGCGATGCCGTTGGAGACAGACCCGATGGCGTAGGCCACGGGAGTCGGCGTTCGGTCGGCGATGGCTCCGCTGCCATGTGTCATCGTCGGTGACGAAAAAGGCGATTAGGTGGTCTGAGGTCGACGGCATACGGGCGCAGGAGCAGGAGCGCTTGGTTCTGGCCGTGAGGGTGTTGGTGGAGAGGAGTCGTGTACCGTGTGGTCAACCTCTGGAAGAGGATGGTAGGCAGCGCCCAAGAAGTTGAGGACGGACTGCCGCAGTTCGTCGTACGGGCTTGTGCCAGGCGATGGAACGCCGAGGTGGAGCTGGAGAGCAAGCGGCAGGACGTCGAGGAGTACCGCGCGCTTGAACTCCTGGATACAGATGTGGCTAAGCTCCGGAGCCGCCTCGAACTGGGCGAACCATGCGCCGACGTAGCTGGACGAGAACGGCGGCAGTGGTGGGTCGAACTGTGGCTCCGACCAGGTGGCCATTGCAGCGTGTCGCTCGGTGGAAGGCGCGTTCTCCGGGGTCACCACTGTAGGAGGACCTGAGATGGCCTGTACGAGCCGTGCTGTCGTTCCCTACTCAGAAGGCGATGGCGGCTAGTGGAGCGGCGCCTGCGACGACCAGGGCAGCTAGCTTTCAGAACGACACTGCGCGTGCCGAGCTTGCATTTCGAGCACGCGCTGCGCTTCTTTATTTTCTCTTCTGTTTTCTGCCGGCACCAAGGCAACGCCGACAACAAGCTGCTCTCTTACGGCGCATCTCTTACGACTACAAGCAACCCACGACCACGAGGGGAACGTGCATAGACCTCGTCTTTGCAAACTTTAGGATGTATCCGCTAGAAGAACCGCTGGCTCTGCATTTCATCGACCATAAATCAGTAATGATGAACTCGAAACGCAACCCGGAACGCAACACAATACAAGCATTATGAGCAATAAAACACATTGTATATACTGTTCACCGTGTTGTCACACATTTACATGCGCGAGTGGGGCAATGTAACGGGTGATATTGCGGTATAACGATCCCCAGTGCTTCGCCCCACTCATCATGATTCACTTCGTGGATATGGGGTGATTTTTTTTTCTTCAGCCACTTCCTGGGCTGTAAAGGGAACCCATAGAGAAAGGAATTCAACAAGAGCAGTGTTACAATTGTGTATGGCTCATTGAATATGAACCATGTTGGCCCGCGAAGTGCAGCCACCGAAGAAACAGGCAAAGCACGCCTAGTAGTTGGCCCGCTAAGCGCAGCCACTGAAGAAGCAGGCCAAGCACGCCTAGTCTTGATGAACTCACATGTTTATTGCGTCTGAACTAGAACGCCGACTACCGCGGCCACTTATCACTTGCCCGCTAGGCATGGCACGGTAGCAACACAAAAGGGCAGTGCTGTTTGGGGGCGCTGCATTCCGGCAACTTAAACATTGTATCACTCCTCCCCTCTTAACATACATGCTACGGGGAGTACTTAATAACAGGTTTTCGAGTTCTTGTTCTACGCCGCCACTTTGGAGTGCAAGGTGCAGCCATGACAGGGTTATCCACGGCACAGCTACTTCCAGATACACTTCCAGGCGATTGCTCTTCATGTAGCCTGTCGGGCGCAGCTGGGAGATGTACGTCTGGTTCTTTCTCATGAAGCACATCCGGGACCGCTGGAGAATGGATGAGTGGCTGCTCCAGTTGAGGAAAGGCTTCTGCGCTAGCAGGACGAAATGGCGCTGTCTGCGCAAGGCGCAAGTGGTCATTGTGTCGGTTCCATGTCGAACCGTCTTGACAAAGGACATGAGCCGACGGTAGATTGAAGTCCAAAACACTGACAGATACCCATGGTGCACCTTTGCGGAAGTTTGTCGCATACACTTTATCTCCTGGTTGGAGTAATGATGCCTGCCGTGACCCTCTGTCAGCATTCAACTCCTCTTTCAGTTGTTTTAGGAGCACCGATGCTTGTTGACTAGGCCGCAGGACATCCAACGGAGTCTTGAACACTCTCCCCATTAGGATCTCACAAGGTGGCCGACCAGTTACTTCATGTGGGGTTGTCCGATAATAAAATAAGAACCTGAAAATCTGTGTTTTGAAATCGCCAGAGCCAGACTTCTTAGGTTTGTTCTTTACGGTCTGTACCACATGTTCTGCTGTACCGTTCGAGGCGGGGTGATACGGTGGTACAAGCATGAGGCGTATTCCGTTTCGAGTCAGGAACTCAAGGTACTGTGCACTGGTAAAAGCAGGGCCGTTGTCACTATTACGTCAGGGAGGTCATGCTGAGCGAATGCAATTCTCAGGGCAGAAATGGTAGCTTCTGCAGATGTGGATGACACAGGCGAGACTTCTATCCACTTCGAGAATGCATCCATGTGAAGCCGTGACCAGGATCGGTGCGGAAACGGCCATGGGATCTGTTGGACCGGCTGCGCAGCCCGTTGTGGAGCCTGGCAGGTAGCGCAGCTTTTCACACTGTTGACAATGCCATTGTCTAAGCCTGGCCACCAGACATGGCTCCTGGCAATAATTCCATGCTCTTCCATGCTTGTATACAAGTGCGTACTTGTACGCGGATAGCTTGAGAGCTCACCTGACCAATCTTGGTGATGCTTGTATAGAGACAGGCTTGTTGGCACCCAGCACTCCGACAAGTGGCTTGTGGTCAGTGTATACTCCAAAAGGTATGCTCCACAAGTACTGGTGGAACCGATCTACACCAAACACGAGTGCCAGGGCCTCCCTGTCAAGTTGACTGTAGTTTTGTTATGCTTTTGACAAGCTCCGTGAGGCAAAAGCAATGGGGTGTTCACGGCCACCAGCATCTTTGTGAGCCAGAACTGCACCTATGCCATAAGGTGACGCGTCACAGCTGAGACACACAGGCCTGTCAGGGCGGAAATGCACGAGAATTGGAGCTTAGGTCAGCAGGTGCTTGCAGACTGTGAACGCATCTTGCTGATCCTGCCCCCACTCCCATTTCTTTCTATCACAAAGAAGAGAGTGCAGGGGAGAAAGAAGTGCAGAAAGATTAGGTAAATAACGCCGATAGAAATTCACAAGTCCCAAGAAACTCTGAAGTTCTATGACGTCTTTTGGCACAGGGGCATGCAGAATGGCAGCCACCTTGTCGACGTTGGGGAAAGGCCTTCGATACTGATGATGTGCCCAAGATACTCCACTTGTGGCACGAAGAAATGAGACTTCTCGAGTTTCACTTTGAGGCCAGATTCTTGAAGCTTGCGAAGCACAGCACGAAGGTTGTTGAAATGCTCAGCATCATTAGCACCTGTGACAAGAATGTCATCGAAATAGACGGCCACATGTGGTAGCCCTCTCAGCAAGTTCTCAATCTCACGTTGAAATATAGCAGGAGCTCACGACACTCCAAAGGGCAAGCGGGTGTACTTAAACAACCCCATGTTTGTCGAAATTGTGACGTACTCTCTGAAATCCTATTTAAGCATTACTTCCTGATACGCGTCCCGCAAATCCATTTTGGTGAATTTCTCACCCCCTGCAAGGACAGTCCACAGGGTCCTCAATCCTTGAAATTGGATATTTGTCCACTGTCGCTACTGGATGGATGATGACACTAAAATCACCACAGATTCTGATGCGCCCATCCCTTTTTACCACAGGAACAATAGGTGCAGCCCACCTTGATGTTTTCACTGGAACAAGGATTGAATCTCTCCTTAATCATTGTATTTCTTGTGTGACTATCTCTGTCAAGGCATATGGCAGAAGTCGAGGCCTGAAGAACCGGGTGGGGCATCAGAAGGAACATGTAATGACGCTTTAGCACCTTTAAACGTACCAATATCTTCTTAGACCACCTCTGCAATGTCTTGGCCTTGGTGTTTGATGTCAGAAAGTGCATGTATACTTACTGCAACATTGGAGAGGCCGATGCCCTGCTCGCGCATCCATTTGCGACCTAGCAGGGTAGGTGAACTGTCCCCGGTCAGACAAATGGTCAGATCAGCCTCCTTGCCATGAAACTTCAGCAGGACATCAGTTTTGCCTTCCCCTTTTATCAGTTCCCCGGAATAGCTTCGCAGAAACACTTGCGACGGCTGCACTTTAACCGAAGGCAGAAACTGTAGAAGCCGCGACTTTGCAATGACGGAGACGCTTGCCCACGTGTCCACTTCCATGCGGAGTGGCTTGCCGCAAACCTGAACGGTGAACGGCGGAGGCGGTTCGGTGTAGTTAATTTGCCACATGTCGTAGACTTCTGAAGGCAAAGCTGTAGCGGCATCTTCATCTTTTACAGTGTGCAAGCGAAGGCGGTGGCTGGGCGACTACGAACTACGTGCAGTGGACGAACGCTGCTTGTGAGGACTGCTGCTTCGGGCTTGGCTGTCCTTTTGTTTCGTGTTGCAAACTTTCGCCAGAGGACCCCGTGTGTGGCAGTAACTACAGACGGTCTTAACATGCTTGCGCCGCCGGGATTCGATGCCACCGAGTAGCCCAAATTAAAAGTGGTGAACTGATGCGATGTACTTATAGGGATGTCAACTGACACAGGATGCATTGGCTTGGCAAATAGCCTGCCAGAAACATAGCCGGCGGTGCATACGTGTTCTGCAATGAAGACACAGTTCGGGAATGCCTACCGATAAAATTGACTGTGGACTTCACAATTTCTTTACTCGAACTAAAATTTCTATATCAGAAGCTGAAAGACTGTTTCAGCTTCTGAAAGCTTCGGGCGACCAGCGATTCAGAACAAATTGTCCCCAACAACAGCAAGGGTGGTTATGGGTGGAGCTATTGTGAGAAGGGAACACACATTGGGCAGGAAAAAGCATTTTTAAAAATAAAACGAGACACAGCTTCACTCACTGAACGAAAATAAAATTCCTAATCAATTTTATATACGTGAGACGAAGAAAAGTAGAGGCAACTCTATTTTACTTTTTCGTTATCAATAAATACCGTTTTTCAGCGCCTACCATAGGAGAGGGTGTTGGCACCGCTTTCACTTACATTGTGATGTAGCTCTTGAAGTGGACAGAAAGGCGCGCTCGTAAAGTTCGCGTGTTGGAATATGCCCCCTTACACGTTGTGTTTTAGGGTCGAAGCTCCTTAGGGACGAGCCTTGTCCCCCGTCGCGCCGTCGTAGCCACGCTAGAACTCGCCGCTCCCGCTAGAGGCGCAGCTGTGCACTCTTTCTCTTTCTCTCTCGTTCCCGCCGCGCGTGCTCTCTCTCTCTTGTCCGTAGCTAGGGGCGCTGCGGTGCACAAAGGCGTTCGATCCCGACGCGCGCTCTCTTTCTCTCTCGTTCCCGACGCGCGCGCTCTCTCTCTAATCCGTAGCTAGGGGCATTGCAGTGCACAAGAGCGTTCATTCCCGAAGCGCGCTCTCTTTCTCTCTCGTTCGTGACGAGCGCTCTCTCTCGTCCGTAGCTAGGGGCGCTGCGGTGCACAAGATCATTCGTTCCCGACGCGCGCTCTCTTTCTCTCTCGTCCGTAGCTTTGGTTTGCGCGAATGATCCCCCGCTGTTTTGCCCACTCATCATCATTCACGTCGTGGATATGCGGTGATTTTTTTGTTTTGCTTATGCACGTTTGTCTGTATTTCGTGGCATGGGTAGTTTCATCATTTCTTAAACTGTTCAGTCAAAAGTAGTGAGTTACGACCGCCAGATAATTGTTTAGCAAACTTTTTGCGGCTGCGCTGGTCGACGGTCTTGGCGTCCGACGATGAGACCAGCCATCTACGCCGAAAGCTTTCGTCGGCCTCCAAAGAAAGTATGTTCTGTGCTGCGTTGCTATTTTGACACCCGTACGGCGTACCTTCTCCTGAATCGCTTTCTGCGCTGAAAGCTCGAAACGCCCATCAAGTCGAATTGCGGGGCATTTGAATATACAGCTCTAATTGCAGGCCACCAAAACAAATTTCGCGCCTTTGACAACAAAATGACGTCACTTCTGTTCCTAACGAATATGGCGTCATATTATTTTTTATTCCGCCGGAAGTGTTCCCTCGTCACACAGATGGCGCTAAGCTCTATGAACCGCCGATGAACCGCCATATTTTGAACGTATGGGCTTCTATGGAAGCTTCGCTAGCAGGTATATTTACCTTGGCCTTAATGTATTATTTAGGTCTAACAATCGTCAAAAAGTAACCTTTTTCCAAACTTAGAAGGCACTTTCTGGAAAAAAAACTTGATCATGGTCGAACATTATATTTAGCTTAAATGATAGCAAGGGGAAAAATAGTGAAAAAATGATGTGGCTGTAACTTTAACAAAGTTTACTAAAACTTCCTAAAACACACAATTTTTTCCTGTTTAACCGAGCCAGGTTAACGTGGCAAATAATAAATGTGTTCGCCTACTGGCATCACATTAAAGAACCACGCCATTAAAGGAGGAGGGGGAATAAACCTTATTTAGAGAAATGAGCAGACGCTAAAATCGTCCGAGGTGGGCGGCGTCCCTAGTCCAGGATGCCGTGGGCCTGAGCCGATAGCTTGGCCATTAAAATATTCTAAAATAATATTTTATACTGTATATAGTTTCACACGTCATTAGAAATATTACATAAAACCAACTTTGATTTTTCATGGAAAGTTCGAATAGTGCTTACGTGAATAAATGTTTAGAAGAAATGCCCCTTGATGAAAGATCATTCACACATTCCCCAACAAGCCCAATGTTTTCCAAGAGAATCGGCAATGGTCAATTTGGCGTTTGTTTATGAAGCGGTTTGTTTATAAGCAGGCAAACCCCAAAAAAAGCTGTCTAGCACGAGGCTATGCTTTTTGGGCAACGCCAGTCTTCCTAAAAGTATGAACTTACCGTCTTTTCGGAGGAAACCTTTAGCTTCAGTAATAATTGCGTCTCTGTACAATCTAATTCTGCGGTGTCAGCATTCATATACTTTAGGTGTTTGTAACAACGCTTGCGTGCTTGTTTGTACAGAAACAGGTACCCCGCACTATGAACTAACTAAAAAATAACTTGTACAGTTGGGATTTCCACCAACGTTATTAAGGCGAATGCCTTATATGGTTCAAGGTTCAGTCGACTTTCCACATCCTGGAGCGAAAAACCGCGTCGTGGAAGAGAAATCGTACACGATTACGACTCGGTGTAGTAAGTGAATTACTACACCCGCCAGGCATCGTGTCTCACCTTTATGCAAGCGATTACGCAGAAATTCTGATGGTTTGCGGGTCACCGTCGTCTATGAGTAAGCACGCAATGTTCACACAGCAATTCTGATGGTGCGCGAGTCACCATCGTCGATAGTGTGGTAATTAAGATAGAGTTATTTCAGGCACTCGAAATCACGACCTTCGGTGGGAGTCGAACCCACCACATTCGGCGATAAGGCGAAGTTAATTAAAGCCCCGTTAAATGTTATAGAGGTAAATAAAGCAAGCACTAGAACCCACCACCTTTGCTGAGAGTCACACCCTCGACCATTGGTGGCAGTCGAACACACGATCTTTGGTGCAAATGAGGGTGTAGTTAATTAAGGGACAGGTAATTAGCTAGTGTCAATTAGGGCACTCCAACCCATGACCTTTGTTCAGAAAGAACAGAGGTCAAGCATGCGTTTGCATGCTTGACCTTTGTCTTGCATGCGTTTGCATGCAAGACAAGTCTTGCATGCAAGTCTTGCATGCAGACAAGACAAGTCTTGCATGCGTTTACTGTGCTCCTGTAATCCCCACACAATCGGAAAGATCCATTCTTCTTCCTCACGATGACCACTGGCGTCGCCCAATCACACGCGGAGATTGGCTCAATTATGCCTTGAGCCTGGAGTTTGTCGAGTTCTCGACATACAGCATCTCGCAATGCATATGGCACTTGGCGGCACTTCAAAAATTTCGCTGTTGCGTCTTCAGCAAGTTCAATGCGTACAGGTGGCCCTGAATGTCCAGTGAGAGATTCATCGAACACCCCAAAGAACTTGGCTAATGTAGCGTCGATTGTTGTTTCCGTGAGATTGTTGAGTCCATGTAGCGTAATGCCCTGTTTTTCGAACCAATTTCTTCCTAACAAGCTGGCTCCAACTCCTCCAGGCAGGAGCAAGGGTAGCTGTGCTTTGTTGTTGATGAAAGATACATTGATAAGCACGGAGCCTAGGATGTCCAAACATTCTTCGGACCAGGTCCGTAAAGCGAGCTTGCGTTCTCTTAACACCAGGGCATCTTCAGGCCAGAGGCGAGCGAACGTCGCTCCACTTAATATAGAAAACGCTGCTCCCGAGTCTACGTCCATCTTGAGTGGCCGAACAGACAGTCGTACGGTCACGACGAACCTAGCTGTTGTTGTGATATCTAGTCCTCTGTGAAAAAACAGTAAGGAGGCCGCCTTCCTGTTCCTCTAAAACTTCGTCCTCCTCTAAACGGTTACTTTCTGGGTACTTCTGTGGTTTAGCCTTTTTCGACAGGCAAGCTTTCGCGATGTGACCCTTTTTGCGGCAGAAATTACACGTAGCATTCTTGAAGTAGCACTTATCGACCTTATGATCTGCTAAGCATCGGAAGCGCTGATGCGCCTTGCTTGTAGAGCCCTCGCGAACATCGGAAGCACTGATGCGCCTTGCTTGTAGAGCCCTCGCGAACATTCTGACGATGTATATCAAAATTTTCGGCCTATTGCTGAGTGCTTTGAATCCGTCTCAGCTGATCTCTTGCTGATTCAGCAGTAAAAACGAGCTCGTACGCTTTCTTAAACGTTAGCTTATCTTCAGCTAGCAACCGTTGAAGATGCGAATCGCGGATCCCACATACCATTCTGTCTCGTAGCATAATTTCCAAAGGAAGCCTTGTACTCCCTGGTTGAGAGTGTAATTCCGCGTTTCCACCCGACGTATCAGGACCCACCATCGTGGAGTCTGCGTTGCCAAAGTTGCAGTCCTTTGCCAAATTTTGCAGAGCTGTCACATAGTCTTTACCAACTCATTAGCGAGCTGGTCTCGTTTCTGGAAGTGATATCGTCCAAGTAACTCAGACGGACGGGGGTCGAAGTGCTGGCTTAGTAACTTGATGATGTCCACCAAGTACACCTCAGAAGGTTTTCGTGGTGCAACCAGGGCCCTAAGCGTCTCGTAGGCTTGCTCACCGCACAGCGTGAGGAGTACCGCTCGCTTCTTGGAAGATTCGACGATGTCGTTGGCTTCATAGTAGAACTCCAGGCTCTCTACCCACGATGACCACTCGATGCCCGGCACAAATTCTGGTATCTTGCCTTTAGGAATCGCCTCCCAGGAAAACTTGCTTCGCGGGGTCGCGTTCCCTCATCGCCAGTATTGTAAAGTGTCTTTTATTGCATCTTAGAACGTTGCAAAGCGGCTGCGTGGTCACGAGCTCAGAGTCCTTGGGAGCGCCACTTCGCTGTCCTCGTCTTCGCTCGCTCGTCCAAACGCTGATATAAACAGCACACTAAGCATGGTGACGACAGCGGCTCCGCTCGATCTCACAAGAAATAGTGTCCGAGAATATTCCAGATATACTCCTCTACGAAAGTGCCGAATCACATTTAAAATAGTCGAGCAGAGCACATCGACCGACAGCTTCAAGTTGCCGTCACGTAGCGAACTGACGCGCGGTGAGGTAGGGGAGTCCCCTTACTGACATGACACCCGGGAGGACACCACTCAAAGATCTCGGTAATGAATGCCGCAGCGGAGACGCGGTAATTTATGAGGCCTATATGAAACCATATTCCTTTCTTCAACTTTTCACTGAGCACGTCACGTAATTGAGCGGCGCCGTGAGGCAATAGCACGTGGCACTACCATGAACATACCTTTAGACAAGTTTTTCTGAATTTATTTGAGGCTGTTTCGGATACCGCCTATGCAGCGGAGAAATCGTACATGTTTTTATTGCGGATGGAAATTATATGGACCCTTCAAGCGGATTTATGCCGTCGTCGTCGCCGTGAGGTTCCGTATAAAGTCCAAGGGAGATAAAATCGTCGCCGCGCGCCGTATGTGCGAGGGACGCGCGCTTTCACGGAGAGCAAACGCGACATCTTCCGTCGCGCGAAAGGCCGTGGGGGTATGTGAGCGAGGGAGGGGGGGGGCGACGCTGTGCTGCGGCACCCAATGCGTATCTTGAAACCGGGCGCAAGGGGAACTGGCGACTCAATCACAGAACACCCATAGAAACTGTACCTTCCATAGTGCAACAAAAATAATCCTGGCGGTGGTGTTGTGAACTAATGTATGCGACCGAGAGATGCCGCTGGCAAAATCAAAACTAATATCATCACCATTACGTAGTGAGCAATATGGCCGCCACGGTAGCGGTTCTTAGGGCAAGTCGTGCTGCTTGCTGGCTGGTTTTGGGCATATTGTTACCGCTTTCGGGGTGCTATTCGTGTGCACTGTACTCTGACATGACTACAGATATCTTTATTATGTCGCCAGGCGACCGAGAGGCCTCAACTGGCAGCAAAACACTTTAAACAAGTAAGCTTACATTGTTTATTGTCAATGATGAATGAAGCAGTATATGCTGACAATTTTCGTACAGGTCAAGTGGATCTAATGTTGTCCGTCACTGGGTTTACAACATACCGAAACACAGATAACCATCTATTTAATGAAACCCAAAGCTGAAATCGAGCGGAGTTTTCTCATCGTGTTTGGCATGCCGCTAAAGAAGGGAGAACGTAGCTTCTGACAGCGATATTAATATTGAGCTACCCGCGTACTTGTATTGCGTACAGTGCTGCTTGACGTTTTATATTTTCGGCGTTCGACAATTTCAGCTACAATAAAGAAAGGAACAAGAAAAAAATTGCTCGGCAAAAATGCACTGTCAGCAAGATAACCTCGACCTGCAATGTCCCATTGCTCTCCTAAAGCATTGGCGAGAGGCACGCAGTGTACGGGGGGGGGGGGGGGAGGGGTGACGTTATGCTATATTTTACATCTCACATTGTCGCGGTACAACGCGCACAGAAGACAGGGAGACGTTCTTCAAGAACAGCAGGACAATCTGTTCAAACAAAACAGAACAGATACACGTCTTCTTCGTTCTCTAAAAATCCCACTGACCCACTAGACGGAGTCCGTTAATGCCCCCATCGTCGTTGTCGTCTGCCTAGAACACGCGCGTCAATATTGTCTGCTCCTGATATTCTTCTGCTGCACATTTAGTGTTTAGGTGCGGCAGTAAATGCTTTGATACACGTGGAGTACTCGTAGGGAAACCAAGGAACGTTGTGGAGACAGCAGTGCTTACAAGGACTTCTGCAAATATGGTGTGAATAAACAAGGACACTCAATCAACTTATAAGCAAGCCATATAATGACCGCAGATCCTTGGAAAATCTAATTTGCGGTTTCATGTTGAAAAATAATCTCGGTATATGCAATAAAACAAGGCAAAGAGGTTACAAGGAGATGAACACTTCAGTTGAGTAACAGAAGTGAGCAAGGGAAGGCTCAGCTTAGAGCCAACGTTTCACCAAGCAAGCATATATGTGAGGGCCGAGACGAAGACAAGCTCCCACGCTGAGGTTTTTCTTGCTCTTCCACTGTTGATTCGCTGAATATTAGCCGAAATTATTCTGCGAGTACCTTTCAAAATTGTTTTTGGAGCACAGTGTGCTCGGGTTTGTCAGCTGTGGTTTGAAAAGAAAGAAAAATTGCTTTTAGTGATTTATCAAGTTTGTGAAGTGTGAAATAGGCTGGCCGGTTGTGTGAGCTGGCCATTTCTAGCTATCTCTTATGGTGCAGGGCTAGCCTAGTTATTGATTTCATGCAAACTTTAGTCGCGGGAATGCGTTGACGAGGAACAGGGGGGGGGGGGGGACGAGTTGTTTTGGTGTTGCTGACCTAGAGCGGGGGGACTTTCTTCCCTTCGTCGCGTCTGCAAGGCCATGAACATACAAAAGAAGGAAGGATGCCCTTCACGCGGTTTATATTACCCGCCGTGTTCTGAACGTGCCATGACTCCAGTAGTACCCTTTTTCGCCAGTTTGTCTTTGTTTGAAGGATTTGGGTTTCTTGGAAAGAAATCTTGTGGTCGGCGTCTTCGGAATGCTCGGCGACGGCGTTGCGTATTCGGTTGAATGTTCTGTACGTCATTTTCATGTTGTCAGATTCTTTCTTTTATATTTTTGGTTTCCCTGATGTACGACGCCGCACAGTCGGCACAGCTGATTTTATAGACGACGCCTTGAGTTTTTTGGTGGACGGTCTTTTGGTTTAGGAATCAGGATATTCAAAGTGTTCATCGGTTTATGCGCGACTTTGAGGCCGTCTTTTTTCAATATTCGGCTGAGAGCTTCGCTGGTACCTTTGTCGTATAGGATGGGCACTCGTTTCTGTGGTCGAGGGGAAGTCAAGGGTGGGAGGTCTCGTGTTTTTTTTTTCTTTTTTTTTGTCGGGTTGTTTTTCGAATGAATTCCGTTGTATACCCATTCCTTTTGAGTTCGTTCAGAACCGTTATCCTTTCTTTCTTTTGATCTGATTTCATTTTGCAATGAGTTTCGACTCTTTTCAATAAAGAATTTACGACCGATGCCTTGTGGTTTGCCGGATGGTTGTATGCGAAGTGTAGGTAGCGGCCTGTGTGGGCTGATTTTCGGTAGACTGAGAATTTTAGATTACCGTTGGTTCGTGTAACTTGTACATCTAGGAATGGTAATGATCAGTTTTGTTCGCGCTCTGACATGAACTGTATATCCGGGTCTATGGAATTTAAATGGCGCTGCAGGTTTTCGACTTGGGACTCCTTCACGATACAGAAGCAGTCATCCATGTACCTGAGGAAAACTTTTGGCTTCGGGGAAAAAGTACTCAGAGCTCTGTCTTCGATATTTTCCATAGCTAGGTTAGCCATGGTGACGGAAATTGAGGCCCCGATGGGAGTTCCTTTCACCTGCTTGTAGTAGCTGCCTCTACTACTTTTCCCCCGAACTTTTTCCCCGAAGCCAAAAGTTTTCCTCAGGTACATGGATGATTGCTTCTGTATCGTGAAGGAGTCGCAAGTCGAAAACCTGCAGAGCCATTTAAATTCCATAGACCCGGATATACCGTTCACGTCGGACCGCGAACAAAACGGATCGTTACCATTCCTAGATGTACAAGATACACGAACCAACGGCAATCTAAAATTCTCAGTCTACCGAAACCCAACCCACACAGGCCGCTACCTACACTTCGCATCCAACCATCCGGCAAACCACAAGGCATCGGTCGCAAATTCTTTATTGAAAAGAGTCGAAACTCATTGCACATTGGAATGAGATCAAAAGAAAGAAAGGAGAACGGTTCTGAACGAACTCAAAAGGAACGGCTATACAACGGAATTCATTCGAAAAACAACCCAACAACAAAAAAGAAAAAACAAACTACGAGACCTCCAACCGTTGACTTCCCCTCGACCACAGAAACGAGTGTCAATCCCATACGTCAAGGGTAACAGCGAAGCTCTCAGCCGAATATAGAAAAAAGAAGGCCACAAAGTCACGCATAAACCGATGAACACTTTGAATATCCTCATTCCTAAACCAAAAGACCGTCCACCAAAACAAAAAGGTCAAGGCGTCGTCTATAAAATCAGCTGTGCCGACTGTCCGGCGTCGTACATCGGGAAACCAAAAATCTGAAAGAATCAGACAACATGAAAATGACGTCAGAACATTCAACCCAATACGCAGCGCCGTCGCAGAACATTCTAAAAGACGTCGACCACAAGATTTCTTTCCAAGAAACCCAAATCCTTCAAACAAAGACAAACTGGCGAAAAAGGCTACTACTGGAGTCATGGCACATTGAGAACACGGCGGGGAATATAAACCGCGTGAAGGGCATTCTTCCTTCTTTGTATGTTCATGGCTTTGCAGACGCGACGAAGGGAAGAAAGGACCCCCCGCTCTATGTGAGCAACACCAAAACAGCTCGTCCCCTCCCCCACTGTCCCTCGTCAACGCATTCCCGCGACTAAAGGGCGCCCAGCATTGGTCAACCCAGCCGACCAGCGACGCCGAAGCCCCCCACCACCTCTTTCGTCTGTCTAGAACAGGTGCCCTGTCAAGTGTCTCCGCACCTTACGCTCTCTCCCCCTTCCTCTCCTTTCTTACGATGGACCTTTTACAAGCGGCACACCGCCACCTACGGAGAATACCCCCTGAAGAAGGAGCCTAATTGGTTCTGAAACGTCGGGCTAGTAAATTTCCTTATTTGGTTGGAGTGAATCTCTAAGTCTTAATCAATTTTCCCAACCAGACAGGTAATTTTGTTGAAATGTGTAGCTTCATGCGGAACAGTGAACGTATCGCCGCACTTATCACATGACTTTTCAATATACGAAACCTATTATTAGTATTAAAAATGTTTCATATTCGTTCACTTCTACAATATACGTTAAGCTAACAGAGAACCTATGTTATTAACATTTGACACCCGGTGAAAATTTGGGAAGGCCCAAATTTTCACCCAATTTTGCAGCTGATAAGCGGCGCACAATGTTGACTGTTAAATTGCTTTAATGAAAATACGTGAACTACGCTTAGCTCGTGCTCTGTATGATCCGCTGCGCCTGAGCCGACAGTCTCTCCTCTTGTTGGGGATATTCGCGCACTGCTGCAATATACCTCTAGGCAACAAAAAACGTATGCATGAACGCGATAGCGTTACGTGCCCCGTGTCGCAAAAAATCAGGCGTCGGTGTCGTCGTAAGCATTGACGTCTGGCGGAAATGATCATGCCGAACCCCATCATCCGAACTACCCTGTCCGGGCGGGCCCTTTGCCTGGCGCAAGGCGTTAGTCAACAAAAAACTGAATTTCTCAAAGTAAAATCCATCAGAAAAATCGTAAAGTACGACTTAACCACAACCTACAGACGTGATAGCGTCGGATCATAATTAGAGTATACGAGAAAAAAGCCTGATAAGCAGCCAGAAATCTTTGTATGCTATCGCGTTCAACTCTTAAGGCGAAGCCTAAGCGTCCTCCAATTCTGGTGGTGTTTCGCTGTACTTAGGTTCTAGTCAACATTAAGGGTAATGTTGAGGTGTCGTGTCGCCAGCCTAGCGACACGGAGTGAGCACGCTACACCACTACCGGTCCGATGATGATAACAACCTTTATTCCGGCGAACGCAACTTATATACAAGAGCGTGGGGGCGCCATCTGTCGCATGCCGCCTGCGTCACGTTGGCAGTGTCATCTGTTGCGAAGGCACGACACTACATCTAGCCCTCCCTCAAAAAGAGAACGCAGGTTATATGCATAAAACAAAAAACCGCCCCTGCTTGTGGCGGCCAACTAAATTATTGCGCTCAAACATGTAAAGTCACTGGTGGCGATTGCCTAATAAAGTCACTGCAATCACTAACTTCATTGCACCTGTAAGCACCTTACAGCGGTTCCTGTAAGTTCTTCGCGGGGCTATAGGGGAACGAAAAGGCTAACGCGTTAGCTCTAGGGTTTACTAACCGAGCAACGGCGTGCTCTTCTAACCCCAACCACTCTCACTATCCCTTACAAAATCCTACCAATTTAAATACCAAAGACATGCTTGCTCATCAGCGCGGAGTCCGCAGAAAATACCCGCCGCCTCACCCACAACTTAGCTGGGAAGAGGCCGCCGATTGGCGTAAGATACAGACTGGGGTATTCCACCATTTAAAATTGTAAACGCCATGTATCCCACTCGTTATAGGGCCAACTGTCCTTGGTGCGGTGGCATACCTACCCTAATTCATGTAACTTGGGAGTGCTCTAAGCACCCTCATAGACCAAATACCAGTGACACAATGGAGCAGTGGGAGGCACAGCTCGCCCGCTCCGACCTGGCAAGACAAAAGTGTTTAATTAGCCAGGTCAGGCAGGCGGCAGAGGCCAGTGGGGCCCTAGACTGAGAGGCTCCGACCACCCCTACTTAATATCTTTTACATTACAATAATGTTTCTATTAAAGTTTGTATTTCTTCGCGCACTTGTCCAAGGCTTGGAAAACAGTGCCGCTTCGGATGGCGGTCTCCACTTACTTGTCAAGACACGGCCACCAGTACTTTTCCCTGATGCATTGCTTGGTCTTGAAATTTGCCGGGTCTGACTCGGGGGCTAACTGGATGAAGGTATCAGTTAGCTTGGCAGGTACCACAGCACGTTGTGTGCGCAAAACAAGCACACGCACTACAGAAAGCTCCTCCCGTACATCAAGGTGGGGTGTCAGTTCTGTAGGAAGTGTTTTTCGGGTTCGCCATGATGAATGGATGAAGTGCGTGACCTGCTGTAGTATGCCATCGTCAGCGGTAGAAACCCGAAG
Source organism: Dermacentor silvarum (assembly GCF_013339745.2). Lineage (NCBI taxonomy): Eukaryota > Metazoa > Arthropoda > Arachnida > Ixodida > Ixodidae > Dermacentor > Dermacentor silvarum. The sequence goes on along the minus strand of NC_051160.1, from coordinate 136,648,346 downwards.
AGCCTCTAGATATACAAACGATGTAACTAAAGACACAACCTTTTCATCGATTTGGAAGCCACCCTTTGTTTCTGGAACAGGCAGTCGGTACGAGGCATCTGCTACTTGGTTGTGGGCTCCGCTGCGGTACCAGTGTTGCTAGGTCCGACTAGGTGGCGTAGCCAAAAGCTAGACAAGTTGTAGCCCAAATGTAGCCAAACAGAAAAAAGTGCAAAATATTTCGTAGCCTAACATAGTCATTTTTATTTGTAATTTTATTTGTGTATACATTTTCACATTCGACTACGGCAGTCCATTTTTGCACAACCCGTCGTAACAAAATGTCCGTGCCGCCGTGACGGTCGGCTCTTTACATCAACAACAGCGACATAATGCTTGCAAAGAACCCTTTCTGGTTGGTCCCGGAAGGTCTTAAGTTCCAGCGAATCGCTGCAGAGGGCGAATCAGTACGTTTATTTTATGACAGATAGTACTAAGTTATTATTCTTAGTTATTTACAGTAATATTAACCACGAACTATGCTTTTCAGCTGTTGTGAACGCACAATAATGTCCAGCGTCATCGATCTCTCACGTTATCTCTGCCGACGGCGTATAAGTTCAGCTGTCCAGCAATCTGTGACGGCGACGTGCTCACGGCTTCTTTTTGATGAGCTAAAACAAGTCTTTCGCGCTATGATATCTCGCGTTATTTGTCTGATTATCCAATCTTGTTTTCTTGTTGTTTTTTTTCAATCAGCTTGGCCCGGATTAGCTGGGACACACACGACCTATATAGTGCCAATTTACGTCAACCTGGCCGACATCTTAGGTATCTAGCACGCCAAGAACATGCGTTAAGAAAAAGCACAGGCAACAGATGCCACTAACTCTCTTAATTGGTGTAAGCGGGGCCTTAAAAGATTACTGCGCGAACCGGCACTGTAGTGTCAGAAGCCCGCAGTAGTTTTCGGCGACGAGCACGTCCCGAACTCACTCGCTCGAAATGGTAAAACCGCGACGGCGCACAAAGAGCAATGGTAAACAACAAGAGAGAGAAAAGTCGTAAGGGAAAGGCAGGAAGGTTAACCAGGCTGGGCCCGGTAGGCTACCCTGCACTGGAGAAAGGGGAGAATGCATTGAAAGAAAAGGAAGAGAGAATTCACAGTTCACACCTTGCACATTTACAGTCAAGCGTTCATCGCTGAGTTTCGTCACAGGCGGTCATGCAGGCTTGTGGACTTCAAAAAGCGCAGCAGCGATTTGTAGCCCTGTACATAGAAGACGCACGAGGCCACGGGCCGAAGATCTACTCCTCCGTAAAAGGCCTGTCGTCTAAGTGCCCCAAAGCAGTCCGAAGGGCAATCCTCTCTTCTTCGTATCTAGGGCAGTCACATAAGAGATCCGCCATTCTAATTAGGAATTAATAGGAGTTCGTAAAAGAAACTCCTAATCGCAGGCGGCACAGTAAGGTTGCTTCATGTTGTTTAAAACCGGGTAAAAGTCGTAATTGCATCCGTGGGTCCATGGCATATAGGCGCCGGTTGGTAAACTCTGGTGTATGCCATTTTCTTAGAGTTATAGTATGGGCAAGACTGCTGAGGTGCCGCGCTGCATCCATTCTTGACAATGATATTGGGATTCTTTCATATTCGTCATGTGCTTCACGGGCAGCTTTGTCGGCACATTCATTGCCAGTGATGTTGCAGTGCCCAGGTAGCCACTGAAATACAATTTCGAGGCCTCTGACAACAGCTTGATGGTAGCGTAATCGTATCTCTGCTACCAATTGTTCATGTGGGTTGCGGCGCAGAGCTGATAAAAGTGACTGTAGGGCTGCCTTTGAGTCACAGAATATAGCCCAATTATTTGGTGATTGTTCGTGCACATAAAGCACTGCGCTATGGAGGGCGGCAAGTTCAGAGCCTGTCGATGTTGTGACGTGGCTCATCTTGAACTTCTTGCAGAATGATGCCGGCGGAATAACTACCGAACCAGTAGAGCTGGTCAGCGTCGAAGAGCCATCTGTATAAATGTGAATTCGATCAGAGTAGGAATCATGCAGCATATGAAGAGCAGCTTGATTCAGGACACAAGTTGGAATGTCGGACTTCTTTGTAACTCCTGGGATAGAGAGCCGCACTTGTGGCTGCCGGAGACACGACAAAGGACAAGGTGGTCTTGCGGCAGGCGTGAAGTCCGATGGAAGAGAAGATCGATAGAAGGTTACGATGCCTGAAAAAGTTGCATCTGGGCTACTTTCCGAGAGAGAAGCAAGGCGTTGAAACTGTAGTCGGGAAAGGTGTCGAAGATGATTTCGAAGGGTGTCTGTAGCGACATACGTTCTGATGGGATGTTCCCTGGCGATGGCAATTGTTGCAGCTGTTGAAGCGCATCGCGGTAGGCCAAGAAAAGTTCTAAGTGCTTGAGCTTGCATGCTCTCAAGTATTCTCAGGTTAGTTATCCGGACGCTTGGCAACACCGGGGTGCTGTAACGCAAGAAACCCATAAAAAGCGCTTTGTATAGTTGCAGCATAGAACGCACCGACGGTCCCCATGCTGTTCCGGCGATGGCTTTGAAGAGGTGACAAATCGAGAGGAGTCTTTTTCTCAGGAAGGATACATGGGGCCTCCAGGAGAGGTCGCGGTCAACAGTTATCCCTAAAAACCGATGGTTGTTTTTGTACAAAATAGGCTGGCCATTAATAGACACGGGATATTCGGCCACCGATTTTCGCGTGAAGGCGACTAACGCGCATTTTTCTGTTGAAACGCCGAGACCTTGTCTCTGAAGATAAGTAGACGTCATCGTTGCAGCCTTTTGTAACAACAAATTAATTAAAGTGGTAATGCTGTGAAAACCGGTTACTGTCCAAGAGCAAACCATGTTGATGGTTTATAAAGTTTTAGAATAGGGGCCTCGAAAGTTTGGGGTCCCAAAGAGCTTTACGGTTGTTAGCATTGGGGCATGCAGGAATGAGGAGTTTTGGAATAGGAGTTTAGCGTTTGTGGATTGCGTGTTGCGTTTGCAGCGTCACTACTGCGTCAAAGAAAAAACTGTTATAAATAATAAAATAAAATACACCGTTTTATACTGAGAAAAGTAATTTTGACTTTCATGTTTTCGCCTTTAATTATAATTTAGAACTTATTCTTTTAGCAGCATGCAGCTTGTTGCGCTTAGTTTTGAGTAACGAACTTTACGCACCTTCACCCAGCCAAGTCAATCCGTGATAGGCCTACGAGCCATGAAATCGACAATTGCATTCAGAATCAGTGGCGTGTAATGAATCAATCTCCATTACACATGTTAGTTGAGAGAAAGCGATAACCGCAATGACTTATTCTAGCTTACAAACTTCACGCGTTACCACGAATCGAGCCCAGTTTTGTGCTAGATTAGAGCCGTCGCATCAATGGGCGCCTCCATGTTTGTTGACAAAAGCTTTTGGGGTAGCTTTTGGGGCTCCCCCTAAATCGATGAAATAGCGTGCCCGATGCAAAACCCAAACACAGTTTCCGTCTTGCGCATGCGCAGTGGCTTTGACGCTATTTCGTTGGGGCCCCAATACGTTTGAGGACCCTATTCTAAAATTCTAATTATTGCTGGGGTTTTACTTGCCAAAACTACGATATGATTTGGAGGCATGACGCAGTGTGGGCACTACGGATTATTTTTGGCCACCTCGGTTTCTCTAGCGTACACCTAAGTACACGCGTGTTTTTGCATTTCGCCTTGATCGAAATGCGGCCGCCGTGGCCGGGAATCAAACCCGCGTCATCGAGCCAGCAGCACGACACCTTACAAGCTAAGCTAACATGGTGGGTGAAGTTCATGTGACGTGGTGCACTGATGTCATCGTGGCAAACATGTTTCGATATTGGCACAATGAGTATCGGCATCTATGACGTTACGGGCAAACCATCTAGAAGTAAAAGCACTAGAACCCACCTTTGCCTCAGGGTCTTGCTCCCATTATTTTTTATACGTTCTCGCATACTCGGCCCACTTCCTCTTGTTTGGATTCTCCTCCCTGAGGAGGGTCCGATCTTACGTCCAATCTATCGAAATGAATCTCGAATCTACGCACTAATAAAAATTCATCAAGCAGGAAAAGAAAAACGGCAGTAAAGCTTCGCGCCAGAAACGTGGGGTAGGTCGAAAGCTGTGCCCGGCGCGATACTTCATACGGAAGACATGGTCATGAACACACTCCACCCGTGCTTCCCTTCTTTCATGTCGGCGCCACGATCGCCCTACGGCCCCGATCTTATGTTATTGCTCTCCCTTCCTGAGCATAGCCATGTTAGTACAGTTTGCTGTGAAAAACCCACTACTCGCAGGTTCATCCCCATGCCCGGGGATCGGGTGCCTAGCGGTCAAGCAGGATGTAAGTTTAAGTGCATCAAAGATCAAAGCCACCGGCTCAGACAACAGCGCAGAGAGGGAAGGAAAAGCGGGGGGGGGGGGGGGGGTCATATAGCGCACGCACATGCGCACAGCCACGCGGCCGGCTCAGCCAGCTAAAACGCAGCCTTCGAGATTTCCTTCTACCCGATCAGAACCACCTCTGGAGCGTTGATTAGGGCGCCATTTATTGCCCAAACGCAGCCAAGTGACAGATTTTCAGTAGCCCAAATATAGAGACATAGCCAACTCGTGCAAGTCGACGCCAAAAAATTGTTCTCGTAGCCCAATTTGGCTATATATAGCCAAACCTGGCAACATTGTGGTACTGGACTGTACTGAACTGGAAGTTGTAGCTCAGGAGTCATGCGGTGTACCTTGCGATACAAAGGGGCCGCTGTCCTGTGCTCCGGGTCGAGAGCAAGGCGAGCACAGCCTGGTGACCTGTCAATAGGGTTAGCAGCCGGCCCCACACATAAACGTGCCACTTCTCACAGACCCACAGACAGGCCAGGGCTTCACGCTCTCCAGCTGACTTTTATCAGCCTGTCTCTGTTAATGTTCGCGATACAAATGCCACAGTTCGCATGTGGGACCCCTCCACTTGTTGCAATACGGCGCCCACACGGGTATGCACACATTCGCAGGACCTTGTGGGATGCTAGGAGTCTCTTTATCCTCGTGAAGCTTTTAGCGGCGTCGTCCCAGTCGAATGTTATGTCTTTGCGTACTAGACGGCGCATTGGCTCTACCTTATCTGCCAGTCGTGGGACAAACTTGGCACAGTATTCAACTGGCCCTAAAAAAACGGCAAAGCTTGCACTAGGCCGCGCAAACCTCAAGACATAGTGAAGCTGACCGATCGTTTGCGTCATAACATAAGAGATACCTGGCATAACCAAGCTCAACTCAGGCATAGCCAAGGCCGAACCTAGCTTCTATCAAGTTGAATCTAGATACAACCAAATCCCCAACCTTGACATGCCAAGTTCCACCTAGCTACTACCAGGTAGAGCACGGCACGGGCTCAGGTTTACGCGAAAGCCCGGGCCCGGCCCGGCACGTGCGCCGGGCGGGGCCGGGTAGGGCAGTTTTTTCACGGGCTCGGGCACGGCATGTGCTTCTTGATGCGGGCCCGGCCGGGCTCAGACTTTCTTGTGGTGTGCATGTAACGTGCAGCGGGTTATCCTCGCGAGTCTCGACTATGAAAAACATGTCATTGCGGTCTCGGGCCGGGTTCGGCCCGGGTTCGGGCCGGTTTCGAGCCGGGCTGGGGCCGGGCTCGGGCGTAATGTAAAGGGGTGGCTGGCCGGGCCGGGCGGGTAACGTAGATTATTTCCGGGCTGAGCCCGGGTCACACCAAAAAGTTTTTGTTTGGGCTCAGGCGGGCAGCCCAACGGGGGGCAGCTTAAATCGGCCCGTGCAGTGTTCTACAATACCAGATGACGCAATCGATCGGCCAGCTTCGTTGGGACTCGAGATTTCCGCGGCCTAGTGCAAGCTTTGCCTCCCCCATTCTGACGACAGAAGAGAAGTGAAATTCCACACTGGAGAGATTAGCGACCGCGCTGGCAACTCGGGAAGAAGACGACGACGACGACGAACGCGGGAGCATGAGTACGAGCGCTAACCGAGGGGCGCCAACGAGCCACCTGCGGAAGAAGACCACGACACTCGATCTAATGCTGATGATAATAATATCGTGAAACGCGCACTTTTTACAACTGGCTTGAACAGCTTCGCTGTTAAAAGAGTGTAGCGTGGCTGCATCTGTAGGCACAGGAGCCTTAACGATCGCGTCAACCTTGGTCTGGAGTCGTGCTATACCCTTTGAGCTGATCCAATCTCCTAAGAAAGACAGCGCCAATGTTTTGAAGAAGCATTTCTCGTTGAGCTTGAGCCCAGCTTCCGCTATTCGTTCAAGGACTTGCTTCAGGTTCTGTGTGTGTTCGCTCTCAGTCTTCCCCAAAAACGATTGTCGTCCAAGTAGCACAAAACCCCTTTGCAGCCTTCAAGAATCTTCATCATGATCTGCTGGAATGCAGCCGGTGCTGACGCCAACTCGAAGCAGACCCTCTTGAACCTGAAAAGGCCTTCATTCGCAATGAACGCAGTTAGGTCTCTGCTTTCTGGGTGGAGCACAACTTGTTAGTAGGCCGATGCAAAGTTCACGTTACAGAAGCAGCGTGCTCGGTTGAGGGCATGGAGCAGTTCTTCCATCTGAGGCAAGGGAGAGCTATCTGCTACTACAGCTATGTTAGGCTCTCGTAGATCGACACACAGTGGAATGCTACCGTCTGCCTTGCGAGCTGGTACGACTGGAGAGACCTGCCCGGAGGCATTAACTCACGATAAAATCTGCTGCAAGTAGCTTCTTGATCTCGTCGGAGAGCCGCGGGCGGACAGAAAATGGTAGGGCCTTAGCTTCTGTGAGACTGGCGTGATCGAGGTTTCATCATGATCTTATGTTGAACGCCTGTGACAAGTCACAAGCCAGGCGAAAACAAATGGCCAAACATGATCCGTAGTAATGACCGAATTTGGGAGGGCCTAGCGCTGCTTTTGGTGTGGTGCTTCGAGGTTGAAAATCGGGGCTCATGGCGGGAACTTCTGCATGGCCCTCCGTGTACATGTGCAGGCGGCGCAATTCTTCTCCCATAATGCGAAGGTTGAGGGCTTAAACCACATTCAGGCCGAAGAGAGATGTCCCACATGACATAAGATGAATCTTAATCATGGATGTTTTCCCTTTGTACCAGACCAGTCTGTACTCGTTCGTTGTCGGGGAAATCCTCTAGTCGGCCCTGTCTGGGTAGATTCTGCCGTAACGGCTGCTGAATTCGGTTCACTGGATTGGCGAAGGCCTAGGATTCGCGTTAGGTCTGCTCACGCAGATGTGCTATCTGGACAGCATGATCGAACGTCGGTTTGTTAACCTCGACCACAATGTCTCCCGGAGCCGCGGGCACGTGATATCGGCTGCAAACTGCTCACACATATTTTTGTCGGCTTGAGTGGCGCATTCGCAAACAGCCGCCAAGTCGCGAAGTGCGATGGCGAAGTCAGTGATGGCCTCCCCCTGCAGTTGGCGACGCTCACGAAATAGGTGGCGTTGCAGGCGAATGTTTCAAGAGGCGGTGAAATGCCTTGTTAGCATCTCGACGGCCACGTCGGACTCGTAGGGTAAGCGTGGGGCTTCTGCGGTTCCGTCGTGCCGCAGCGTCTGCGTTCCAGCAGTTGCGCCGGTTTCTGTGACGGCGGCGGCATGTGACGTGGACGTGGCAGCAGCTGCAGCATTCGGTTGCTCTATCTTGGTTTGCAGCGTACTCGGCGGACGCGCGTCGAAAATTTGCTGTCCTTCGGTCCCAAAACAGTGCAGCAAAAGAGCGCGGCGGCGGGGTGCGGATAGTTCGGTCGTTCCGGACGCCCAAAAATTTCTCAGATAGGCGTATCCAGCGAGGCCTTGGCAAAGCCGGTGTGCCAGGGGTGTCAGTGAATGGGGGCAGTGGCGAAATACCAGTGGAAAGCATCCTCGTCGCAAGATTGTCGTGTCGCCAGCCCAGCGACACGGAATGAGCAGGCCGGCTCCAGGCCGATAACAACCTTTATTCCCACGATCGTAACTTTATACAAGAGCGCTGTGGTGCCATCTGTCGCATGGGACCTGCGTCACGTCGGCAGTGCCATCTGTTGCGAAGGCACGACACTACACGAGAACTTCTCAATTTTGATCGCAGAAATTACGGTGTCGGTGTCGGCGTCAATGGCGTCCAATAACGCTATCGTGTTCCACTCCTAAAGGTGAAGCTTAAGCGTACTTCAACGTTTTATCATTTAAATATGAAACTCATGGTGCAAATTTAGGAAAGCTGGACCGATTGTTCCTTCTCTTGTTGGGGGGTAAATTTGGGTTCTCGGGGGGCAGGCGCCCTGTCAGGCTTTTAGCCTTTTCGCCGGTCCCCTAGGCAACTGCATATGTGTGTACATATATGTACTGTTTGTTGCCTGAAATAAACTTCAACTTCAACTTCTTGTTGGGGAAGAGTCTCCCGGCGAAAATGTCTGTGTACTTTCGACCTGTCTTCCTGAAAATTGTGTTAAATGTGCAGTCAGTGCTAGAAGTGAAGAGAGTGCATAAGATAACATGGACACACAAGTACAGAGAAAACTACGCAGATGAAGACAATATTAAGGCAGCGGATCTATCTGTGAACCAGTTATTAGGTGCTCATGACGAAGCCATCAGCGAACTCGCCTCGATAGCAGCGTGTAATGACACTCAATTGGTAAAGACGAGATCGCGACTTCGATTTCTGAAAGCGGCCGTCATATTCCGCTGGCGCTGAGCGGAATGGTGTTCATTTCGTTGCTTCGGTTGTGTTTTATAAAAAAATTGCCCCCACCTCCCCAGGGAATCGTGAGGAAATGCGAATGCATTTCTTGCGCCGAGAGTACACGGCGTAGTAATTTTAATGGCGTAAATTAATAAGGAGACGAGGATTTGTACCGTAACCATCTGTTGACGTTTCTCCGCCGCGTCTCGAACACGAACTTCAGCGTTCTCGGCTCGCTGTTGACGTCTCACAGCGGCGTATCGAGGACACATTTCCGGATCTTCGGCTCGGCGTTGGCGTTTCGCAGCGGCTTCCCGAGCACGGAGTTCGGTATGGGCAGCTCGCTTCGCTTGCTTGCGTTCGGCATCACGCGGTCTGCGCATCGCAGCCTTGTCTTCAGCTTCTTCTCCTCCGGTTGATGATGACGTTGAAGCTACTGCAGTGACGTCGCCTCCAGCGAGAGCTATAATGCTCGGGTTGGATTATATTACACTTCTTGCTAGGGGTACCGTTGCCGTCAGACATTAGCCTTCACCGACTTCTGCCATCGCCTTGAGAGGCGCCCCCAGCCAGCGAACGGTCGAGAGTGAGGCGCGCGCTTCACTCCATTTATATATACGTGCGAGCGAGCGAACGGGAAGAGTGGGGCACTGGGAGGAGAGAGAGCGAGCGGCGAGAGAAGGAGCGGCGAAGCACTGCACCTACCCTCTCCTACACTCTCTCCACACACGCGGGAGCTCCGCCGAGATCCCGCGATTCGAGCGCCCTCACACGCCAGAGCGCGCTCCTCCTCTCCACTCACTCTCCGCTACTCCGCCCGCATCACATGCTCCGGTTGCTAGGGGCGAGGATAAGCGCGTGCGCCCGCAGCTGTTGCTTTGGGAGAGGGAGTGAGAGCGGAGAGATAACACCTGCCGGCGCGCGGACACCGACAGACGCCTGACATGACCCGACTAAGAAATGCATTCGCATTTAAAATGCCAGCTGGTCCAATTCAGAGCCCTCCACAGAGGCGTCTCTCAAAGCTCGTACATAACTTTGGCACGGGAAAACCCGCAAGTTTCATTAGGTAATTGGTAGCCAGTGCAGTTTGTCGATAGAAAGTCGATTGGATTGAATTGGATTTTATAAGAAATGGCGAATTTCACCTCCGAGGAGGAGGAGGAGGAGGAGGAAAAAAAGTTGTCGCAGTTTCACCTGAAAGGCGAAGCATCAATTGCGATAGCAAATTTGTAGAGAGCTATACGGAGTAATGATAGTAGCTTTATCAACTGTATAAACTTGGACATGCAGCAGCACCGGCAACACGCAGAACTGTTGTCGACGCCGTCGGCGTTTTGCCCGCGTTCGCACAAAATGCGTGCGGCGTTGGTGACTGTTGCCGGAGCCTCTGATATAAATAGGCACTTGGGGCCGCAGCTAAACGTCCCCTCCCTTCCCTCCCCCCCCCCACGGCCTTTCATGCGTCAGAAGAAGGCGCGTTTGCTCTACATATATGGTGATTGTAAAGGAGGAAAGAGACGCCTACTTCTGCAGCCCTTAAGGGAGCACGGCACAGAACGCTCGTTTGTTCTCCGCCGTGCGTTCACTCCCCGTGAAAGCGCGCGTCCCTCGCGCCCTTTCACTCGCACATACAGCGTTCAGTGGCGCGCGGCGACGATTTCATCTCCATGACGTCATACGGAACCTCACGGCGACGGCGACGGCAGAAATCTGCTTTGGAGTGTCCATATAATTGCTATCGCAATAAAATAGGCACTTGGTGCCGCAGCTAAACGTCGCCTCCCTTCCCTCCCCCTCCCCCACGGCCTCTCGCACGTCTGAAGAAGGCGCGTTTGCTCTACATATATGGTGATTGTAAAGGAGAAAAGAGACGCCTACTTCTGCAGCCCTTAAGCGAGCACGGCGCAGAACGCGCGTTTGTTCTCCGCCGCGCGTTCACTCCCCGTGAAAGACGCGCCCCTCGCACCCTTTCACTCGCACATACAGCGTTCGGCGTGCAGCGACGCTCCGCATCGGCTGCAGCTGGACGGCAGCACGCAGCTACCGACTGGGACGAGCGACGTCCCCGGCCTGCAGCTCCTGCGGGGAGCCGGAGACGATCGAACATCTCCTGCTGGCCTGCCCGGCGTACCTCCAGCAGCGGGGCCCACTCCTGCAGGAGTTCCGCCGCCTGGGCCTCCCCTGTGGCAAGGAGGAAGATCTCCTCTTCCCCGGCCGACACCACCTTTCTGCACTTCGAGGCGTCGTGGAGTTCCTTGACTCGTCAGGGCTCTCCGCACGCCTCTAAGGACATTTCTACAAGCGGGAAGGCCTCACGGCCTCCCACTCCACCCCGGGCCTGACCGGCCTGGCACAACACCCCTGCAGACTCTGCAGCACGCCAAGGCCTTCCATCTCGGCCTGATACGTGCCGCCTATGCCTGCCGGCTTTGCTTCGCCCAGCCATGGCGTCTCCACTCTATCCCTTCTTTCGCTCCCACTTACCCCTCCCCGTTGGCGCTGAGCCGTGCTCCCTCAAGGGCTGCAGAAGATAGCGCCAACCTTTCCCTTTCCCTCAAGAACCACTTACTACTGCAGCGACGATTTCATCTCCAAATGACGTCATACGGAACCTCACGGCGACGACGACGGCGACGGCAGAAATCTGCTTTTGAGTGTCCATATAATTGCTATCGCAATAAAACATTTATTAAGAGAAAAAAACAAGCAGGCGTCTTCCTGCTTGTGTTGGGAGGTGCCCTCAGTCCAGGGCTCCTGCGGCTCTTGCTGTCTCCCGGACCCGCCGCACCAGTTGTTGCTGGTCACGAGGGTCCGAGCTAGTCAGCACGGCCTCCCATTGCTCGGGTGTGGGGTTGGGTATATGCGGGGCTACCTGTATTTTGGGGCATGCCCATGTGGTGTGATATAGCGAAGCGTAGTCGTTACAAAGGGGGCATTTGTACGAGTACAGTGCAGGGTGTATTGCGTGTAATCTGCTTAAATGGGGTATTTGTTGGTTTGTAATTGTCGCCATGCTACTGCGTCTTCGCATGAGAGGGTCTTGTGCGGGGGTGGGTATTGTCATCTGTTTAATCTGTGGTGTTCTAATATGGCGCTGTATTGTAAAGGTACAGGCTCCATAGATGCGGCCGTATCCGTCTCTTGTGGCACCCGGGTGGCATGAGATCGGGCTACAGCGTGCGCACGCTGATTTCCATGGAGGGACTCGTGTCCTGGGGTCCATACTATTTCCACGTCGGGTAATTGAGAGGCTTGTTTGAGAAGTCGGGCGGCGATGGAACATATTCTGCCTCTGGCATAGCTACGGCAAGCTGCTTGAGAGTCGGTAATAATTGTAACGTATTCTTTGGTTTCACTAGAGGTGATAAGGCGATGGCTGTCTCCTCCACTTCGAGGGTGTTGGCAGTGCGGACCATCATCGAGACCACCTCTTGAAGGTTATGGTCGACGACACTCACTGCCACGGCTGCTTTTCGGGGGTACTGCGCGGCATCTGTGTATAGTATGTTTGGGAGGTTACCGTAGCTTGTTTGAAGAGTCTTTGCGCGAGCTTTGCGACGACCGGCATGATGTTCCGGGTGCATGCTTCTGGAGATAGGGGCTACCTTGATATGCTCCCGTATGTTGGGGGCCAGATAGATTGATTTTTCGTGGCGTCGGCCCTGTGTTGGGTAGCCTACGCACGCTAGGAGCTTCTTGCCTGTTGGTGGGAGGGCTAGGCGTTCTCGATGGCTGGTGAGGTGGGCGTCTATGATTTCTCTTACTGTGTTATGGACTCCTAGGGCTTCGAGCTTGAGTGTGGCTGTTCTCGGTGGTAGGCCGAGCGCTTGCTTGTAGGCTTTCCGCAGAATATGTCTATTTGATCTTTCTCCTTGGGAGTGAGTGGAAGGTAAGGGGCAGCGAAGGCAATACGGCTGATTATCAGGGCCTGGACGAGCTGGTTCACGTCGTCTTCTTTCAGGCCGTGTTGTTTGGTGGTGATGCGACTGACCATTCGCATGACTTGGAAAGTGGTCTGCTTGAGACGTTGGATGGTGTAGGCGCCTTCACCGTCCTGTTGTATGTGGAGGCCGAGGATGCGGGCGCGATTTACAGTGGGTATTTCTTTGTCGTCGAGGGTGAGTGTAATGTGGGGTATTTCATTGAGTTTTCTACGGGATTTCTATCGAACGGCTAATAGTGCCGACTTCTCGGGGGAGCATCGGAGACCGCTGCTTCTTGCATAATGCTGGACGACATCAGTCGCTTGTTGGAGTGCGTCTTGTTTTTCTCCTTGAGAACGAGTGGTGGCCTAGATAGTGATATTATCGGCGTATATTAAGTGCCTGATTCCTGGTATTGCATTGAGTTTATCAGGCAGCTTCATCATAGCAATGTTGAAAAGGGTGGGTGATAGAACGGCACCTTGTGGGGTTCCTTTGTTGCGAGTAGGTAACGTCAGGGTTCTGAGTGAGCCAATGCCTACTGTGGCCGTGCGGTTGGTTAGAGAGGCGCGTACGTAGTTGTAAGTATGAAGACCACATTTGGTAAGACAGGTTTGTAAGGATGGTATTGTGAGCCATATTATTGAAAGCGCCTTCATGGTCTAGCGCTAAGATCACTCTGGTGTTGTGTGGTGAAATGTCTTCAAGGACTTGTTCCTTCAGTTGAAGGAGAACGTCATGGCTAGAAAGGTGGGGCCGGAATCCGAACATCGTTTCGGGCAGCAAGTCACTGGATTCTAGGTAAGATTGAAGTCGGTTCAGAATGACGTGCTCCAGCAGCTTACCTAGGCCCGAAGTCAGTGATATTGGTCTAAGATTTTCTAAGCTGGAGGGTGTGCCTGGCTTTGGAATGAGGATGATTTCCGCGTGCTTCCCATCCGTTGGTAGCGTACCTGCCTCCCAATGATGATTAAATAGGTCAGTAAGAGATTGAATGGTGCCGTGATGTAGATTGCGCAGGAGCTTGTTATTTATCTTGTCCTTGCCTGGGGTGGCGTTACGCGTGAGTGCATGGATTGCTTGTTGCACCTCAGAGATGGTGATCCGCTTGTCCAGGTCGTGGTTGTCGCCTCCGCTGTATGTGGGAGGTTGTCCCTGCGTGGGTTTGAAATCTCCTATGTACCGCACCCTCAACTCTTCCAGGATTTCGTCGTCAGAACCCGGATGGTTGTGGAGGAGACGTTGAATTGTTTGCTGGTTGACTGCTTTGCTTTGCGTGGGGTCAAGAAGATGGCGTAGTAGCGACCATGTTTTGGCCGTGCAAAGAGTGCCCTGCAACTTTTTGCATAGTTTTCGCCAGTTCTGACGGGTAAGCTCCCCAGCATAAAATTCTGCGGTTGCCGTGAGTTTCGCTATGCGTAGTTTCAGTTTCCGGTTATGTTTTTGGTGCTTCTATCTCCTAAAGAGACCTCGACGGGCCTCCCACAAGTGAAGAAGGTGCCGGTCTACTGCCGTAATATCTGTGGTGAGTGTGATGTGTTTTGAATGTCTGTTTACGTCTTGCTGGAGCCCTCGTACCCACTGTTCGAGATCCGCAATAGCCCTGGAGGAGTCATCCGCTCGCTCTTCGCGAAAAGCTGTCCAATCTGTGAGTGTTATCTTTTTTATCGGGCGGCGTGCATGCGTAACGTACAATGTGGTGGCAAGGATGCAGTGATCACTGCCCAGGGTTTCCTCCGTGTTGTGCCAGGTGGCTTGTTGTATCCCTTTAGTGAGGGTGAGGTCAGGGCACGTATCTCTAGAGACGCTGTTTCCTAGACGTGTGGGGTATGCGGTATCTGTGAGGATGGTGAAACCGTGCTGCTGTATCATATACTGGAGTGCATTGCCTTTTGATGTGACTGTCGTGTAGCCCCATGCCTGGTCAACCACGTTGATGTCGCGTACTATAAGTAGGCTGTTGGTTTTGGCTATGGTAATCGATTTTGTGATCAAGTAGTCGAACTTGGCCTGCTTCTGCTTGGGTGGGCTGTAGATGTTCAGTAAGAAAAGGCTCTTTCGGCCTCTTTGGAGGGGTAGGATCTCAATTAGGTTGTGGTCGACGTCACTGCCGTCTACTGTGTGTTGTATTGTAGTGAGCGTTTTAGCTGTAAGTGTGGCCACGCGGCTTTCAGGCGTGGTAATATGTGTGTTGTAGCCGGTTTGAGTTGGGTGTGTGCCTGTTTCCTGCAGTGCGATTACACTCGGTGCCGTGTTGGCGTTAATTATGTACTGTCTCAATGATCCGTGCTTGCGTTTGTAGCTGCGACAATTCCATTGCCAGATTAAGAGTGGGTTTTCGTTGCTGTGGTTGGTTTTGCTGTTCATCTTGGCTTACGGGTGGATCGACAGGGTGTCCCTGCTCTACTTACTTTTGTGCCATTGTTTTCACCTTCTTATGTCGCTGATCTTTTGCGAGCCGTGTTTCTTCGATTGCATTTGCAAGTTGCAGGATACTTTGTTGCATGGCTAGCATCTGGTGTTGCAGTGCATGGACTTTCTCCTCGACTTCCGCGATTTCTGTCGGTTTTGCTGATTCCGCGAGAAGCATAGGTTCAGAACTCTCCGAAGATGATTGTGATGAGGGTGTGCTTATTGGTGTGGACTCCTGATTGGCGGTACGACTGGTGTATAATTCTGCAATGTGCGTGCGAAGTTTGTTTTCTTCGTGGAGGCGTTTGTTCTCCTCTCTGATAGCTTTAGCTCAGCTAGAATTTGCTGTTGAATATCAGTATTTTCTTTGGGGAAAGAAATGTGTGGGGTGGGTGCTGGGTGTAGATGTGGTGAGAGGGTGTTGTTTTGCGGGGCTGTGTGAGAGGGGAATAGCCGTGCTGACCAGCTCACCGTTTGTGATCTCGGCGCAGCAGGTCCGCTGGGATTCCGGGTCGGTCTCTGTTGGTTCCGCGAGCAGGAGCACGACCTGGAGCAGGAAAGCTTCCGTCGCTGTCCTGGGCATGACCGAGACCTCGATCGTGAGTGGTCATGGCGCCTGGTCCTTTGTGATGCTAGGGGTGTCTTCAGTCGATCAGGGCACTCCTTGGAAGCCGTATGATGGGAACCCTGGCATAGGGCGCACCGGGGGTGGCAGGGGTGGGCCTGAGTGGGGTTTCGTGCCTCACATTGGGGGCACAAGTTGACTTCTGCCGTTGGGCATACATCGGTCCGGTGGCATACTTGGTGGCAGATGCGGCAGACCTGTGTCTTTGGTCTGTATGGTTTGCAGCGTACTTCACCGCTGTAATATCGCCCGTAGAAGGGTACAGTCTTGCCAGTGAATGTGATCACTGCCGCGGAGGTCTCTCCAAACATCCAGGCGTGTAATATTTCTCTAACAGGTGCATATAGTCCGTTGAGGAGGACTTATGTGGGAGTTCCTGCGGGGATGCCGTGAATAACCCCTTTGGCGGTGCTGTCGGGTGCAACCACGTATGCCGTGACCGCAACTTCTCGACCACCCAGATGAATTGTAGGTATTTCACGGATGCTCATATCTAGCTCTTCGTTTGGTGCGCTAGCAATAGCGATGTTTTGTACTGGGTCAATTCTTACGGTGAGGATCCGTACGGGCTCAGAGGTGGGGTGCTGACATGCCATCTTGATGCCTTCAACAACCTGCGGCGTGGCCCATGTGGCAAGGTTTAGTCCCTCTCGGGGCCGGATGATGACCTTGAGGTCGTTTCGGGGCAGCGGTAAGAGTCGGGCTACTCGGGAAACCGATGGGTGTCGGGGTTGAAGAGGGGGATTCGTGGGAGTTGTTTTTTTCCGACCGTACTTAACAGTGAGCCAGTCTCCGCCGTTAGCTTCTTCAGGAAGTGGGATTTGTGTGTGCTCGAGATTCATCTCGGTACCGTCGTTGGTGGCCATTGGTTCATCGGAATGGGCCAAGGTCTTCGGTCAGACCTCTAGGGAGATAAGCCTAACATCTCCTAGGCCTAGCTCTGGAGTGCAGCAAGAGATGGCGATCGGTCGTACTCGTCGTTAGGGTTAACTGGGCGGACGCCGCTTCCACGTAATTCCAGTCAGGTAATTTCTGGAGCAAGAGACTCACAGTGTAGATTTGGGTGTCCACGTGTTCTACTCGACGTAAGGAGTCGAGTGATGCTGGTTGTGGCGGCGTCGATGGCAATTATCTGGAAGTTTAGCGATGTAGAGGCGGGAGCCCATGTGCGGCCCTGATCTAACGGCTTCTTCTTCTTCTAAAACGTTCGCCATTAAAGCTACTGAGTCCAGACATTTATGCAGTCAGTAAAATCTGTTTTCCTAAGGCGGAGTCTTTTCTTACATTTTCTCAGCGGGTACGAGCGTATTCTGTAGACAATAATTTCACCAGGGCGGCTTGGGAGAACTTGTCATTGAAGAACTGCTTACCGTGCGCGATGGGGGAAGATATGAAATTCGGCATGCACTTTTCGAAGTGAAAGCTTCATTACCCTACCTCGGGCAGCCGTCGGCGACTCAACAGTTTTCACCTTGAGAGCTAGAGGTCAAACCACAAGAGAGTATTAAGGCGCGTTTATAGGCCGACGTTATCGGTGTGTGTGTGTGTGTGTTGTGTGCGCACGTGCGTGTGCGTGCGGGCGTGTGCGTGCGTGCGGGCGCGCGTCATCAGACGCCGGGCGCGTCGGAGCGCATTGGCCGCGCGTCCGTTTACGATGGCGGCGCCAGTACGTCGAAGCATCGGTCGAACTATAGCCGCTGTTTTTCTCGCCAACGTTGCATAACGTGTGCGTGCGTTCACGCTACGTCGGACTATATTTAAGCCTTATTTAGGACTATATTTTTAGGACTATATATTTAGGACTATATTTAGGCATCGTCTCCCTGAAAGGAGACGTTGCCGGCGTTGCCCGACTAGAGTTGGGCCCGGCTGCGAGTTGCAACCAAGTCACTACTTTACTGATCACCGCAGCTTCTTCATAGGCATGAAACAATGATGAATAAACACCGTAGTCTTTGCAAAGATGTCTATATATCATTTCGAAACCTCGTAGGTAGATAGAAGCCACCTTCTGCATCACTTCCTGGTTCGAAGGATATTTGAGCAATTCTTCGCTATAATGGCACTCCGATACACACAACGTGTGATCTTACCTCAACGTTGTGACTAAAATTTCGCATAGCCCGTTTAATCCGGCTGTTCCGTTGCTGTGCAAAAGTACGCTTGCAGAACTATGACAGACAAAAATTGCTGATTTTGCACTTTCAGATTTTTGTCACATGTTTCCCCTATGTTGTTGCCGTTCAATAGTGCAGCAGACAAAGTAGCTGTCCGTGCTCCTAATGGCCGGCTTTGGTATCTGGGAACGCTGTAAAAACAGCAATTTAGACACAATCTCTCAGTGTTCTTGGAGTGAAAATGCGAATCTCCGTACAACCCATCTCGAATAATGTGCTTACCCTAATTCTACAGGACAAATACGTGTCCATGTTTTCACCAAATGTAGGCATAACATAAAATATATTTACTCATGGACGTATAGTAAGGGTCTTGTTTCATGGTACGGCATTATGCCAAGGTACACCCGTATGTAAAGCAAGTTGTTAATGGCTTTACGTTTATGCAGACCATTACCTTGTCGGCAACATCAACTCCTTCTCACTCGGTGGTACCTTCAGCACGACCATTTCCATCATCATGCACCTGATTAATTTTGCCAAACACCACGACACTATGCAAGCTCGAGCGCAGCGGGAAATAGACGACGTCGTGGGAAAAGACCGTCTGCCCACGTGGGACGACCACACGCAATTACCCTTCATTCTAGCCTGCGTTTGGGAAGTCTTTCGGTGGCAGCAGTTCTCAACCCTCGGAACGCCTAGAGAGTAAGTATTTTTTATTATTATTTCCAGATCATTTATATACGGACACTCCTGGCAGTTTTGCGCCATCGCCATCGTGGCCACTGTGCTGTTGCAAACAAGTCGAAGTGCGAGGAGAATGAGCTGGCCCTCGCGTCATATGTTGGTGGTCACGTGATGGGCTTCGATTGCGAGGGCAAGCTAGCGAGGCCGAGCCGCGAAGAAGGACTGCTTGCTGTGCTCCGTCTTCCCGCGAGCTAAACGCTGGAGGCAGGGAGGATGGAAAAAAATTGAAGGGAGCAATACGTCACAAAATTGAAGGCGTTGGCTCAGCGCACTCTCTTCCTAAAAGACAACGAGGCGCGAGAAACGGGCTCCTGCCACATTCGCACGTCGCAACAAAGATGATTAGCATTTAAGTTGAAATGAACGACCAAAGTTGCGCACACAAATCGGTAGAAAATTAAAAAAATAATTATGAAGTTTTATGCGCTAAAATCACGTTCTGGCTATACAGCAAGTCGTAGTGAAGGACTCCCAGTTAATGTTGACCACCTGGATATCTTCCCCGTGCACTCAAAGCAAACCAAACGGGCGTTCAGTGTGCGCCTTAAAATCGTTGCAAGGCGGCGTTCTTTTCTGTCCTTTCTCCCACTTCCTGCCTCCGTCATCGGGCTGCTAACCAAAGGTGCATTATAAGATCAAATGCTTTAGGGGGGAACGTCTATGTATATACCCAGCAAAACATTGTTGTCAGTTAATGCTTTAAATATGATTTCTTTTTCGGTTAAGGAAACATTTTTTGTTTAGATATGTTAAAGCAATCGATGTTGAAAGCCTTCTAGCGAAATATGACGATCAAACCAACAGAATACGACTATACAATATTTTTCCGATTTGTTTTCGAAAGCACCAGAAGAAGTAAAATTGGGCTGTCCGGGTTTAGCGCCTTTTTAAAAATTGGGCTTACTCTAGCTGTCTGCATAGATTTAGGAAATCGAGTGAACGAGAAAAAGAGATTATAAATATGCGTAAATAGTTCACATATAAGGTCAATGACATTATTTTCTGGCCCTATCTGAATGCGGGCTTCTGTTTCCCTCAAGTAACAATTGACACTTTATGTTGCGTCGGCGTTTAGGACATGTTGTTGTGCAAAAGAATTCATTGAAAGTATGTGCTAGTGACCATCCAGAGACGTGTACCCTCCCATTTTACATGGTGTCGGAACGAAATGTATTTCGTTCTGGTTTTAGTGTTGTCCCACCCGTCTGCACAAGAATTTTTGTGGAAGTATGTCCGCCTCAAGTAGACCAGCTCATGGACTGGAATTGTGTTATGTGCCACAGGCAATTATTAATTTTTTTAAAGTGTTTGCGAGACACCCGGTATTGCTGTGGCCCATTGTCACGTTTTCACACGATGTAATACGTGCTGCAATAAATTGCAAGTATGGAAGAGAAATAATTGAGCAATGCACAAAATGTGATCACCTGGTGCTACCAATATTTTAAATAGTTCCTTGTGCATTCATTTTCTTCATTTCATTTATTATTACATAAAAAAGCACCTTAAACAGAATCCTCAACTACAAATTCGTTAGTTGCAAGTGACACTCCTCGCGAAAGAGTGAGAATTATCCTTTTAGGTAATTTTCTAGCAATGTATTTAATGATGACAATGATGGCACCGGCGTATATAGGCTCAAATAAAAACCACCAGGAAAGTCAGCGCATAACAGGTATTCTTCTAAAAACAAGACAGTTGTGCGTCAGCGCTTGCCAAATGACTCTCTCAACTTTCGTTGGTGTCATCACTAGGCGAGTTCATTTGCAAGTCAAAACGCACCGCAACACGGGAACACAGTAATATTCGTATTTCTTTATTTACACTATGTGTATTTATTTATTTATTTTATGAATAACCTCACAGGCTTCAGAAAAATTATTGCTTCAGGGGAAGAACAAGCAAGACAACACAAAAGGAGTTAAAAAATTGCACGATGCTAGCGGGTAAAGGCGAAAGAACGAACCACTAGCATAAACATAAATGACGCTACGAAGAGAGAGAGAGAGAGAAACGAGAAGGGAAAGGTAGGGAGGTTAACCAAGGACGTGCCCGGTTCGCTACCCTACGCTTGGGGAGAGGGAAAGGGGAAGAATAGATAAGGAGCGAAAATACGAAAAAAAACACATAGAGAGTCAGTTATTCACACAGTCAGTCGCAGAGGAAGGTCCACTGTCACAAGCGCTCATATAGTCCAGTCTCCTTCAAGAACTGAAGAAGAGCTTTTGCAGCCTTTCGCATGCAGGAATGCGTAGGCCATGGTCCCAGAATCTTTTCCTCTGACAGCACTCTGCTATCTAACATGCTGAGTTGAGTTTGAAGAATCCGTCGTTGAGCGTCAAAACCTGGGCAATGACACAGACGGTGCTCTAGCGTCTCATCGCAGCCGCACAAAGTGCATGCCGCACTGTTGACCATTCCTATTAGGAATGAATAGGAATTTGTAAATGCGACGCCCAACCACACGCGACACAGTAAAGCTGCTTCACCACGGGAGAGTCCAGGTGGCAGGCGAAGTCGCAATTTAGGGTCGAGAGAATGCAAGCGTGAGTTGCTGAAACCTGGTGAATTCCATCTTTGAAGTGTGATGTGGCGAGCAAGTGATTGAAGTTGCCGCGCAGCGTCCGTTCTTGAGAGTGGTATAGGCACTCGCTGATGTTTTTGATGAGCCGAGCGAGCAGCTTCATCGGCGCTGTCGTTGCCAACACTTCCGCAGTGGCTCGGTAACCACTGAAATAAGATGTGTCCTTTCTCAATCGCGTGGTGATGAGCTTGTCTTATTTCGTACACTAGCTGTTCGTGTAACCCGTGACGTAGGGCAAACTACAGAGATTGTAGGGCTGCTTTCGAATCGCAGAAAATGGCCCAGCGATTTGGTGGTTGCTGGAGCACGTAATGGATTGCACCTTGAAGAGCCGCAAGTTCTGCTGCTGTCGACGTGGTGTTGTGAGAGTACTTAAATTGCAAATAGACGGCGTCCGATGGAACAACCACTGCTCCGGTTGAACTGTTGGAATTAGTGGAACCGTCCGTGTAAATATGTATTCGGTCAAGATAAGACTCATGTAGGCAAAGCAGGGACAACTGCTTCAGGGCTAAGGGTGACAGGTCTGATTTCTTAGCAATCCCAGGAACTGAGAGGCACACGCTAATTTGCCGGAGACACCACAACGCTACGAAGGAAACACAAAGAACATATGCACCTTCACCAGAGATAACTTAGGTGTACATCGTGGCTAGTGGTGACGTATTGAGTATATTTTGCCCTTATTAATGGATTATGTGACGCTATCTTAAGGTGGATGTTTCTGTTCAGCGATTGAGATGTACAGCTTACACATGTGGCGCGCTCACTTTTCTCGTTGTGTCGCACAGATGCGTGGAAGACGTGGTGATCGATGATTACTTCATACCCAAGGGTACAGTTGTTTATCCCAACATTTGGGCAGTGAACCATGACCCCAAGCATTGGAAGGACCCGGCCAAATTTGACCCCGGCCGCTACCTAAACGAAGATGGAAGCATCATTGCGCCCAAGCCGGAGTATCTGGTTACTTTCTCAGTCGGTAGGAAATTTGTAGGAGATACGTTGAATCAGAAGCAAGAACGCAACTGTACATTATACAGAAGACAACTGAGTCTCCTCAAGTTCCGGTTTATTAGGCAGTTCTCACTATAGATCAAGTCAGTTACAGTGCTACGGTACTAGAACTTTCTAGTAATAAGAAGCGTCGTTTAGTATCACAATATATTGTCTTGAACATGTTCACGGAATATTACATGGGTAACGAAAAGACGGTGTTTAATTATGAACATGAAAAGGTGTTGTCATGCTTTCTGATCTATTATGTACAACTTGGCATTAATGTTAATATTATGCATGGCACTTTGTTGTTTCCTTTTTATTGCGACGTCTTCACTAGCGTGCTCGCTTAGTGGGCGCCATGTACTTGTCGGTCATAATCTAGAACGCCGCAAGCTTCACCTTGCCTATCACATTACGGTCGTTTATGACGCTTGCGCTTCGTAACTTTATGGAGTTAATTCGAGCATCCTCAAGTGACCCCATAGGTCCAGCTTAAAGGGCCCCTAAACCACCCAGAGGTCGAAATTTAGTTGTGGTGTTGCAGTTGTGCACGAGTCTACAACGAACACGTAGCCGCGAGAATTTTTCGAAATGGTGCCGTAATAGCGGAGTTTCACGCGTTTGATGATCGAAAAACGGCCCTCGCTCGTTTCGCTCTTTCCTTCGCTACTCTCCTCATCGGCTGGTCTCCCCTCCTCGCCGAGTGCTGCTCGAAATGTCACGTGACATACGTCATCGCCAACGCGCTTCTCAAAACACTGCCTACTTCCGGTTAAGGCACGTGCACGCGCGAGAGGTGTTCAAAGTAGAGGGCAGTTCGGCCGGCGCCCCGCCCGCTGCACCATCAACGGGCCAATCGACGACCGCGGAGCTGCGCGCCTCCGCCACCGCCAACGAAAACATCGGCTGCTGCCGAGTGCACGGCTACCGACGGGACGACCGGCTGGGCTGTGCTCGCATCGCAGCCGATGGCGCCGCTAATATCAGCGTATTTTTCTTCTTTGTGTACAATTATTGCGAAGAGCGATAACAACAATAAGAAAATATTGCGGCTTGTGAGCGTCGGTATTTCATTTCAAAGCGCCGTCCGTTTTAGCTTTGAAGGGAACCAGAAAAGGCCTAGCGACGATATCGGCGCCGTCGAGCGATCAGCGGCGTTGAATCTGCCGCACAAATGAGTCCCGGTCTCATCCTCTCTACGTACGCAAAGAAATCTCGCCGCTCGCGAGCAAAAGCGCTGTCGAACGGCGGCCCGCGAATGGCAAACGGCGTGCGGCGAGTTAGCGTGCCGGTAACGTGGACGTGGACTCGGCGCTTCTCGGCTACCCGATGTTGCTGCGGTGCCGGCGCGTGTTATGCGAAGCGTGCCGCTATAGACCCAGTGTTGCGCGCACGTCTGGAAAGGCCGACACTGTCGCACTCTGTTCGCGCAGCTAATGAAACCGCTAAGCATGACTGTGTTGGAACACTAGCGATGTGGCACTTGCGTTGCGGGCTGTAATTACCTATGCGCAAGCGTGCACAAGCGAGCAACACGGCGAGGACGAGCTGGGAGCGCGCGTACCTGCTAGCAGACAAACCGGAAGTCGTAGGTTCTTGTTCGACCAATGGACATCGTTTCCGCCGTTGACATCACCAGATTCCCCCTGCTGACGTCGTGACGACCGCTGGGGTTCCGGAAAGGCGAGGGGAGGAGGACGGCATTGCTTTTTTGGTTTTGTGGCGTGCCCGCGGCGCGTAGCGCTGCAGCGTTTGGCATCATTGATCGTGATTGCATTCTGAACTCGATGCGCGTGTTTACTTGAAATGTTCAAAAAGTATCTGAGGTGGTTTAGGGGCCCTTTAAAGCACTATTTCAACGCATACGTGAATGAAGAAACGAGCATCGTGTCTAAGCAGGGTCGCACTGTTCTCCAACGCCAAAGAAAGTATCTCAAGTTAGTCTGCTGCATGCGAAGATGTCTGCCTGCAGCATCAATCATATCTCGCCGCAGCAACCGATGGTGTGGTACCCTTGGTATAGTTTCGAGATGAATATGCTAGCTGCCCACGGTTGCACACCTCACCGTTGCCAGGTCCATGCCTTATAGTGCCAATTGCTTATAGCGTCCGTTAAGTAGGACACATACTTTAGGTAATGTTCTTGGGGTAGCCCAAACTTTCAATGAGTTAGCATTTGTCTTAGTATCAGTGAAGTGATTCGTTTCAATCGGTGCTCTCACTACTATATGGCGCGTCCGGGTAACGTTGCTCCTGCGGGCTTCAGCGCGAGACTCGTGCGACGCTTCGTTTACTACGCTTCCATAAACTAGGATCATATTGTCTCACACTGGTGCACAAATTTCCGTTTGCATGACATATGCGAACACAGTGTAAAGCGAAATTATTGCACAATTGTTTGGCATGTGCAGTTTTTCGCACTACTACGCGCCTGCGGCAGGCGGGCGGTGCAGTGTGAGGCTCGAGCGTAGATCAGCTTTAATAGAGCTTTTTCGCTGAGCGCTTACGGTCAGCTCCGCTCAGACCAGCATGCGCACAATGCTTTGGCCGGCAAAGAACGAAGATCGCTGCCCTCGCTCCCCATTGAGCGAAGCGTGAGAACACGTCTACGCTCCGTTTCAGACATCAGGTGCAATGCTGTGGAGGCTATATATGCTTCTAGCAGTGGCTTGCAGTGGCTTACCACAGTTGTGCAAAACTATTCTTTATGTCGGCCCAGTATTGAATGAAAAACGTTTTAGCACTTAGGAGCCAACAAACTGTGGCGTACGGCTGCTAATGGTTTGTTTTCGATAAATTTGCTTTTCATTGTTTTTCTTACTTGTTGTTTTTATGTGCAGCTCGTCGCGGCAGCGTCATGTGCACGCTCGCGTGACCAAACGCCGTTGGCAAGCAAGAAAGCATGGACATAGAGTTACTGTATATGGCTCCCGGCTCCCTGCGGGAGCCATATACACTAACTCAACACGGACAGAACGCGCAGCAAAGCATTGAGGGAACGCGCGGAGTGATAAATTGTTGTATTCGAGCTTCTTGCGTAGTTTCCACCGAGTTGCACCTGATTTCTGAAACAGAGCATAGGTGGCGGCTTGGTTCTTTGGAAGTCGAGCTGATTGCGCGTCGACATCGTGTTGCAAGTCGCGCTTATAAAATGTGACATCTGCGCAGGTTGCTGCATTGTCTCATTCCATGAAATCTGAGCGGAGCGGAGAGTAAGCGACGCTCTGATAAAACTGTCCAATGCTATCCATTATTCCCTGGCCGATAATCTTGAACAATGTTTCCTGGGTTTAATATTGTGCTTTATTGAGGTGGCGACGCCTGCAACGCCACTGGCGACGCTTCTGATCCCGCCTGCTTTGTGAGCCCTATCATCTGCGGCTTTGTAGCCGCAGTTCGGGAGAGTTCAGATTTCAAGGTAATCTGAAAGACACGATGCAGCCAGGTCGTACATATCGTACAGTCAGCTTCTGGAAAGTTGTCCTATTGAACGATGGAAAAAAAATCTGGCTGTTTTTCACAAAAGAAACAAAAAATAAGCAGGTTGTACCAAGGGTATCGGAATCAAATAGGTTTTAGTTGCAAAATTTTGAACCGCTGCAAACAGAAAAAAAAAGATTAGCATAAGCGTTTAACCTAACAATTGTGACAAAAACATTCAAGAATTCTGTTGATTTTACCTAAGTAAATGTTGCATACATAGACAGCGGGAGTCTGAAAGAGCTTAAGTCTGTCCATGTACGTAGTTCTAACTCCCGAATATATCACACAGAAAGGATGTTCCTTCTATCACAAAGAATAAAAGTCAAAAACATACATTAACCTACCACACAATTATAGTTACCTTTCAAATAATGCAATATTAGTTTTTTAAATTTTTAGTTTGAATTATGTTTTTTTGTGCGACTGCCCATTCTTCCCCCGTAACAAACCAAGCTATAACATCTTGGTTCTTGTAGAGTTTCCAGCAGTGCGTGAACGCATAACTTTAATGAAGAAGCATACCACTAACAAAAAAAGAAGTTCCCTGTCGAAAAGCTAAAAGTAAAAGTTTCATTATATGGAGATTTGACTCTCGCGTTCTCTCATAGAGGTGTTTATCCATCGGTCCATGACTTTGTTATTGATTCCAAATGATTGTCCAGATAAATCCACTTTTTTATCTGTAGTATTCCCCAGTACATTTCAGTTGAGGATATACCATTTTTTTCTCACATCTGTTACATTGAATTTGTCAGTTTTTGCTAATTTACAGCTTAAAGTTCTTTTCCACGCATGTATTCAACATGCCTAATCCATCCGACACTTGGCGCATCCCCCATTGTGGAAATAAATAACATAAACATAGGATTAGAACAAGAATAAATCCGATGCTGGTCTTCCCTGGTACAGAATGCTGCTGTCGCATTAAATAAGTTGAAGGCCGAAGGAGTCGCAGACCTCTCGCACCTTTTTTCGTTGTAGCAATAAAATCTATGCTGTTGGACACACATTGCGGGTATTCCATTGTTGGTTATCGGTTATGTAGTTTCTTTCCTGTAATTACGCAATTTTCGTATGCAGGCCGCAGTGCATGTACTCGAGAAATGTTTGCAACGGTGGAGATATTTCTTGCGATCACACACCTTCTGCAGAAATACCGCATCTTGCTGGAGAAACCACTAGAGTACGACCTGGATTCTCTAGAAACCCAGCTTCTGCGCATCAACGGCACCAAGCTACGGTTCTTGCCACGACAAGCTGGCGATTCATCAATAACCAATTAAAACACGGTTGCTGGCGAAAGGAACGGTAGCATAAGAACTCAAATTGCGGCGAAATTGATTCATAATAAAGCCGTAGGCTTGAACAGAAAAACGCAACGCATTTCAATATGACAGCACGAGCGCTAGTAGGGTCTATATGGTGTGCTTATGTATTTTCTTCCGCGAAATTGGTGTATAAAGCGAAATGTTTTTGTTCTTCACATTTTTCTGGCCATTCTCAAGTTCCCAATAGCAAGCACATGTTCCTCTTGTGCACGCTTCCTTGTGGGTGGGTGCGCGAGCGTGTGTTTGTGTGAGCGCTACTCCCTCCTTTGTCCTGGCATCACAATGTGAACTTCTTTACACATTTAAAGTATTGAGGTCACTGCACGCAAGCTTAAATAATGTGGCAGAAGAAGTTTTAAAGCGGTAGTATATTGAGGGCGCCGTGGCGCACAAAACCGGGTGTCGTCGGGGTTGCTCGTGAGTTGACCGTGATTTAACGTTTGCTACCAATCATCGCGCGCCGCGCCGCGTTTCTACCAATAAAAAGCGGCTCTCAGTTCCTTGCAGCGCCACCAGATGGCGCTCGCCTCCGCTTACCCGCGGAGAAAAAGCGTAGTTCGGACAACAGATCCAGCAACAGCACAGAGGCCTGAGAGATCAAAATTTAGCATAGAAAGCTTTTATTGGAAAAAAAGCAGCAGAAAATTTCCCTAACAACACGGCAGCAGGACCCGATGAAATCCCAATACAGCTAATCAATAACCTCGGTCCAAAAAGCAAGGCACTGCTGACTAATATGCCATAGAGCAAGTAATTAGAACAACGAAAATTCCCGTTGGATGGCGTGAAAGCAGAATGAATCTCATCTACAAATGTAAAGGAGATAAGGATAAGATGAGCTCGTACAGGCCATTTACACTAACGTCGGTGATATATAGAATGGCAATGCAAGCCATAACATTAGAACTGTCGAAGTGGGTGGAGAAGCAGAACTACAGAACGGATTGAGGCCAGGAAGACGCGTAGAGCGTAATATGTTTGTAGTAACTCAATGCATAGAGATTTCAGTAGCTCAGAAAAGCAAGAAATGGATAGCATTTCCAGATAATAAAGGAGCTGATGACAATGTAGACAGGGAATTGTGGGATATTCTTCAATACGAAGGCATAGATGACAATTTCGTCGAGCTGCTGATATAGAGACAACCAAGTAAAGATGGTATGTGAAGGTCGAAAAGGAAATGAAATGGTGGGAATTCACCAAGGATTGAAGCAAGGATGCCCTCTGTCACCATTGTTGTTTACGCTTTACGTCAAGCGCATAGAAAGACAACTGGAAAACAGCGAATTAAGTTTTGATTTATCCTACATGCGTAATGGACACATGGTGGAACAGAATGTCCCTGGACTGATGTACGCAGACGACATTGTGCTACTAGCGGACAATAAAAAAGATTTACAGATACTTGCGAATATCTGTGGGAATGCAGCGACAAATCTAGGCCTCAAGTTTATCAGAGAGAAATCAGGAATTATGATCTTTATTGAAGAGATGAGTAACTTTGTGGCGTCAATGCAACAGCAAGTAATACCCATATTGAAGCAATATAAGTACCTCGGCGTACACATAAACGAAGGAAAGAATTACTGAAGCAACCACCAAGATAATCTGAAAAAAAGGGGGAAGCAAAATGGGGGGGGGGGGGGCAGCAATAATGAAACACAGAGCACTGTGGGGCCACAATAAGTATGAGGTGGTGCGTGGAATCTGGAAAGGAGTAATGGTGCCAGCGATAACATTCGCAAATGCCATTATATGCTTAAAATCAGATATCTTGTCGGGTTTGGAAGTTAACCAAAGATCAGGAGGCCGGTTGGCTTTGTTAGCCCACGGTAATACGCCTAGGAATTTTTGCTCAGTGGTTTGCTGAATACTCTCGGTTCCATACGTAATATGCATGACATGTTGGTGGCATTTATTTGGAGGAGAAAAAATGATGTATTTGGTTCTAGAGCTGTAATGCAGTGATTTGTGCTTGTTGGTATGACATCGTGAGGCTTATGGCGCATGAAAAAGACAAGTACGAAGGAAGGTGTGTGTCACCTCTTCCTTCGTCCATGTATTTTTCATGCGCCATAAGCCTCACGATGTTTCTAGAGGAATTTAATTGTACATAATTATCCTTTAGCCATCCGGATAGGTTTTGTAGATAGTGATTAGTCTTTTTTGAAGTTCACGTTTCGTCCGCGAAGTAAAAATATGTTTGTATCGTCCGCAAACATTACTATATCAAGGGTGTTGTCAACCTGAGTTCTGTCATTGATGTATAACAAAAACAGGGTAGGACCTAACATTGATCCTTGTGGTACTCCATTTGTTACATTTAACCACGTAGAGGGATAATTATTAACATCTGTAAATTGGAAGCGTTTCTCAAGATAGCTGGCTATTAATTTCAATGACATGGCACGTATTGCATAACATTGCAGTTTTAGAAGTAGTATACTATGAGTAACCGAATCAAACGCTTTTCGCAAATCTAGAAATATCCCTAATGTATAATCCTTATTTCCAATACCTTGAATGATTTTATCCTTTGCACGAAGTAGCGCTTGTTCAGTTCACTTGTATTTTTGAAATCCAAATTGCCAACTAGATATGATATTATATTTTTCTAAGAATTTTGTTTTGCGATCATTAATTGCCCAGTCAAAAACTTTTGCTAAAGCAGGTAATACTGATATTGGCCGATAATTTGTAAGGTCATTGTTGTCTCCGTATTTGTGTATCGGTACAACCCTTGCTGTTTTCAATTGGTCAGGGAAGATACCAGTGTTGAACATTAGGTTAATAATATGGGCGAGAACGTTTATTAGTAAGCTGGAAACA
Source organism: Dermacentor silvarum (assembly GCF_013339745.2). Lineage (NCBI taxonomy): Eukaryota > Metazoa > Arthropoda > Arachnida > Ixodida > Ixodidae > Dermacentor > Dermacentor silvarum. The sequence continues at coordinate 136,618,570 of NC_051160.1, read as the reverse complement.
TATTTTGGTGGTTCAGCCCTAAATTCGTCATAACCAGCGGCGACGCCATTTTTTATTCTATTAACTCTTCAGTCTCTTGCGGGGAGACGTTATACAGAACAAACGAATTTGGTAAAGAACTGATGTGTCTGGTTGGTTGATGACTGCCTATAATTGCGCTATCTGCCTTCCCTGATTATATAAAATGGTCATTGAAGGAGTTAGTCAAACGCTGCCCTGCTATCACATTTTCATTTATCTCAATCTCTTGTACGCTGGTTGCATTTTTTCTGCTTGTCAATCTGTTTACTGTTTCCCATATCTTTTTCACATTAGTTTGATGGCGAAGAAACAAACTTTCATAATAATTTTCTTTTGCTTTCTTTAGATGTAAAGTTAGTTTATTTCGAACCTTTTTGAACTCCTTAAATAGGTTTACATCGCGCATAATAATAAAAGTATGATACATCTGTTTTTTTCTCTTATTATTCTGAATAGTGCAGGGTTAATTCATGGTTTTCTTATTGCTTTCTTATTGTTACGGCCACATTGTAAAGGAAACGCCTCATCATAACTTACTTTTAACTTGTTATAGAAGTTCTCGTAAGCATCATTAGGATCATTTCAGTCGTACACGCTAGTCCAGTTTATTGCCTCCACCAAAGAAAAATTTTTTGAGTGATTTGTCATTTATTACTCGCCACTTGCTTACTTGAAGATGTTATATGCGTGTGAAGTGATCAGTAACACAAAACACGGGCAGATGATCGCTTATGTCGCTAATATCACTCCACCCATTAGTTCTCATACACTGATATTCGTAACACAGATGTCTATGGTTGTACCTGTTTTAGGACCAATGCGTGTGGGAACCTAAACCAAATTCTCACATCCGCATGACATAATCGGACTCTTATAATTCATCGCGTACTGGTCATGTCTGACTGTATTTATATTTATATCACTAACAACAAAAAAGGTAAGTTGTTTGTCTGAAAAAAAAAACTGCAGAAATTGCTCATGAAAGTCTAAGAAGTCACGTTCAGAACCAGCTGGTTGCCTATATATGGCATAAATCTGAAATTGAGATGTTTTAAAACTAAGCATTCAAGATTTACATTTGTAATTGTGTACTCCTCACTGATGCTGTAAGCATAGCTATGATTGATATATACCGCCACACCCCCTCCTCTTTTCCCTACGCGGTCCAAGCCTATGCAGGTGTAATTGTTAATGACGGGTGCATCACCGGTAATTGTCAGCCAAGTCTCTGTAAAAAAAATGGCTTAAAATCTCAGCACGAGAGACTCCAAGAAAATTTGTAAGCTGTCAAGCTTGTTTTTTATACTTCCAATGTTGAAATGAATCAAAGAGAAGTTATATTGCTTGGTCGTAAATGTGTTGGTAAATATTTCTGATGTGTATACATCACACGTGCTCATTTACAGTAAAGAGAAAGCAAGCTTATAATTAGCTGATGCAATCTTCAGTTCATTTTTGCAAAGTCATCGGAAGAAGAGATTCGCAGGACCCGACTATCTTCGTCTTTGCTTGCTAGGACCTTGCTACCTGCTGTCCACACGAACTTCCATTTGAGCACTTTTTTGCCACTGTTGCTCCAAGCAACTGCTTGTTGTGGCGTGTCAAATGTTCATTGACGAAAATTGCACTGTTATCACCAAGCAAGCTAACGTCTTTTGCACCAATTCTCATTTTCTTAGCCTTAGCTAGTATCGAGTCTCTCTTAGCACGCCTCACAAAACGAACAACAATGTTCTTGGTTGCTGAGTTCGCAGTTGGGACTCTACAGCATATATCAATGTTCCTCTCGTGAACTGGCTCACTGACTAGTTCACAGATTTTTCGAACCGCTACTAAAGAGTCACACTCGTCCGGACACCTTTGATCTCAAGGTTGTTCCTTCTTTGATACTGTTCCAACTCTTGTAATTTCAGACTTAAATGTTTGTTTTCACCGTTTAGTTTTTGATTCTCAGAGGCCAAGCTTTTTAATTCATGTCTTAGTGCGTTTAGATCCTGAGTCACATCTTTGACATCGTCACACGTGTCACTGCAGTGCTGAACAGACTTCTTCAGGTCCGTGAGTTCAGCACGCATTCCCCGCTTAAATTCTGCAAATATGGTTGCTACATTATTAGTCATGTCATGATTAGAATAACCTTCAAAAGCAAGGGAACCGCATCTGTGGGATGGGGTGAGCCGCAGGACATTGTTGTGAGCTTAGAAGGCATTTGAAATAACGTTCAACCTAGTGAAAGTATTAAATAAGATGAAAATGGAGTTCTACACAATGCTGGGATAAGTCCGAAGACTGAAGTCAAATCCATTTTTTGGTTTAGGTTGAAGCGCATACAGCGCCGCCTCCTAACTCACATTGTGATTGGCTGCGACAAATCGGGCGCCTTATCCGCTCGGCAGAATTGGTCATAGTTACTTTTCCAAAGGCAGCAAGTGTATATGCGTCGCATTTTATGCGTCGCTCGCTCCAGTATTTGCTGAGTGTGGTCACGTGGCCAGAGTCATGCATTGCGGAGAAGCCGCCCCTAAGGCTATATAGAGCCTATACATATAAACAAATATGGTGATAACAGCGCACCGTGCATCGCTAGAGCTCGACAGCTTCTGTGTGCGGGCGAGTGTACACATAAGGGCTTTTGAAATTCGTACCATCTTTCTATGAAAGATTTCATAAAGGCTTTTCCTTTCTCAATTATGTTTGCGGGCATCTACGCGTTTTGTTCGGTACCTGCTGTATTGTCTCTAGCAAGGTATTATAAGAAAAGGTTCCCCTGGCACATGCAAAATTATTCTGTTCTTTGTGAAATAGCCATCTACCACTGTTCAATCATTCAAATGTGTTCTCTTGTTTATAATGAGGTAATCCTCAAGTGTCCCAGATGAAGTGAATCAAACATGCACCTGTTTCTGATGTTACACGGGTATCTAGCTTTAGCAAGGATTGGACTTGGCTTTCCTCCATAGTTATGGTTCAAGTACAAGATGGCGGACCTCTATGCTAGTGCGCTGCCGCCAGGTTCATATACGGTAACTCTAATCCCCGACCAACCGTGCACATTGCTTCTTTTTCGATTTGCTTTGCGTACTTTCAATGCAGTGTGACAAAGATGCCTAGAACTGAGGGAAAAACGATGAATTGCGTGTGATCCGCTGTGAGCATACAAAATGCGCAGGTATGTTAATTACCAAAATCACAGTAACTGCGTATCTAAAATTTACTTTCGTTAGACATGTGCAACTCTATGTCGTGAACATTAGTGACATTCGAGTACCGATTGCAATCGTCTGTCTACAGAGTAATATTAAGTGGCGATTTAGTTAGGACTAACATTTGCTATCACAATGAATTGCGATAGCAAATTTACTAGTACAGAGCTATCCGCAGTAAGGATAGTAGTTTTATCGGCTGCATTAACTTTGGCACATTCGCTTACTTACTGAATTAACAAGCATGGTGTCAGCGCGCACAAGGAAACATCAATAGATCACACTCGTTGACCGCAGACAACCACTGTCAAAACGCTGGCGTGAGCAAGCGCGCTGCAGCAAAGACTGAAGCTTCGTGCGGTCTATCGCTTCAACGCAAACGCAGCGGCGAAAGCACAGAGCATACAAAGGTAAGAGCCATGTGAAGATCGCTTTCAAGAAACAGTGCGCGCGACAGCCCTCAGCCGCGCAAAGTACAAGTATGCAGTGGCTGGCAGAGTAGAAGCCGCGCCCCTTCCTTACCGTGCTGGCTGCCCGCTTTCCTCCTTTCGCATGCGAGATTCATTCGCCAATTCCCATTGCGACCAATTCCCCTTGCACGACGGAGGACGTCGCGTTTGCGCTGCGCGGTGCATTCGCTCTCCGTGATAGCGCGCGTCTCTGGCGTGCTTTCACTCGCACATACAGCATACGGCGCGCGGCGACGATTTTATCGCCATTGGATTTTATACGGAACCTCACGGCGATGCCGACGACGGCGGCGACAGCACTAGTGCTCTTGGAGTCTCCATATAATTTCTATCGCAATAAAAGCTGTCTGCAGCAGTCTGCACGTGGACTCACCTAACTGCTGTGCATGCATGTTGCTGGACTTGTTGAGGTCTAGTTGCTTAAATTTACCACCCTTATGTCGAACTCCGCCACCACCGCTTTGCTGTTGAGTCGATGGTAAGGGTGTATATAAGCCTGCTTCTAAAAGCGCTAGCTAGTTCTTTAATTGCAGCTCGGAGGGCTTAAGATGGGTGTTTTTGTTCAACCTGGTCTCGCCAAATAAAACGGCTGCGAAGAAAGGGAAGAGACAGCTAGCGCATTTTGTCAATGATCGTTGCTTGACAAGCGAAATACAATGGGAGGATTAAGTGCCAGTGGTGGGCGCCCGTCGCGGCGACGGTGCAGAGATTAGGCAGAGGGGCAGCTCATGACATGCCAATTATACCTGACACGTCGTGAGGCGAGTAGAGCCGGCTGGCACTGAGCAAACGTAGAGGGTGCGTGACGACGCCGTTAGCACTCAAGAGTACACAAAGCGACCTAAATAAGAGGGAATATCGGTGCCTCGTCACGTACATCGCGTGCAGTCGCCCTGACAGCAAAAGCTTAGATGTCCGTGACTGTCGCTGGCTATTGATGTGCGCGTGCCGGGCGTGTAACGGACACAGAAAGCGTGAACGCAGTACTCATTATTCACCACGCGCACCTTTTGCATGGTAATCGCCTTTGACAACCCGTTTGGAAGACCGTTGCCAATCGACCGTCGTGAAAGGCTTCTCCGAGTGAGCATTTACTGAATAGGGGTACACGAGCCCAAAGTGTCGTTTGACAGATTGCATTGACGTATGACCCGCAGCTACTACGCTATCGGTTTTTCTAATAAGTGCGAGCGGGGAAGGGGTCACACCAAAGGTCAATAACTTTGGCTTGCAGGTGCTGCCTGCTCATTAGGATTTTTTTGAACCCATTGTGCTGGGCGCTGTGGCTTTGAGCGGTGGGAGCACGCACACTTTTCATATGTCACCCCCCCCCTCCCTTTCTTGGAGCGTTGTTTTATTTGTATGTTGTTTTGAGGGAGAGAGAGAAAGACACCGTAAAGGGTGGTGGAGCAAAGGGCGCTTGGAAGAAGCGCAATACTGGAAGTACCGGCGAACAAGACGATCCTAGCACCGGATTCATGATTGGTGCGTCTGCGGATCACTCATAGCCACTCGGTGGCGATTGGGTGATAAATGCTTGGGGCGGGGCATGGAAGGGTAGAAAACGTGGCCAGATTGCATTGACGTATGACTCGCAGCTACTACGCTATCGGTTTTTCTAATAAGTGCGAGCGGGGAAGGGGTCACACCAAAGGTCAATAACTTTGGCTTGCAAGTGCTGCCTGCTCATTAGGATTTTTTTGAACCCATTGTGCTGGGCGCTGTGGCTTTGAGCGGGAGCACGCACACTTTTCATATGTCACCCCCCCTTTTTTGGAGCGTTGTTTTATTTGTATGTTGTTTTGAGGGAGAGGGAGAAAGACACCGTAAAGGGTGGTGGAGAAAAGGGCGCTTGGAAGAAGCGCAATACTGGAAGTACCGGCGAACAAGACGATTCTAGCACCGGATTCATGATTGGTGCGTCTGCGGATCACTCATAGCCACTCGGTGGCGATTGGGTGATAAATGCTTGGGGCGGGGCATGGAAGGGTAGAAAACGTGGCCAGATTGCATTGACGTATGACTCGCAGCTACTACGCTATCGGTTTTTCTAATAAGTGCGAGCGGGGAAGGGGTCACACCAAAGGTCAATAACTTTGGCTTGCAAGTGCTGCCTGCTCATTAGGATTTTTTTGAACCCATTGTGCTGGGCGCTGTGGCTTTGAGCGGGAGCACGCACACTTTTCATATGTCACCCCCCCCCCCCTTTCTTGGAGCGTTGTTTTATTTGTATGTTGTTTTGAGGGAGAGGGAGAAAGACACCGTAAAGGGTGGTGGAGAAAAGGGCGCTTGGAAGAAGCGCAATACTGGAAGTACCGGCGAACAAGACGATTCTAGCACCGGATTCATGATTGGTGCGTCTGCGGATCACTCATAGCCACTCGGTGGCGATTGGGTGATAAATGCTTGGGGCGGGGCATGGAAGGGTAGAAAACGTGGCCAGATTGCATTGACGTATGACCTGCAGCTACTACGCTATCGGTTTTTCTAATAAGTGCGAGCGGGGAAGGGGTCACACCAAAGGTCAATAACTTTGGCTTGCAGGTGCTGCCTGCTCATTAGGATTTTTTTGAACCCATTGTGCTGGGCGCTGTGGCTTTGAGCGGGAGCACGCACGCTTTTCATATGTCACCCACCTCCCCCTTTCTTGGAGCGTTCTTTTATTTGTATGTTGTTTTGAGGGAGAGGGAGAAAGACACCGTAAAGGGTGGTGGAGAAAAGGGCGCTTGGAAGAAGCGCAATACTAGAAGTACCGGCGAACAAGACGATCCTAGCACCGGATTCATGATTGGTGCGTCTGCGGATCACTCTTAGCCACTCGGTGGCGATTGGGTGATAAATGCTTGGGGCGGGGCACCGAAGGGTTGAAAACGTGGCCCCGTTGCCCCGTCCACGCGTTCTGGACAAACTACGGTGCTATTCACCATCGACTATGTCGATATAGGGTCGCCCTATACGTACCAGTTCCGCCTTGTATGTGTACTTGTATCTGTAAATTCTTGTAAATCATTGTAAACAGAAAGTGTTTTTTTTTCGTCATCTCTAATTCAATCTCGGAAGAAGCACCCAGCGAACCCGTCGCCGCTATCGTTAGCGGCAGTACATCCTCTACTTGCGTAGACGGGCTCTGGCGGTGCGTCTCGGACGCCCAAGTAGAGGAGTGGTACGAGAAGAACCTCGACTTTACTGTGTATGTGGCCGACACATGGATGTTGCGTGCCTTCTTTGGCATGCTTTGCAACACACGTTGGGCACCATATGTTTGCGGTGCGATGAGGTGTAGTGCATCTGAATCATTTTCGATCCCGCTGCAAAGCTGCTTTCTTCTGCTCCAACGTTCAGCAATGTTTATTGTAATGTCGAGTCATATAGAAAAACAGGCTCTTTTTCAGCGTGGCGATTTCAAGCGTAGACGTCCTTGTTCGTCAGAGGCAACGTGGCGGCTAGTTCGCGTCGTACATATCCTCGCGTGTCTGTTCTCTACTGCGTATATGGATGTTCAAAAACTGCACATTTTATTTTAGGTCAAAAATGATTTTTATTAAAGATATGTTTCGAAAAGTGATAATGAGTCCTGTGTTACAGTTTTATCGGCCAGCTTATTCCAATCTACTATTGTTCTAGGAAAAAATGAATACTTGAAGCAGTTTACACGTGTTGTAAATGGAGTTACAGATAGTGAGTGTCGCTGTCTTGTAGCATAACCTGTTGTATAGGCGATAATGTGAGACGTGTCGATGTTGTAATGACCATTTATTATTTGGTAAAAGAATTTTAAACGACATACACGATTTCTAGCACTTATAGAAGGCAAGCCGCTCCGAGATAAAAGGTTAGTAACAGAACTACGCCCATATGTATTGTAGATGAATCGGACTGCTTTTTTCTGGAAGCTTTCTAGCTTTTCAATATCGCTTTTAGTGAACGGGTCCCATATAACTACAGCATATTCTAAAACGGGGCGGACGAGTGTTTTGTATGCCAATAGACGTACTGCTGGTGTGGAGGATTTTAATACGCGTCTTAGAAAAAACAATTTGCGGCGACAGTTTGCTATTACTGTGTCAAGGTGCTTTGACCAGGAAAGATCCTTTGTTATGTACAAGCCAAGATACTTATATTGCGTTACCTCTGACAAAAAAGCGTTGTCTGTGCCATAGCGATATAGTAGTGGCTTCTTTTTTAAAGTTATCCGCATATATACTGTTTTTTCGAAATTAATGCACATTTGCCATTGTTTACACCACTGAACTACCTTATTAAAGTCCCTGTTTAACCTGAGTTGGTCTTCTTCCGTTGTTATTTCATTGTACAGAACGCAGTCGTCAGCATAAAGCCTGATTTTAACAGAGAGGTTAGTGACAATATCATTTATATATATCAAAAAGAAAAGGGGGCCAAGAACGGATCCCTGTGGGACGCCGGAATTGACAGCAGCAATATCAGAGGTTGTTTTATTTACAGTAACAAACTGATGGCGGTTTGTAAGGTAGGCTTTAAACCATGCTAATATTTTATCATTTTTAAACACAGCTCCTAGCTTATGAAGCAATTTAACATGAGACACCCTATCAAACGCCTTGCTGAAATCCATGAATATCGCGTCTGTTTGTTTCCCTTTGTTTACAGTGCTAGCAAAGTCATGTATGATTTCAACTAGTTGAGTAGTCGTCGAAAGGCCACTTCTAAAACCATGCTGCATGTTTGTAAAAACGTTATGTTCGTCTAGAAAACCAGTTATATGTTTATGAATTATATGTTCTAAGAGCTTACAAGATGTTGAAGTTAATGAAATCGGTCTGTAATTTTTGATGCAAGATTTATCCCCTGACTTATGTAAAGGTTTTATTCTAGCAATTTTCCAGTCTTCCGGTAATGATCCTTCGTTGATTGACCTCGCAAATAGAATGTACAGGTATTTGGCACACCATTCAGCATAACGCTTTAGAAAACAGTTCGGAATATCATCTGGCCCTGGAGATTTTTTAATGTCAAGCTTTAACAATAAATTTAGAATGCCCTGTTCTGAAACAACAATTTCGGGAAGGGAAGGCAGCTCAGCAGAAAAGCATGGCAAACAGCCGTCATCACTTGTGAAAGCACTCTTAAAATGGTTATTGAAAGCAGAGCACACTGTTTTCTCATCCCGCACACTTTCACCGTTTATAAAAAAGGTGTCGGAAGATGAAGAGGCCGGCGTCACAACCCTCCAGAATTTCTCGGGAGATGATCTGATAAAGTCTGGTAGTAATGTGCTGTGATAATACTCTTTATCGTTGACAATCTTTTCGTGGAGTTTTTCGGACAAGTTATCAATATCGGCTTTCAGTTCTTCGCCGTCCTTTATTTTGGCGCGTTTCTTTTTTAATCGCTTAAGTTTCCGCCTCATCTGTAACGTCTCCCGCGTAATCCATGGGTTACGGCGCTCGGACTTCTTCACGATTTTAGGAACGAAACGTTCCACACAATCAAGAATGAGGCCTTTGAAAAAAAGCCAGAGGTCGTTTACGTCACAAGCAAGGCCCTGAAAGCGATCGTAGTTAAAAGCTAGCACATCTATTATACAGTCATCCTGTGCTCTTGAAAAATTTGGAAAATATTGAACCTTATTGGTTCGATTGACTAAAGCACTTTTCAACGTCAGGACAACTGCTTTGTGGTCAGAAATACCGGATGTTACTTTACATGAGACGCAGTCTTTTATGGCGCCACTTACAAAAAACAAATCAAGAATGGACCTTGAATCATTTTGAATTCTTGTGAACTCCTTCACAATTTGTAGTAGATCAAAGGTAAAAGCTATATCAGTCATAACACTTTCTGCACTCTGAATTGGATACGAAGAAAAAGCTTCCCAATTGATATTTGGCAGGTTGAAATCTCCGGTTAGTATTAATTTATCTTCTCGCGTTACATATGAATGCATATAAGTTGACAAGCGCTCCAAGTTATCAACAGTGGAGTTAGGAGGTCTGTACAAAGCTGCAATGATATATCTAAAATTATTCACGTATAATTTACAAAATACGCTTTCTACATCGGGAACATCAGGCATTGTCTGCAGCATAATGGAAGATTTATACAGTACAGCAATACCTCCCCCTCTTCTATCCCGGTCCCTACGTAACACTTTATAATTCTTTGGTACGAATTCACTGTCAAATACATCATCGCTTAACCAAGTTTCGGTTAGTACGGCTACGTCGGGGTCTAGCGAAAAAAGCATGCTTTCGAGCTGGACAGTCTTATTCACGACACTGCGACAATTCATGTTAAGAATTGTGAAGGGCCTACTGCTTATCTTGTGAATTCATTTCTTTTTAGTAAGTTTAAAGCGCTTATCTTTGGCTTCGTCCCATCCAAACATTACGCCGTCCACGCTTAACTTATCAAAGAACAACTTCACCTTAGCATTATTTTCTTTTTCCTGTTTCGCACTTAGCCATAATTTCTTTCTTATTTGACGCACTCTGAATGAAAAGTCTTCTGTTATGGAAAGCTTTGTTCCTTTTAACTTTGAACAAGATCTGAGAATGGTTAGTTTCTCACGATAATCCAAGAATTTAATTATCACTGGGCGGTTTTTTCCGCTCTTTTTGCCTAGTCTGTGACACCTCTCTATGCCACTAACACTGAGTCCCAGCTTATCCTTCGTCCACGTGATGAGACGTCACAGAAGAAGGCGCAAGCGCAGATGTCAGGATGAAAGGCGTGATGTTCTCGCTGATCTCGCACATGTCACCATCCACTGATACCCTGATGACGTTGTCACCAAGATTGTGGCAGTGAAATCCGTCAGATGCATAAGCCAGGTGCGGTGACCATACTGTGACCAGGGCAGCGAGAACCTGCACCGAGAAGCAGAACGGGTTTTGAAGCATCGTTCCCGAAGCGCTGCTGCCAAGCCCACAGGAGGTAACTTGCACTGCGACTCGTTTTAAAGCCGCTGGAAGTCCCACGTGATGAGACGTCACAGAAGAAGGCGCAAGCGCAGATTTCAGGATGAAAGGCGTGATGTTCTCGCTGATCTCGCACATGTCACCATCCACTGATACCCTGATGACGTTGTCACCAAGATTGTGGCAGTGAAATCCGTCAGATGCATAAGCCAGGTGCGGTGACCATACTGTGACCAGGGCAGCGAGAACCTGCACCGAGAAGCAGAACGGGTTTTGAAGCATCGTTCCCGAAGCGCTGCTGCCAAGCCCACCAGAATTTCTTAGGTCCGACCTCAAAGTTGCTGATCTGTTGCCTGAGCCTTTCTCCATATCTTTAATCTTCATTTCAATCTTCATGTCCTCCGGCTGTGTGGTTTTCATGACAGGCGCTACAACTGCAGAGTAAGTGTCCATTGCCATCCCTAACCAGTGTAACACTCGTGTCTCTACTTGCCACTTTTGAAATAGTTTTTTTAATCCATCTACATTTGGAACTCCTCACTGCTTCAAGGTATGCTTGTTGTTTCAGGTATTTCTCTGTTAAAGTAACTTGTCGCCCGAACGTTTCTTTCAGTAGGGTGACTTCATGCTCGTAATTCTCCTCGGAGAACTGTTGGCCCTCTACAAGTGACGCTGCCTCTCCATTAAGTGATGTCGGAAGGTAAAGAAATATCTGAGCCATGGGCATGTTCATTCTGTTGTGCACTGATGTCTCGGAACTAATGCCAAAACCTCGGTCATTCTTTTCTTTTCCCATCAAACTTAGTCATCTCAAGTCGTGGCAAATTAATTAGTTCTTGCATTTCCGAGACGTGCCTTGTACCTTGCGCTGTAGCCGCCGGGGTGGCTTATCGGGGATGGTGTGGGGCTGCTAAGCACGAGGTCACGGGATGAAACCCCAGCCGCGGCGGCCGCATTTCGAAAGGGGTGAAATGCAAAAATGCCAGCGTCTCGTGCAGGGGGGGGGGGGTCAGGTTAAAGATCGACAGTTGGTCAAATTTTCGGAGTCCCTCGCTGTGATGTGCCCCCTAATCATATAGTGACTTTGGCACATGCACCCAGACATTTTTTACCTTCCGCTGTGCTCACTGGACCTGTCACTGTTCCTGTTGTTTGTTGTGTCGCTTGCTCCATGTCACACACCCCGTGAACGAGGCGCCAACGCCGGACCAAATTCCAAAGCCGACTTATCAGCTTCCGAAAACAACCCCACGAAAGCATGTGCAATTAGCAAGGGGCCGCTGTGAGTGCAGCAGCGGACGAGGTTTTGGTGGCGGCAGCTTGAGGAACGTGGCCCCGATGATCCCTGCATCTAGGAGGGCGCAGCGGCGACGCCATTGGCGCTCAAAGCTGCAGATGCAGATGTTGTATGGTCGGTGAGCACGGACGGTCGATCACAGAACGGTGCGGGGAACGCGGCAGCCACGACGACATCGTCCAAGTTTGGGCTGGTCAAGTGCTGAAGACGGTGGTGGGGTGCGTCGGCGCCGACAGCAACATAGAATCCGGCCCCCGCTGATGCTGCGACCGTGGTGACAAGCCCGCGACGACGGGACCCGGTTTGCTCTATCGAAGTTAGCGTGGTGCCAACGTGTGAATGTTAGTCGGACCCGTGAACATAGGTTCGGTGTTGAGGGCGGTCGCTTTCGAAGTGCGCTGTAGCAGCGTCCGGCCTGGCACCTGTGTAAAATCGGGTGGACGCAGCGACGAAAACCAGCGAAGCAGCGGGGCTTCCGGCCGCGCTGGGCACGAGTTCTCCGACGCCGAGCACCGCAAGCCGAGGAGGCATCCTTGTGGCCAAACGTCATGGCAGTGTCGTTCGGGCGTTGAAGCCAAGACACTGAACGTGTGTTGCGAGAGGGGGCAGGTGACAATGTCTCCACGGGAAATACGCTGGCGTAGCTGGGAAGTGCAGTGCATGTGATAGCTGGTGGACCAGTCTCACCGCAGTGTTGCTCGCTCGCTGCTGAGTCATCTCCACGACTTGGACTGTGGACGCCATGTAACTCAGGTGGAGTGAATGCCGACTCTTCGGTATGCACAGGCGTGGATGCAAGGTGGTCGTTGCTGAGGAATAGTGGGCTCACCAGTTGTGTAGTTGATGTAGTGTGGCGGGAGGTTGTTCGTCGTCGGGGAACGAACCGGACGCGGGAGACACAGTTGTCGTGTTGCCTCCGCACAGTGGCTCCTGTGGTGTAGGTGCGGCGGAAGATTCGCGAGCAGGGGCGCAGCGTTCACCCGACGCCGATGGCGAAGAGGACGACGTAGTTTGAGCCATTCCTTCAGAAGCGTCAGCCGTTGAAGGAAACTGTGTCGTGCTGCGTAAGTGATCGGGAACTGGTACGCCAAAGTGATGAAAGAAGGCGGTCTTGAGGCCCTCGTACATGTTCTGGTCTGATGACGGAAGGTCAAGACGAGAGAAAACGTTGGTGGGAATTTCTCGCTTGAGGAGTAGGTACCGCCAGAGCTGTGACGACACGCCGTTTACGTATAGCTGTGCGTCTACCTGCGCGAACCACACGATAGGGCTGTGCGGACGGTAGGGCCACAGTTGCAAACGCCAAGGGTCGTCGAGCGTTGGTGGGCGCCACTCTACTTCCAGCTGGTCCATGGCCGCGGGCAGGGCTCGGTAGCAGGCGATGCTGAATGGGTCCTTGTTGATACTCTGAGGATCACGTCCGAAGTCACCAATGTAAGAAACCGAGGGGTCGCCGCGGAGCGCACGACTAAGAGGACCAGCTCAGCAGACTTTTAGAACGGACTGGCGCGTGCCGTGCTTGCGCCGCTAGCACGCGCTGCCCAACTTTATTCTCCTCGCCATCCGCGGCCGGCCCCAAAGCGCCGGCCGCGAACGACGACCTTAGCGTCCCCGCATAGCAGCGTCGGTGAGCGCTACAACCCCTATTGGTCTTGAGCCGTAACATCTCGGCGTACCTGCAGGCAAATCTCGAAGAAGAAACATCCTCCGGAAATGCAGACGCTCGATGAATACGTCGGCTAGCTTGCCAGGGAATCCCCCTCCGCAGAGGCTGAGTCTTCACGTCACATCCCTTCACCGGCCCGGTCTGATCCCCCTTCTGATTCCCGCACTGCGCTTGTATAGCTTTCGCCGGGGGTTCTGGAACCTTCGGTCAGAGTTGGGATCCCGTAGCATGAACAAAGTCTGGGAATCTGCTAGTCAATTCTCGTATTTTCGACTGCGGCCTGTGGAGTGCCGTCGAGGAGGGTGGTGACTCGTCCGCTGGCGCGCGCTCGGGCTTCTCTCTCTCTCTCAACTCGCTGTTTGTGTCGGGGTCTGAGAGGGGGTTCCGGCGCGTGCGCGCTCTCTCTCTCTCTCGATACCTCGCCTTCACGTAACTTCTCGATGCTTCTAGACTCCGTTGGTCGCGTCGGCGGTTTGAAGTGTATGCGCCCTCCCCTTCTAATGAAGCGGCCGCTGGGCCGGCGTGCTTCTATCGCTGGCTTGCGTGGCACATGGCCCGCGCTTAGATCATGCGGTCTTTTGTGACATTCCATCTCCCACATTCGCTCTTCTAACTTGGTCGTTGTGGCAACAATCTTCCTATCATAGTGCAAAACTTTTTGAAATTCTGTTACCACGTCTTCCGATTATATGAGCAATTTTACCAATGCGTTGACTTGGTTAAATGTCTGTGACACCCTCATCTGGTTTAGAAGCGTCATTATTTGGGTTGTGTCGGCGTATTCTGCTATCCTCTTATGAATTATGCTAGTCAGCGTTGCCACATTTGCTCAAAGCTTCTTGCGCTTCTTCGACAGAACTTATCTGTTCATTTGATAAAATATTGTTCAAAGAGCTCTTGACTCCTCTGTAGCTGCGTCGCCAAACATCATCGGTCGTGGTCCATCCGTGACAGTCCGGTGTTGAGCCAAACACCTCTGTCCCGTTCTGCAACACGTTGAAGCGAAGGGGGTTGAAAGCGTCGCGTTTGTCTTCTGATATCCTTTTCATGGTACCTTGTTTCGGAAGGACCCGAAAGGCCACAAACCCGATACTTCTTCGGTTTATTTGGGACGGGAACAAGAATTGGGGATTAGAGCGTGCCCCTCGGCAACCTGCTCTTCTTTTGTTGCCTCCTAGCTCTATCTTCAATATGTTTTCTTCAAGGCATTGACATGTGAACTTGTTTATCTTTCTTCGGTGACCGCTTTTCATTGGCTAACAAATGTTAAATGCAATCGGCGCAGGACGTTATGTCGGAAGCCTGCATGTGTTGGAGGTTTGTGGAATGTTATCGATAGTTTTATCCGTTATCTGTTGTCACCGAGCTGTATGTAATCTGACTGTATGTGCGACGCAATTTGTGTAGTGTTTCATAAAACCCGACGCGCTTGACCTGCTGATCTCGGGTGACTTGCGCGATCCTTTAATAGCGAATATAATAACGATTTTATAACCATGATAATAATAGTTCCTTAACATGCCTCACGGAGCCGTCATTATCTCCACAGCCACTACGTAGACCAGCGGTGCAACATCTCGATCGCAATACCGGCAGAACACGAGGTATGCATGCCTCTTCTCACTAAACCGCTGGGCCTTTGACACTTACATTTTGTAGTGGACGCGTAATAATACCGCGGTCGAGTGTATTACTTCTTTGTAGGTGACCACTTACTGCAGCGCCTAGCAGAACATGCAGAATTTGCGTGAATGGAATAGTGGCGCAGGCTGACACTGCGAAGTTGAAACCATATTTTATGTGTGAAACAAGTCATGTGCCATGTTTTGCCGCTATAATGACAGACGGCACTGTGGTTCCATTGCCCGCAGTTTTTATACTTTGTACTTCGTAAACAAGTCGGAGACGTGTATTGCAGTCGTATTCTTATTTATTGTGAATGATACGAGCAAACGGTGCATCCTAATGTTGCATTAAAATGCATGCACCAATAAAAGCCTTCTCTGTTTGTAATTTGACTTCGAACGAAAGCGGACGAGTAGGTTATGGCAAAAGCTGAAGAAGAAAAGCGTAGAGATGGATCTGCCAATGACCGGATGGGTCTGCCAGTAACCGAATGGTAAATTGTCGCACGCTGAGCTGCGCTTCTCTCAGCTCGGCGAATGTCTTAGCTTTATTTCTGTGTGCTTTCAAGTGTCC
This sequence comes from Dermacentor silvarum, assembly GCF_013339745.2. Classification (NCBI taxonomy): domain Eukaryota; kingdom Metazoa; phylum Arthropoda; class Arachnida; order Ixodida; family Ixodidae; genus Dermacentor; species Dermacentor silvarum. The sequence continues at coordinate 136,602,815 of NC_051160.1, read as the reverse complement.
ATGTCAGTGACATGCTTTGCTTCCACCAGCGTGCCAGCGTACTGATAGCCTTCATGAAAGTTTCACTACGCAAGCATGGTGCTTAACAACCTAATGACACTTCGCTTTTCAGTAATGGCATGAAGACTCAGAAATAGTGAGACTTCATAGAACCGGCAAATACGGCTTGTGGCACCATGAAGTGTTTTAGAAATGGCCTAGTTCAAATAAAAATCAATGTCTTGCATGGCCAACAGCCGTCCTAATATATTAGGGTAACTTGATACTCCATCAAATCAAAATTAAACATTTAATCGCGGGGTTTTAGACAACCGGCCAGAATCATGATTTAATTATGAGACACGCCGTGTTTAGGTGGCGCGGTATTGATTTTAACAACCTGGGATTCTTTGGAAATGCATGGTACATGAGGGTTCTTTGCATTCCTGTTCCTATCGGAGTACAATATCTGAAATATTAAACACCTAGCGAAAAATTGGTATTGCAGGTTCCAGCAAATCTACCACTCCTACACTAATGCTGGAATCAGGTCTGCTAGGATGAAATGCAGCAGCTGGCGTTTCAGGTCTGTAGCGACGATAAGCACTTTTCCGGCCTGCTCCGTATTTTTCAGCAAAGCGCGCTCACTGTGCCATTTGGCGAATGAATGGTAAAGGCCATGAACCTTTAGACATCCTGTACATGCGTCAGTAAGTCGGCGACGGCTGTTTCGCAAGCTGTATCTCGTTAAAAGAGCGCTATAGGACGGCGCTAACTCGTACTGATAAAATGAATGTGGACAAAAGCGCATCCTGGATAATTTACGATCAATTTTGAGTTGCCGGTACTGTATACCCGTAGTCGCTCATTTTCATCCGTGATTCTTCGGAGGCCGGAAGCATTCCTCTCCCGCTGCCTGCTTTTTACAGAGTGTGTAAGTATTGCGGTCATAATTATACCTTCAAAATATATTGTACGCTGATGTTAATCCAATGTCTCGCTAACAGATGACGGTTATGCTATATTGAACACTGATTGTTGTGTATATTTTATTTATTTATTTGTACCTCAAATACCCCTTTCGGGGTTTTACATGAGGGGTGGGCATATCTAGTAGGTTACATTTTCGATGAATGCCTTGAACGATGAATGATTGGATTGGTGCACTGCTTCGGCAGGTAGTCGATTCCAGTCCGCTGTCTGTACGAAGAAAGAGTTAAGATGAGCGGCGGTGCGAGCTGGGAGGGGGGGGGGGGATAAACAGCTATTGAATGGCTATGACGGGATGAAGTTCGATGCGCAGGTATGATGTCGGTCTGGTGAGGCAACGAGTGATAAAACTTGTAAAAGAGACATAGCCTTGCTGTTTTGCGGCGGTGCTCGAGGGTTGGAAGGTGCACAGGTTACTTAAGTGTAGTGACGCTAGTGTGGTAAGAGTAGTCGGAGTGAATGAACCTTGCTGCGCGATTCTGTATAGATTCTAGTGCTGTCGCCAGGTTAGATTGGTATGGGTCCCACACTGAGCATGCGTATTCCAGTTTGGGTCGAGCAAATGTTAAATATGCTAGTAGTTTTACTGAAGGGGGAACAAGACGAAGATTACGGCGCAGGTAACATAGAACACGATTGGCATCATTGCTAATGTTGCAAATGTGTGAAGACCAACCGAGGTTACTGGATACGTTAACACCTAGGTACTTATAAGAAGTGACGGCACATATTTCAGCACCAGCGATAGCGTATTTAGCTGAAATAAATGATTGGCGATGGTGGAAAGTAAGTAGCCACGTTTTCTTGACGTTGAGAGACATTAGCCAGTTATTACATCATATTTCAATGATGTTAAGGTCGGACTGGAGTGAACGAGAATCAGCGTAGTTAGTAATAGGACGATATATTACGCAATCATCAACGAACAAACGAATTTTCGAAGAACAACCTTTCGGTAAGTCGTTAATGTATATTAAGAAGAGTAGTGGTCCTAGGACCGTGCCTTGCGGCACACCGGAGGTAACGGGTGATAGATTAGACGAGCATTGGTTAGCGAAAACGAACTGTTGACGGTTAGTCAGAAAGTTGCGTACCCATTGGAGAACAAGAGGGTTAATATTTAGACGCGATAGCTTTAGGAAGAGTCGTTCATGAGGAACCTTGTCGAATGCCTTTTGAAAATCTAGAAAGAGGGCATCTACAGGTACGTCTTGATCAAGATGTGAGCTTATGCCATTAACGAACAGAGATAGTTGAGTCTCGCAGGACATGCCTTTCTGAAAGCCGTGTTGATTAGGATTGAAAAAATTAGCGGAGGTTAGGAACTTTACAATATGAGAGTAGATTATATGCTCCATTAGCTTGGAACAAACACTGGTGAGGGAAAATGGACGGTAATTGTGGCACGATGACGATGGTCCTTTTTTTGGCACTGGAATTATCTTACCTATTTTCCAGTCCTGCGGCACCCCTCCAGATGATAATGATTTCTGAAAGATGTGACACAAAATTACACTAGAGATGTGTGCAGGGTTTTTAAGCATTTTGGAATTGATTCCAACGATGCCGGCCGACGATGTTAATTTGAGTGATTCTATTAGCTTGGTGATGCCGTACTCGTCAAGTGTTATGTCTGGCATGGTTGGGTGGTTGAGGCAAGGACAGTCTGGGAAGTCAGTGTTAGGCTCAGAAGTGAAAGCGGAAGAGAAGACAGAGTTTAGTATTTCACATGCTTTATGGTCAGGAACACGGTTATTGTTGTCATCATACAATGATAATGGATTATAGTTATTTGGGTTAATGTATTTCCAGAATTGTTTGGGATTATTTTGAAGCATGCTAGGGAGCGTTGATGAGAAAAATGATCGTTTCGCTGTTGCGGCCAAAGAATTAAACGCCTTTTCACTGGCGTGATATTTCTCCCAAGCAGGAGCTGTGTTAGAATGTTTGGCTGTGCGAAATAGTCTTTTCTTGTGCCAAGGTTTATGTTGGTCTTTAAAGAACATGTATGTGCCAACATGTTCTTTAAAGACCAACATAAACCTTGGCACAAGAAACCTTGGCACATACATGTTCTTTAAAGAACATGTATGTGCCAAGGTAGGACGAAGAAGACGACGAAGCTGCTGCTAGCCTGTCTGAGTAGCTCTGCGTACAATTATCGTTATTATCGTTCTGTTCTGGTAACCTTACTGGTCAGAACTGTTCATCACGTCGGTCGACTCGAAAAGGTACCTTCCGTATCGGAGACCGACGGGTGCTGCGCCACCCGCCGCCTCACAAGGTGCTAGGACCCAAGCTGGCACCGACGAGCACTCCGCCATGACCTCCCAAGGGGTGACACCGGGTCAGAAACGCCAGCTGATTTGTACAAGCCAGCCTGACTGCAAGCGACAAGACACTGGTGACTCTGAAGACGAGTCAACAATCATCGAGGACGACAACGTGGCGAACCTTTCAGACCTCGACATGGACGAGGGTGGTTTCCGAGTTGTGCGCCATCGTAAAGAATGGGCGGAGGGAATTCCAGTGCTAATCACTGCAGCATCCGAGAGAGCTGATTTAAGGCAAGTGAACCCTATTCTCCTGTATTCTGAGCTTGAAGCGATTCTCGGTGGAGCACCAGTGAAGAGCCGCTTCACAGCACAGGGAGCTTTGCTCTTAGATGTGGAGACAGAAGGACAAGCCAACATCCTTCTAGAGACCAAGAATATCGGCGGCATAGCCATATCTTCCCGTGTCCCGCACAGTTATATGAAAAACACGTGCATTGTTAGAGGAGTCCCAAAATGGTACTCGGATGAGGAGCTGCTCACCTTCCTGAGACCTCAGGGAGTATTTCATGCAAAAAGAATCATCCGTCGGGTCCACACCTCGTCATCTGAATGGGAGTCAAGGCGCACTAACTCGGTGGTTCTCACATTTGCTCCAAATTCTGAACGCCCCGAGAAGATCAACCTTGGTTTCACCAGACACGAGCTTGTCGACTACGTGGAGACACCACCACGCTGTTTTAAGTGCCAGCGCTTCGGACATATCGCCAAGTACTGTCGTGGGGAACAGAGGTGCAAGCGCTGTGGGGGACCTCATGATTTTAAGACGTGTGCAAGCAAAGAAAACTGTGTGTGCAAACTGCGGCGGCGACCATCCTGCTAGCTACGGTCGATGTCCTGCGCGGACAGCTGCCCAACGAAGGAATAAGATGTTAGTTTTGGGTCCAAAGAATTCAAGCGCACCATCGAACACGAAGAAGACACTCAGCGCGCCACAACTAACTGCTTTGGAAAGAGACTACGCTTCTGATTTCCCGCGTCTCACACCGATAAACGAAGTTATTGAGCCAACGCAAACGGTCACCGCCGCTGAGAAACCTGTTCCTAAAGAGTCCGAAAAGCGCACCTATGCGGCCGCAGTGAACCGACCTCAAGCACCACTTGGAAGCAGTCAGCTGGAAAACTGCCAGCATGTGATACGCGCTCTGTTCACGGCACTACGTTCCCACGTCGCGAAGATGCCTGCGAGCTCAACGAAGGATATGCTGGAAGCAGTGCTGGCTCTTGAGTCAGTAATACTCTGCTCTACTTCCACATACCCTCAGTAGCCTAATGGCAATTTCTCGCCCACTTGGTCCATTCCGTCTCCCAAAAGTGCCCTTAATAATGCAATGGAACTGCGCCGGTATTCAACAGCGTCTGTGTGAACTCAGCCTTTTCCTTCGAGACATACCTATACCAATTCTAGCCCTCTCGGAGGCTGGTCTCCCTAATGGAAGGACGATCCCAGGGTACATCAGACATGGAAATCCGAGTATACCGTCATTTGCTAATGGAAGTGCGATGATATACATCAGGCGAGAAATACCTCACGTCGCCTTACCAGTGCAGGACCTTTGTTCTACCTACTTGGAAGTCACCGCTGTGCAAGTGTGCCTAGGAAACCGAAAAATCAGTGTGGTGTCGGTGTATATAAGTCCACGCAGGAAGGTCTCTATGGAGGCGTTTATAAAGGACCTATGCATTCGTTGCCCCTCTCCTAGAATAATCTGTGGCGATTTTAACGCACATCATTCGCTTTGGGGAGATAAGATTGCAGATTTCCGAGGCAAGGAACTTGTCGCAGCCGCGGATGCTGCTGACTTATGTATCGCGAACGATGGTAAACCAACTTTCTTCACACCACAAGATTCATGGAGTGCCATAGACCTCGTGATCCATTCTACAGACCTTTACGTATCGTCGACAACGGCCCCAGACAGGATGGGCAGCGAACATTTTCCGATCTTCACCAACATCACCGGATTTCACACTGCTGGTCGACAATTCTGTGCTGTGACACGCTCGGGACACATACAGAGAAGCGTTGGATGAATCCCCTGGTGAGCTATTCGCAGATATGCTGCGGAGCAAGAGAGTGGCTACCTCAATGTTGAAACTGCCAGATCATTTTCCTACTCCTGATTTGAAACTAAAGAACCTCTGCGCAGCGCGTAGGAGAGCGGAGCGGAAACTAATGAGAAAAACGGGAAATCCCTCTGCAAAAACTGAATACAACAGGATAAACGCTGTCATCCGTCGTCACACAAAAAGGTTAAGACGAGTTCAGTGGGCTGCTTTCTGTGAGAGCTTATCGGCGTTTACTCCCATGACAAGAATATGGGGAGTAATGAATAGCCTATCCGGAAAGATTCACCCGCACAGGCCATTTGAAGCACTTGCTTTGAAGCAAGGAAAAGATTTGCAAACCCTTGCAGAAGATTTTGCAGATGGATTCACATCTGGCAGATCAGCAGGAGTATCGAACCCTCTGTTGTCTCAAGCATTCCATACCATGGATACGCCATTCACTTTCCGTGAGTTGGATATGGCGCTCAGCAAATTAAGAAGACGCTGTGCTGTGGGTCCCGATTCGATCAGCAATCAGATGCTGACAAATCTGCCGTACGAACGAAGACGAGCCCTTCTGGACATATTTAATCACGTCTGGAGCACGGGAGAGATCCCAGAAACGTGGAAGATAGCATGGGTGGTGCCAGTACTCAAGTCCGGAAAGGATCCTGCGAACCTCGCCTCATATCGGCCAGTATCGCTAACATCATGCGTATCAAAGTTGATGGAAAGACTAGTATGTGCGAGGTTAACATGGTATCTTGAGCAAGGAAATAGACTGCCATCGTGCATGACCGGCTTTCGTCCACGGTTGAGTGCCCAGGACAGTGTCTTGGATTTAATAAGCCATATCGAGCACCATCGCGCGGACGGCCTTTCCACACTCGCCATCTTTATGGACGTTGCCAAGGCATACGACTGTGTGCTTCATACAGGCATCATCAACGGACTCCAAAACATGGGCGTCTCAGGAAATGCTCTTCGATTCATCCATGAATTTCTCAGAGATCGGCATGCCCAAGTTAAGCTCGGAAGTATAATGAGTGATAAGCGACGAATTTCCCTCGGTGTCCCACAAGGAAGCGTCCTATCTCCCTTGCTTTTTAACGTTGCCATGGCCAGCCTTCCAGATGCACTGAAAGTAGGTCGGAGGCAGTTAAAATGTCCATCTACGCAGATGACATCTGCATTTGGATCTCGGGGTACCAACACAAACGGTTGGCCCGGATCGCCCAGGGCGCAATCTCCGCCATCGAGCGCCACTTATCGATGCTTGGCCTATCTTTATCAGCGGAAAAATCTGCCTTCATGCTTTTCCCGGGAGTGAGACGCAAGTCAACACGCCTGACGCTGAATATCAGAGGGCATTCAATTCTTCGTGCTACTCATGTTCGATTCCTGGGCGTCACCATCGACAGCAAGCTACTATGGTGTCGTGCGGTCGAAAGTGTTGTGGCTGCATCAGTGCAAAGAGTCAACGCACTTCGTCGATTGGCAGGTGTACGTTGGGGAAACAATCCTATGTCCATGCTTAAACTGAATGCGGCACTGATAACAAGCCGCATTCTCTATCAGCTCCCTCTGATATCCCCGTCATCGAGTCAATTCGAGCGCTTGGAGGCTGTGCACAGAAAGGGACTTCGCTTGGCGATGGGAGTTTCACAGACGGCTTCAAACAAGAAAGCCACTAATGAGGCAGAATCTCTTCCACTCCGTCTCTTGGCATCTCAGGCATTGTTGACGCAGCTATTAAGGCTGGGCGAGTCCCGCGCAGGCACGGCGCTTCTCCGGCGGCTAAGAGCAAGAACTCGCTCACATTTCCATGCGGCGCTGAACACTTTCCAATGTTTAGGATTGGAATGGCCTAAACGCAGTCGCCTTGACCCGCCATGGTCTTTTTCAGGACGTTACCTGCAGCCTCAGTGTACCCCACCTACCGGAGAAACGCACCATTTCAACTGCAGAAGCAAAGTTTATTGTTCTGGAACACTTGAGCACAGCATTTCAACGCCACTTACAAGTTTACACAGACGGCTCGGTGTGCGCACAAACAGATAGCTGTGCAGCGGCATTCTGCATACCATCCCTTGATGTGTCATGGTCTGGCCGACTGGATCGCGTAGTTTCCTCTACAACAGTAGAAAGCGCCGCAATCACCGCGGCTTTGCGGAAACTACGGGCCTTCTCTGCACGAGATGTCGTGGTGCTGACGGATTCCAAGTCAGCGTTACAGAGATTGCATCGTGGCCTACCTCTAGAGAAATTTACAAGGCAATCTCTGGCACTGATTAACGATCTAACAAGCAAAGGATTTAATATAAGATTCCAGTGGATACCATCACACGTAGGAATTGATGGAAACGTGAAAGCTGACGCCCTTGCACGCCTAGCGCTGACATGTGTCCCAAAAGTGAAAGCTCCAAAAGCTCTTCAGAACCCTAAGGGTGTAATCCGCCTTCACTTTAGGGGGATCCACAAGAATCCCCACGAAGCCTGCGTGACTCATGGATTTACCCGCGAAGAAGCGACGCTTTTATACCGCATCAGGACCGACTCTGCGTACACCACAGCTTGGTTATTCAAGACTGGGCTTCGCGCTTCCTTCCCCATTCTGTGCTTTCTGTGGTGACATTGGCGACATCGAACATTACATTTGGATATGCCCGCAGTTTGACAAAGAAAGAAAAGCGATGATCGACAGCCTACAAAAGAGCGGTCTTACGCACAGGACATTTGAAGACGTCGTTTTCCCCGGAGGACCTGCGACAACCAGGAAGAGAGCGCAACGACTGCTGCTGGCCTTCCTGCGAGACACGGGGCTCATAGACACTTGGTGACACACCCCTGATATCAATTCGAAGGAGGATCAGGCGGAACAATTGCCGGCTATGTATGCCAGGCTAACCCCGCCTGCTTCAACATCATCACCACCACCACCACCCTGTATGTGCCAAGGTTTATGTTGTGGTGACCTATACATGGAAGGAGAACATTGGCTAACCACCCTAGGCAAGGAAAGTGGAGAAATGATAAAATAAAATTCAGCCAACTTTAAACGCAGTCCCCGCTAGAGCACTGCACGGGCCGATTTTTGCGGCCCGGGCCCGGCCCGGGCCCGTTTTTACATTGGGCGGCCCGCCCGAGCCCGATCAAAACTTTTATGGCGAGACCCGGGCCCGGCGCGGGCCCGGAAATAATCTACGTTACCCGCCCGGCCCGGCCCGCCACCCCTTTACCTTAAGCCCCAGCCCGGCCCGAGCCCGACTCGAAACCGGCCCGAACCCGGCCCGAGACCGAAAAATACATGTTTTTCAGAGTTGAGAAGCCCGAGCCCGGCCCGGGCCCGCGTCAAAAAGCACACGCCGTGCCCGAGCCCGGCCCGAGCCCGTGAAAAAACTCCTCTACCCGGCCCGGCCCGGCCCCTGTGGGCCGGGCCGGGCCGGGTAGAGGAGTAGAGGAGGGTAGAGAATAGAGGAGTAGAGGAGGGTAGAGGAGTAGAGGAGTCCCCGCTTACACTCTGTAACTCTTGCGGGCCCGGTTTTAAAGAATAAATGCTAAGACGCCAGACACTGATGCATCGAACCATCTGTGAAGTAAACAATTGTATTGCACCCTTGGGCGGCAAGAATTCTTATACTGATTTCCGAAAACCCTAGAGCCACAAAAGCTGCAACAGGGCGCAGTGTAACGGTTCTCTCAATGCTTATAGTGGCAAGAATCGCAAGGAATCCGAAACGGTTTACCCAAGAGCAAGCAGACGAGCGAATCAACTGGTGGTGCTCGTCTAACTAGCAGTTTGAAGGACAAAAAAATAGCACTGACCAGTTCAAGGTAGATATGGTTGAATTTTTGAACAGTCGGTTGCAAAGGAGAGAGAAAGAAAAGGAAAATCAGGCAATAATGCGTTTAGCATTGAATCATTATAGCGACACAAGCTATTTCCACCGTCGAAGTGAGTTATGCAGCAGATGCTTTACTGGAGCAGATGTTTACGCGCTTCCCTAGGAACACTCGGCGCCATCTATCGGAGCCGCCGGGAAGCCTGCGCGCAGCCTAAGAAATGCATGCGTGTGGACTCTGAGAACGCGTAATGCTGAAACCACGCCCCCATCGCGCTCTGCTTTCTGGACACGCTGGCCCATCTAGATGCGCCGCCGCAAAGTCTGCGCGTGGCATTCGAAACAAGAAGCACTGCACCCGCTGACAATTACTCCCTCGCTTGCCAGAGACCCAGTGACAAATACTCAGTGACCCATGTTCGGGCGATGTTTATTGAAAAGCGGCATATACCCAGCGCATCTGTACCGCAGCCTGCTAAAGCGTCGGTTTGCGGTTCTTGATTGGGACAGGGGTTGGATTGCATCTAACCTCGGCTAAGTTTAAATGATCTTTTTCGTCATTCTCGAGTCTGGTACATAAATAGTAACCCAAGTTAACGTCAAAGAAGTTCGCTGAAGAGTGGCAGACACCTACGCCCATACCAAGTCCCCCAAGTAGGCATCATACATGTTCTTTAAAGACCAACATAAACCTTGGCACATACACTGTGCTCCAAGCTACTGAACAGAACAGATTCACTGAACAGCGGCACTTACCCGTTGCATCTTTCGCACAGCGTGCTCTACGATCGCAATCGAAAATACGGCGAACACTGCCCAACAGCAGTACCACCACGGCAGCTGGAAAACGGGTTTGTGTTTGAGTTATCACGCAACTGTCACATGTAAGAGGTCGCCGGCGGTATACGAAAAAGACGACGACGAAGCTCGCGGAGCATTCCGAACGGCGCGAGCGCTCGAGGCACGCGAGCCGAGGTGTAATCCGCGAGGGAGAAGCATCGCAGCAGTATTATCGACGTGGCTCTGGAGCTGGAAGGTCGCTTCGTCAGCCATGCTCTGACGACGGGAGAGCGGAGGACCCGGCCACGAAGCTCGTGAAGTTGGCAAGGCCCAGAGTAGCCCTCGGAGACGTCCGGGCGAAGCTCCTGGGACCGGCTGCTGCTGCTAACGGTGGTTCCGGTCTTCTTCTCGAGAATCCCTCTTCCTCGGCCAGGCCCGTTCAACCGATAATCACCGTGACACCGGGTCGCCATACCGATCGACGTAAGGCGAAGAACGCTTCGCGAAGCTTAACCCGGCAAGTGACACGTCAGCGGTGGCTACCGGGGCATCAGCCACGCACTCGGTCAGGTCAACGCAACCGCGAGGCATCGGCACTCGTGGCACACGCAACGCTTCGGACGAGCCCCGACGCGGACTCAACAAGAACTTCAAACCGACGTCCGTAAGAACCCGCACTTCCATATTGCGATGCAATTAGGCCGGGGCCAGGGTGGCCAGATTTTGAAGAGTCAGTGCTAGGACTGACCGAGAGACATTAAGGCGAAGCTAGGCTCCGAAACCAAGATAGAGTGTTAGTCGTTCCTTGTTTACGTGAGCATTTTTTTGGTAGTTGTGTATTTAGTCGGAGTTTTGCATTTTCTATTGATTAAGCATTTTCGTTGAGGTATGCCTTTAGTTTTGTGTTCCTCGTGTTGTTACCGTTCTTGTACATATTAAATCCTTGTTTGCTGTGCTGCCGAACGTCTCTCCTCCATCGAGAGTAGCGCATGTACGCAACTCTCCCGCTCCGAAAAAAGTAGAAGGTGACAGCAACAGAATTATGTTTTCCCATATATTTGAATGAAAAACCGATGCTATCGTAACTGTGCGTTGTGTGTAAGTCGTACTTCACGAATTTTCTCACGCATTCGCAATTGCGCCTGGCGGAGGGCCTACAAGTATAAAGATGAATGAGGATGAATATCAAAAACAGCTGAAAAAAAAGGCTTTGTCTTTCAGTTTCCGGGTAACAGAATTACGTTTTATCCTATATTGGTATTAGAATCAGAAACTATCATGTCTGTAGCTTGTCGGTAAGTCGTACTTTGCACATTTTCTGACGAAATTTACTTTTAAACACTAATTTAGTTAAATGAGGCACTTGCGCTTGGCGGACGGCCTAGACGAATGAGTATGTATGCAGCACTTCCGCACATGTGCGGGCGCGCGTGAGGTAGGTCGCTTGTGGTGGTGCTGGTATAACGTCGTCGGCCAGTTGCGGTGGTGGTACTTGTCTGGCGCCTGCACCAGCTTCGCTTTAGATCCACTTTCACAGCGAGGAATGGAGGCAAACTTTTTCGCCATTGTAGAGCGGAACATCACCGCGGGCACATACCTAGTTACCCAGTTTGGCGTCAAAGACATTCATTGAAGAGTGACGCACACCTACGAACATACCGGCGTCTGCGTCAGCAGGCGTTTGGTGTTGTGCGACACCACGGACCCGAGCACATGAGGGTTGGACCCTCCCACGTTTAACCGTGCGTGGCTTAGCCGTGTCCTGGGAAAAGGGGATCCTGGGGGTTGAGTCGATGCTGAGTGCTTGGACCTTTATGGCCCCTCGGCGGAGGCAACACACCCCTTTGGCCTCGGCTTCAAGTAGACGGCACTCCCGGACTGACCCATCCGGGAGAAATCGGTAGTTGCCTTTTCCTATCCTCCTCTCCCACCTTCGTCTTTCTCTCTTACTTTTAATCTGTCCTGTCTTCTCCTCTCTTCTATATTCCTTCCGATCTTCTTGGCAGCGAGGGTTAACCCTGTGTGAGTAGCCTGCCTAGGTTATTTCATATTCGGTTATAGTGGTGACGTACAGCTGGCGTCTGCAGGGCCTATGTTTACAGGCACTGCAGCGTCCCCTAGTAGGACTCCATGGTGGGAGGCTGGCGTTTCTGCCGAAACATGAATATTTTTTGGCTAATTCTTTTCCCGCGCTTTCTGATTGCCCCCAAAAGAGGGGGCGCACCGAAGAAGTTTTTAAATTTTTTGGCCGACAAGTTGAAAGCTTTCCACGCTACCACGTGGTACACAGTGAGAAAACTGAAAAGACCGTGAGAGTGATCTCACCCTTTATCGTTGCAAAGACTCTGACAGAAACTATAGGACCAGGTTACAAGGCGACGAGGATGGCCAGCGGTGACCTCCTCCTGGAACTCCGCGATAAGAAACATCATGATAAACTACAGAATCTAGTGTCGTTTGGCGACTTTCCTGTGACTGTGACCCCGCACCGCACAATGAACATCACCCGCGGTGTTATTTATGATGACGACCTGTTGGAGCTCACCGAAGATGAACTTTTGGAAGGATTCAAAGAGCAAAATGTTTTGACTGTAAAACGAATCAAGATGAGGCGCGATGGCAAGGAGCTAAAGACAAAACATATAATCCTTACTTTTGGTTCTAGTGTTCTACCCGAGACCATTGAAGCCGGATACATTAAATTATGTGTCAGACCATATGTGCCAAACCCTCTTCGATGCTTCAAATGCCAAAGATTCGGCCACAGTTCGCAGAACTGCCGAGGCCGCAGACTTGTGCGAAATGCAGTGCAACTGAGCATCTCTCAGAATCATGCGAAAACTCTCTCCACTGTGTGAACTGTGATGGGGAGCACGCCGCATACTCGCGGTCGTGCCCATCCTGGAAAAAAGAAAAACATTGTAACAATTAAAGTAAAGGAAAATCGAACGCTCAAGGAGGCATGCAGGCGGGTATGCTACCTGCCAAAGAAAACCTTTGCCGAAGTGGCGCGTGAGGGGGCAGCGTCGCAACGGCTTCCGGCGGCTGTCCGGCCCACACACAGTGAGCCGGCAGGTACGCCATCCGCCCCCCCCCCCCCACCCCCGGCGGCTGCAGCTCGCGCTGCTCCGCCAACTCACAAGAAGGGGCCATCGACCTCCGGGCTGGTGGCCTCAAGCGCCTCGTCCCTCGAAACGAGGCCTTCCGGTCAAAACAACCGCTCGCAAGAGCGCGTGTCCAGCGCCTCGCAAGAGGCAATGGACGCAACAACCTGCCAGACAGCGCCGCAAGCGCCAAAGGAGCCGCGAGAATCTCGCGATCGCTCCAAAAAAGAAAAAGCCCGCATCACAGGGCCAGACAAGGGCTCTGTAAGGTAAATTAGGCTCTTTTTTAAACACACAGCAAAAAAAACACTTCCAGCATGACTACACAAATAATACAATGGAACGTCAGAGGACTCCTACACAACCTCGATGACGTCAAAGAAATCCTACACAGGTTTAATCCTAAGGTGCTCTGTGTTCAAGAGACACACCTTAAATCTACACAATCAAACCTTCTCCGGCCAATACGCCATTTTTCGTAAAGACCGCGATGACACAGTCGTGTCTTCCGGTGGTGTGGCTATTGTAGTCGATAGAGGTATTGCCTGCCGGGAATTAAAACTTCGTACGCCCCTAGAGGCAGTTCCTGTCCGAGGGGTGTTGTTTGACAAGCTGATCACTATCAGCACTATATGCATCCCTCCCAATTATCAACTACATAAAACTGAATTTAAAACTAAATAAATGAACTTCCGGAGTCATACATAGTTCTCGGAGATTTCAACGCACATAACACCTTGTGGGGAGACTCGCGTTGTGATGGAAGAGGTCCCCTAACTGAAAATTTTCTTTTTTCCTCAGGAGCATGTTTACTTAATAGGAAAGAGCCAACGTACTACAGCGTGGTGCATAATTCATACTCCTCTATAGATTTGAGTATCGTGTCGAGTACACTAATTCCGTACCTGCAGTGGTCCGTTCTGAAGAACCCCTTTGGGAGCGACCACTTTCCAATTATACTAAGCTTAATAAAACAAGATGGTTACTCGCCCCATGTTCCCCGATTGAAGGTTGACTCTGCTAACTGGCAACTTTTTAAAGAAATAACATATTTAGGCCGGGATGACATTGCCTCTCTTAACATAGACGAGGTTGTGGCGTATATAACCAGTTTCATCACCGACGCTGCAGAAAGGTGCATACAACAAACTAATGGACTAGCTGATAGGCGTCGCCTGCCTTGGTGGAACGAGGAATGCCAAAAAGCACGTAAAAAAAATAAGGCCTGGGGATTGTTTCGCAACTCCCCAACAGCCGAAAACTTCATTAATTTTATACAAGCGAAATCGCAGGGCAGGAGAGCGCGCAGACGCGCTAAAAGAGAGAGCTGGGAAAAGTACATCTCCAGCATAAATTCGTACACCGCTGAAACGAAAGTCTGGAATAGGGTAAATAAATTAATAGGTCGGGAGTAACATCCCCTACCCTTAGTAAATAGCCAAGGTGATAGCCTGGAAGACCAGGCGGATAGTCTAGGCAAACACTTCGAATATGTATCGAGTGAATCGCACTATACACAATCTTTCCTGAAGTTCAAAGAACGCGAAGAGCGGCAGCCCCTTAATCGCAAAGGTTCATCAAATGAGGCTCACAACCGACCATTCAGCTTAGCCGAACTTAAAGCATCTCTCGCTTGTTGCAACAACTCGGCGCCAGGTGGCGACCGTATCATCTACGAAATGATTAGGTACTTACACCCCGAAACACTGACAACACTCCTCTCTCTCTCTTCATTGCCATGTGGGCGGCTGGATATATTCCTTCCTTGTTGAAAGAAGCCATAGTCATCCCGATTCTTCAACAAGGCAAGGACCCGTCTTTAGCTAGCAGCTACAGGCCAATAGCGCTAACAAGCTGCCTGTGCAAGTTGTATGAAAAAATGGTAAACCGGCGCCTAATCTGTTTCCTAGAAAATGACAAAATACTAGACCCCTTCCAGTGTGGCTTCCGAGAAGGTAGGTCAACAATAGACCACCTTGTTCGCATCGAGGCAAACATCCGAGATGCGTTTATACATAAACAGTTATTACTTTCGGTCTTTCTAGATCTAGAGAAAGCGTACGACACGACATGGCGCTTCGGGATTCTGCGAGATCTTTCCTCGATGGGGGTCCGTGGAAATATGTTAAACACAGTCGAAAGCTACTTGTCTAACCGGACGTTTCGCGTAAGAGTGGGCAATGCTTTATCTAGAACATTCACCCAGGAGGCTGGCGTGCCACAAGGGGGTGTGCTTAGTTGCACACGCTTTATTGTAAAAATGAACTCCCTGTATACGGTTATTCCACGCAGCATGTTTTATTCTGTGTATGTCGATGATGTACAGATAGGTTTCAAATCATGCTACATTGCTATCTGCGAACGACTGGTACAGCTAGGATAAAACAAACTGTCTAAATGGGCTGATGTAAATGGATTTAAAATAAATGCAAAGAAAAGTACGTGCATACTTTTCTCAAACAAAAGAGGCATGACACCAGTGCCAAATCTCACGATTAATCAATAGGAACTATCCGTGAGCAGTGAACATAAATTCCTGGGAATAATTCTAGACTCGAAGCTTACCTTTATCCCCCATCTTAAATATTTGAAGGCAAGGTGTCTGAAGACGATGAACCTTTTAAAAATTTTGTCGCGCGCAACATGGGGTAGTGACCGAAAATGCCTACTGAACTTGTACAACAGTCTTGTCCGCTCACGCCTTGATTACGAAGCTATAATTTATAATTCCGCAACGCCAAGTGCATTAAAAATTCTAGACCCCGTTCACCATCTGGGCATCCGCCTCGCAACCGGTGCTTTCCGAACAAGTCCGATCCACAGCCTCTACGTAGAGTCGAATCAGTGGTCACTTCATCTGCAGCGTTCATATAATAGTTTTACATATTTTCTTAGAGTACACGCGAACATTGAACATCCCTCTTATTCAACCATAAACGACATGACCACTGCCACACTCTACCAAAATCGACCGGCATCGAGAAAACCGTTCTCTTTGCGTGTGAGGAATCTTAGTGAGGAAATGGGAGTTCCATTGCTTGAACACTGTCTTATGGCTCCAGCGAAACTGTTACCGCCGTGGCAGTGGCAGCTCATAGAGTGTGACACATCATTCGTGGAGTTCACTAAGAACGCACCAGAGGCACATATCAGAATGCATTTCCTTGAACTCCAGTCCAAGTACACATGCACAGAGTTTTATACTGACGCTTCTAAGTCACGTGACGGGGTGTCGTATGCAGCCGTCGGCCCATCCTTCTCGGAATCCGGTGTACTCCACCCGGAAGCAAGTATCTTTACGGCTGAGGCCTATGCACTATTGTCAGCTGTGAGGCATATAAGGAAATCTAAACTTCAAAAATCAATCATATTTACAGACTCTCTAAGTGTCGTAAACGCTTTAAAGTCACCCTGTAAACAGAAAAATCCTATACTCATTGAGCTCTATTCCGTACTGTGTAGAGCGTATGTATCTAACCAGCATATCATTATATGCTGGGTGCCTGGCCATAGAAGCATTGAGGGTAATGTGCTAGCTGACCGAATGGCTACGTCAATAACATCGCACGCTACTAATCCTACAGCTGGCGTTTCTGCAACAGATTTGAAACATTTCTTCCGTAAGAAATTGCGAAGCCATTGGCAATGTCTGTGGGATGCAGAAACAAATAATAAGCTTCACTTGATTAAGCCACAGTTAGGTTTCCGGCCCTCCGCAACGAGAACACGGCGAACTGATGTCCTGTTCTGTCGCCTCAGAATAGGTCATACATTTGGCACCCATAGTTTTTTGTTGACCGGGGATGAACCACCAACCTGTGGTAGATGTGGTGAGAGGCTAACCGTCCTGCACGTTCTCCTGGAGTGTCGGGATGCCGAAGCAGAGAGAAAAAAACATTTCCCTTTAGCTTACAGCTATCATGTCCCTCTGCATCCCAGTATGTTTCTTGGTGACGAACCGCTGTTTAGCACTAAAGCAGTCCTCGCTTTCTTAAATGACGTGGTACTGCATGTTATAAGCCCAATAAATGCATAGCGCATTCTCCCTCCAGAAGATGCTGCTGTGATAGTTGTTTTGTATAAGCACATGCCTCCAGGCCCTTGTGGTTCAAGGGCTCGTTTAGGCAGTAGTGCTTCTTTCCAACTACTACATCTTAAATATGTTAAATATCGTGTCATTCTTTCTCAGTGCATTCTTCATTTCATAGTACACCTCAATTGTCATTGCCATGATTTTAGTGCATGTGTATTTTACGCATTTTACAGCAATTATTTTTAGGCCCCTTTACAGCCACACTTCATCTACTTCTCAGAATTCATCGTTCCACTGCACACTTACAAACACTGGCATGGCGCTGTTTGGCCATAACTGGCCCTTGCGCCATAAAACACCACACATCATCATCATCACCGACGCACATACCCAGTCACCCAAGTAGGCATCACATAAGTTCAGTGAAGACCAGCACAGACCGAGTACCGACCGAATTCCGCACCTACAGTGACCCATGTCGAGGAGAAAGAGGTTCGTTGAAGAGCTGAACATATGTACACGTTGCCCCCCTACTCAGTGACCAAAGTTAACTCAACGTTTGGTTTTGAAATCTGTTCCCTCAGCACGCCAGCCCCAATGAACCATTCATTTCGTTCATTTGGACCATCATTCGAGCACTGTCAACGATGGTCAAACCATTTCACCATGGACTACCCAGTCAACAAATCTGGCGGGAATGAGAGAGTTGCGGACCGACACACGAAGAGACATATATCAAATTCAATGATGTTCGCAAATAATGCTAATCCCAATAATGTGGCATGTAATTCGCCTATGGGATTGTTGCTGCATTTATGCTATTCTTTGAGTTGCCCACGCACAGCTGACCCATATCGTACGCGGCAATTTTTGATATTTATCTACACGGATTCCCGGGTGGCGGTCAGTGCCTTCGCCACGGGTTCGGTCTCGAGGGAAGCGGCCTCCCTACTTTGCGGCAGGAGCGTCTCCCCCCACGTCATCACTTGGTTCCCGGCCCACATGGGGCCTCAGGTCTCCACCGTTATCCCAGTCTAGCCAGGGTCAGCAGGTACACAGACTCGTTCGAGCCCGATTGTCCGGATTGCGGCGATTCCTTTGGCACTTTAGAACACATGCGCTGGCGGTGTCCCTCGTTACGGGACCACGATAATCTAACCATGAAAGAAGAGTGGGTGGAGGCTCTCAAGAGCTCGGACCTCACCGCTCAGCTACGGGCTGGCCAGAGGGCCCGCGACGCGGCGGTCAGGCACGGCCTGCCCGTCCCAACGTGGGAGCGGCCCGCGGTGGCTCCTCACTCGTAATGGGTTCTCGGAGTCGCTCCTCAGGATCTAAAATAAAGTTCATTGCCTGCCTGCCTATCTTTGGCAAGCAGCTCACCAGTGTCACAATTGGTTGCTCACTCAGACGCGTATCTAGCCGCTAGCTGCTATTGCTTTGCGATGCAAAGATAGACGCCCTGCAAAGCCAATTCCAACGTTTGGTTGGAGATTAAAGTCTTTTGATTCTTGTCCAGCATGCTTGAGATGAACACTGCGGTGGCGCACAACTGGAAATTAGGGTTGACTTTCGTTTTATATTTGGGGAGTTATCTTTTAAATGCGAGGGAAACAACAGCCGCACTAGAGATATCCTGCCGGAAACAGTTAAACTGAGTTAACTTTGAACGATTACGAAGAAATAAATTCCAATAAAAATTGGAACAGTCTGCAAATTGCTCTTAAAGCACTTTGTTGGTTTCATCCTCATAAAACAATAGCTTCTTCTAACAAAAAGAACAACGCTTGATGGGACAGCCTATATATCGTCATTTCGTTTACACCTTATGAATAGAGTTATGAACGCAAAGATGCAGTGTAATGTGCACCATGTCCGAATCTGGAAAAGCCACAACTAACAGAGGGGTCCGGAGCCATATCCCAAAATATATATGCCATAAATTGGATTGGACGGTTTATTGTGCGTAGGTAACCCTTGTCTACAACTGTAATTTATGTTTTCCACATGTGTTTTGTCCCCTAAACTAAGATGTAGTCGGTGATGCTGACGCTATATTTGCTATCCAACTAATGCCTGAATAGATAGTTCAGGAAGCAATAAACGATATGGTTGTGGCTTCCTCAGGGCTATAGGTTTGAGGCAGTTAAATAGCTAGTAAGGAACGATTCCTTAATGCGGCTTTAGTGGTGTCTATATCGGTGCCCTAAAAAACACCCAAACACGGGCATTGCCATACGTTTCCTTTTCTGTGCACAAACGCCAACTCATCGCTTTGAATTACATGACATTTTGCTTGCATTGCAACATTGCTTGGGGAACCCTGTATTTTTTATCATTGCAACTGACTCTCTGGCAATACAATGTTACAAATTTATAAGCTGATTACTTGTTACCTCTTCCCACGTATCGTGCATGCGAATCCCCCCTCCTCCACCCCACCTTGTGGCGTAGTGGCTTTGTTGTGGCACTGCTAAGCACGAGGGCACGGGATAAAAACTCTACTGAGGCGGCCGGATCTCGACGGAGGCGAAATGTACCCAATGCCATACCATTGCACGTTGCATCCAATGCAGCACTCATGTAGTTTGCATAGGGTGCACGTTAAAAATCCCAGCTGGTGGAAATTATTATGTAGTTCTCCGGTTCGGCATGACTCATAATCCTATCGTGTTCTCCGGAATTAACTTTTCAAGCATGCAATCGTAGTCTGCCTGCTCAGTCCAGGCTAAAGAATTATTTATGCTTTTGTTTTCGTCCTGTTCAGTTTTGAACACGCATGATTGAAGTCTGCCTACCACGCATTGCCGATTAAAGTCAAACGTATTTTGACCGACCTGTGTACCTTGTATTTTTATGCAGTATAAAGCTATTATTTATAGCATTACCAATCGCCTCATAATCATCATTATCGTTAAGCCAGATTATGGCAGCTTAGCACGAGGTGGCGGTCCGCATTACCAGCCGTGGCGGCCACAGCCCGACTAGGTGGAATGCGAAAACGTCCTTGAGCCTAGGTTTAGCACGTAACCACAGGTGATCATATTTTATCCGGGTCTTTTAGCCACGGTGCCCGTCAAACCCTCTGTGTTGTGTACTCATAATAATAATTATACTTTGAACGACAAAAGTCGAGCTTACTATCAATACCTTTCCAAGTAATTATCTAAAAATAATAAAAAACCGCGATTTTTTCTCTATCTGCGATATCTTTGCACAGGAGGCTTGAGGAAGGCGACTGCCATGGTAGTCATCTTAGTGACGTCGATATTGGCGGGTCTCTTATGGGCAGTAATTCAATTCCTGCACGAGTTTCTCCTGCGACGACGTGCTCCTCCTGGGACCAGGCTTCCCCCCATGCCACCCGCGAGCATTTGGTCGGGGCACAATGAGCTTTACGACATCAACTTCCACTGCAACAGTGCCATCGAATGGGGGAAGAAGTATGGACCAGTCATCAGGTACGCAAGAGAAGGCTAAAAGTTTAAAAACGTAGGCGCTTGTGGGATGTATTACACAGAATTAATGTGATTTCCGTACATTGATGTACTGCAGAAAGAGAGCGATCTAACATTTTTTATTTGCCTTATTTATTCTTGAGTGAACACAATGGTCAACGCAAACATAAAATGTCCGAAAAATCATGCCTGATTCTCGCAGAAATATGAAGAAATTATGTAGTGTATGCCTTTAAAATGGGGCTTAGTGACCACCATATATTTGTGTTGTAAGCTTTTCGAGACCTCAAGAGTCATTTCGTGTGCGTGAACTTGCCATGAACACCTCTGGCGAAAAGGTTAGGTATGTCTTTTTTATTTTTTTATTACCGAATGTCATTCTGAAGCTAGAGTACGCGGCTCCAAGTTCACATATTAGCCTAAAAGACTGAAAATTTCAAGTTATAAATTCTTTTTTCAAATAGATAAAGGCCTCTTAAGAGACAAGCGTGATCTTGAAATGAAAATTTGTAATATTTCTCTCATAAAAACGTTCAAAAGGAAATAAAAAATATACGAAAATGTTTTCGTAAAGTCAGCTTATGCAAGCTTACGTTCAAAGCACAAGCTTACGTTCAAAATGAACAAAAAAATATCGACATTGTCATGTCCCACACATTTAACACCAATTTTAGGCAATGCGAGAATAATGTCAGTTCTTCTCTTCTGACTTTCAGACTAAGGAAGAACTTGAGGACCATCGTTCTGCTAAACGACTTGGAAAGTATTAAGAAATTCTGCAACACGAAAGAACTGTTGTGCCACTCCACGGTGTTTACGTTATTTCGAGAAAATAACCAAGGTAATTTGTATGCGTCTATAGAAAACATACTTTCAAGTGCGCACACCCTTTTTGCTGATTCCTTTGCGCAAAAACGGGGCTATGAGAAGTGATTATATCGTAGCCATCATCAGCGAATTTGTTTACAGTGCAGGACGATGGCCTAGCCCGAAATTCTCACATTACGACTGCCTTCCGCCGTCTAACGCCACGTTATGCTGGCAAATTTCCTAATTTCATTACACCGCACACTCATCTGCCATCGTCGAATGCTCTTCTTTGGCATTCACTCTGTCGCTGTATTAGGCCAGTTCCTATCTGCCACACACACAAAATGGCCTGCCCATCTCCATTTGTATATCTTAAACCTCCAATATAAAATTGTTAGGACGCTTAAGCTTCGCTTTAAAGAATGGAACGCGATAGCATTCAAAGATCCCTGACTGCTACTCACGGTTCCCGGTGACTGCAGCTTATGCAACCGTAATCGTTACTGGCAAACACTGGCGGCGAACCCTATGCACGTAGGTGAGCTTTCTGGTGGAAACGCGGCCTCTTGCGTGGGCCGATCCCGGAGACAGTGCACAACCACGCCAAAAAATTGCATCATTTTGAGGTTTCCGTATTTGGCTCGCACTTATATTTATTTCACTCCGAGTGGGTGATTTGTTTTATTCCGAGGAATAGCTTTGCCAAGAATATGAGCAACATTAACGATAGAATGGTGTGCCATACCTAAACGTGGTTGGGGATGATATTCTCGGCCGTGGGAGCCAATGCCAACGCGGACGCCGGATTTTCTGCGACACGGCGCCCTAAAAGCTGTCGCGTTTATATCCGGTACAGTCGTTGGATTCATAACCATCACCACTGTCTTCATGCCTGTTAACTTTACGTCTATCATTCTTCGTTCCATCGCTTGTTGCGTGATCTTTAAATTCTCCTAAAGCATGGTAGTAAACAACCAAATTTCTCCTCCATGTTTTAGTAACGGTAAATTGCCTTGACTGCAGATTTTCAAAGGCAGTGTTAAGTTACTGCTCATGACGTGGTAAACAAATTGTGGCGTTTTACCTGCCAAAACCACGATCTGATTATGAGGCACGCTGTAGTGGGGGACTCCGGAAATTTGGACCACCTGGGGTTATTTAACGTGCACCTAAATCTAAGAACACGGGTGTTTTCGGATTTCGCTCCCATCGAAATGCGGCCGCCGTGGCCGGGATTCGATTCCGCGACCTCCTGCCCCGCAGCCCAACACCATAGCCACTAAGATGACGTGGTAACGCGTGCCCGTATGTGCTTCGCAGCATACGCATGCCTCAGTCGTTAGGCTGAAGCGTCAGCGCAGCAACTCATGTCTTCTTCACAACATTGGCCCCCGCGGAAAAGCGGAGCCGTCCTGGTTGCTCAAAATGTCGTGGTAAGAGTGGGCCGTAATAGGCATTCAAGTGACTGACATCGACGATGTTTCTGTCATGGCAACAATGCTCTGGGGACGGTGTCAGTGTTTGAACTCCGCAATTGACGTGATAATAGCCGGTGATGATGCGGTACGGCCGGTGATGTACAGACTGAGCCGCTTGAGAGGAGTGAGATAAATTTTGGGAGGAACTCAAAGCCAAACGAGGGCACCCGGAGAAAAAGCAATACGTTGGTCCCAATCATGTCTCAGTTTTCTAGTGCCGTATTTTTCAGTCGTCGGTGGAGGGACCAGCTGCCGAAAGTCCTCAGAGTACTTGGTGACATCAGAAATCAGCGTGCATTCGGTGGATTCAGGAGTGTAGGGCAGCATACCTAGCGTCGAACGCCCTAGATGGCTGGCACCCGCAGAAGAGGAACAGTTTGGAAGACGCTTGAGCTTCGCTTTTAAGAGTGGAACACGATAGCATTCAAAGATCCCTCACTGCTACTCATGGCTCCCGACGACTGCAGCTTATGCAACCATAATGGTTACTGGCAAATACTGGCGGCGAACGCTATGCACGTAGGCGAGCTTTCTGGTGGTAACGCGGCCTCTTTCATGGGCTGATCCTGGAGATGGTGCACAACTGCGCCAAATGAATTACATCATTTTTCAGGTTTCCGTATTTCTTTCTCACTTTTAATATTTCAGTCTGAGAAGATTTAACATAAAAGACATGCACTGTGGTTGTTTTCTTTCATGGCATTTGTTTGTGGATTGTCATTCTGAAAATTCCGAGGAATTGCTTTGCTAAGACTGCAAGACAAGATATGAGCAACATTAATGATAGAATGGTGTGGCATACCTAGACGTGGTTGGGGATGATTTTCTCGGCCGCGGGCGCCAATGCCGACGCCGACACCGGATTTTCTTCGACACGGGGCACGAAACGCTATCGCATAAAAAAGTGGTAGCTTTCGTACTGGCGTTGCACCGAAAGGAATGTCGGCGTCCCAATTGTTCTGGTTTGATGCGATGTACATTATCATCATATCACCAAGATAGTGGTTGAAGCGTTCGGTTAAATCATTGTTGTTTACGAATGTCAGGCGGTTTCCTGCTATGCACGGCGTTACACTGGGTCATCAAGGATAGAGTAACATCGCACCAGAAAACACGTCTACTCTCACTCAAAAGTGCACGGACAGTATCGTACCAGAGGGCGAGCTTGCGCGGGATCCAAAACGAACTTCTCGCTGTTGCTGTGGATAAAGCTGTAGGATGGCGTAACGCGTGAGATGGTCTACGCCGAAAATGATCCACCTGATTCCTGAAGTGATGAAGCGAAGCATGCCATAAAGGTGAATACTGACCCTATCAAATCGACGCACTGGCCAATGCCGAAGCTGAAGTTTTCTGGCCGAGCGCTGAGGTGCAGCCTTGTGTTGCTGCCAGCGGTGCAAAGATGATTATTCGTGCACATAAAGGTGTGCTACCCGATACTACCCGCGAGTAGCATTGCTGATGGAGACATGTGTGGTTCTTTAGCACGCCGGTGTGAGCGCTTTTAGGAACAATGTTGTAATCAGGGGGTTTCCGCGCGCATGTGGCGCGGCTTCACCACAGCGTCTACCGACCATCACGCACTTAATAACTGGGATAAGGAAGCTTATGTCGAGCAGCGGAAGTGGAAAGTTTTGCGACGAAGTGCTATATTTTGAGTGGAAAACTAGGCACGAATTACTATAAAAAGAGAACAAGGAACAGACGAGGAGGAGCACGGTGTTTATCCCTGAGTTATGTGCTCTCATATTTCCACTCAGCCTGTCAGACAAACTAGCGCAAGAGTCAATCCTTCTGGATCGCTCTACAGACTAGATGAGCTTATGCAGCAGCCAGGAATTCACCGCCTGCGCGCCACGGTGACGTTCAGTAGCAGGAGCGTTGTGGGAACACCCTGCTACACAGTAGCCGTTGCAGTGCTAATCATTTAAGGAGCGGAAACACCGCGAGCGGTGTGTTTGAATACCAATCAATCCGCTTCTGCTGAACGCATTCACTCTAAAAACTAGGGATTGTATCGCAAGAGTGAAGGGGCCGATTTACTCTTCAAGGCATTGTTTTACTCTCGCAAAATGTCGGGTGGAATGAAATGCATTGCTCACTCTATCCGCCGCGAGAGAGTGAAATGTTATTTCCACTCCGCCCACCTGAGAGAGAGAGGGAGAGAGTGGAATGCCCGTTCCACTCTTGCGGCAACAGAGAGCAAAACGTAGCATATACAGCTGCTTAAACTGCATGAGGCTGGTCGGGAACATGGCGACGTATTGCTGACGCAGGTTGAGCAAAGAGTGCATCGTTTTTCTTGTAAGAGAACAGACATCTAGCGCGTAAACTGGTGCGGAGATCAGCGCACTACTTTTTGTTTCGGAGTCGCCCTACCGCGGGCCCACACAACATCGCGAAACAGCATAGTGCCGGAGAAACACGGTCCGTTCAGTGGGCAGTGTTGCGAGGTCGGACAAGGCCAAAGCTAGAGAAATTGTTGCCCAACTGTAGCCAAACACAAAAAACAGCAAAACATCTCGTAGCCAAATATAGCCATTTTTATTTGCAGTTTTATCTGTGTGAACATTTTCACATTCGGCTGCGGCAATCGTTTTTTGCACAACCCGTCAAAACAAAATGTCCATGCTGCTGTGGGGGTTGACCCTTGACCTCAACAACAGCAACATCATGTTTGTACTATATTGCGCTAGAATGTTCTAGCTCACTATACTTGCACACAGAACACTTTTTGGTTGCCGCCGGAAGCTCTCAAGATCCAGCGAATCGCTGCAGAGGGCGGAATCGCAGTGCTTTTATGACAGATAGTATCAAGTGATTTTTAGTTATTTGCAGTAGTATTAAGTGCGAACTCTGTTTTTAGCTGTCGTGAGCAGAAAATAATGTTCAGCATCATAGACCTGTCAAGTGACCTCTGCCTAAAGCGTAGAACAAGTTCAGCTATCCAGCGGTCTGCGACGGCGACGCGCCCACGGCTTCTTTTGTATGAGCCAAAACCAGTCTTTCGCGCTATGATATCTCGCGTTATTTGTCTCTTTGTCCTATCATGTTCTCACGCTTCTTCTTTTTTAATTAGCTCGGCCCGGGTTAGCTGGTACATGCTCTATATTTTGTCATTTAAATCAAGCTGGCGGCCACCTTAGGTCTCTAGCACGGCATAAAAAAGTGACAGACAACAGATGCCACTCACTGTAAGCGAAGCTTTAAAATATTACTGCTCAAAACGGCACACCAGTGTAAGAAGCGCACATATGTTTTCGGAGACGAGCACGTCGCGAACATAACTCGCTCGAAATTGTAAAAGCCACAACAGCGCACAAAAAGCAAAGGCAAACAACAAACTTGTAACAGTACGTGAAACGTGAAAACCGGTTACGGTGAAAAAGCAAACTATGTTAATGTGCTAATAATAACCGCATCATCCACATCAATAACATCAAACACTTGCCTTTGCTTCCAGTTGTCGACAAATTCGACTTCGCCCTGCCATCTGCTAGCCGCCTGGTTAGCTCAGATGGTAGAGCGGCTGCCCCGGAAAGGCGGTGGTCCCGGGTTCGAGTCCCGGACCAGGACGAATTTTTCTTCGACTGCGAGACTTTCTTTCGAGGAACCCGGTTGGGTTTCCATTGTAGCAAATTGCTACATTTGGGTGGATGTCTCAGTTTCCCTTTAATAATAATCATGACTGCTGGGGTTTCACAGGCCACCATCACAATATTATTTGGAGGCATGACGCAGTGGGCGACTCCGGATTAATTTTGACCACCTGAGGTTCTTTAACATGCACCTAAATCTAAGTACACGGGTGTTCCTGCATTTCGCCTCGATCGAAAGGCGGCCGCCGTGGTCGGGAATCAAACCCGCGTCTTCGAGCCAGCAGCGTGACACCTCACCTGCCAAGCTAACACAGTGAGTAATGTTCACGTGACGTGGTGCACTGATGTCATCGTGGGAAACATGTTTCGATATTAGCACAACGAGTACCTGCATCTGTGACGTTACAGGCAAACCATCTATAAGTAAAAGTACCAGGACCCGCCTTTGAGCTCAGGGTTTTGCTCCCATTCTTTTTAATACTTTCTCGCATACTTGGCCCACTTCCATATGGTTCGATTTTCATATCCGAGGAGGATCCGATCTTAACTCCAACCTATCGAAATCAATCTCGAATGTAAGCACGAACAAAAATTAATCTCGCAGTGAAAGGAAAATGGCAGTAAAGCTTAACGTGAGAAACGTGGAGCAGGTTGAGAGCTGTGCCCTGCGCGATACTTCACCCAAAAGGCCATGGCCATGAACCCACTGGAGCGTGTCTTCTACCCGTGCTACCCTTCTTTCATGTTGGCGCCACGATTGTCCGACGGCCCCGACCCGGTGTTATTGCTCTCCCTTCCTGAGCTTAGCCATGTTAATACAGTGTACTGTGAAAAACCCTGCACTCCTAGGCTCGTCCCAATGGCCGGGGGTCGGGTGTCCTACGGTGAAGCGGGATGTAAGTTTAAGTGCATCAAAGATCAAAGCCACTGGCTCGGACAACGTCGCGGAGATGGGTGGGTGGGTAGTGGGCATTTCGCGCACGCACACACGTACAACGGCGCTGACGGCTCAGCCAGCAATACATAGCCTTCTATATTTCTCTCTACTCAATCAGAGCCACCTCTGCAGCGTGGATTAGGGCGCCACTTATAGCCCAAACAAAGCCAACTCGCAGATTTTCAGTAGCCCAAATATAGCCACATAGCCAACTCGTCCAAGTCGACGCCAAAATTTTGCTTCTGTAGCCCAATTTGGCTATATATAGCCAAAGCTGGCAACACTGACTGCGGGCAGGCACGGGCAGGCTCGGGCAGGCGGCGGGCACCAAGGCCATCCAAGAAAAACCTTGTGTCAGCCACGTTTCACCGCAGCGAAAAGAAGACAGTCGTTCATTGTTCGGTGGATTTGACAACAAATTCTCCACGGTAAGTGATTTCTAACTAAAGTGACACATTCTGCGTATATGACATGCTATCGTCAGGCAATGATCGCGAAGTTAAGCCGCCACGATTGGCAACAGACTAGGTATGCGTGCTGCGTCATTCGATGTCAATAAAGCCAGTCATCGCGATGACTGCATGTGATTTTATCACTTACCGCTATCCGTAACAGCTTTGAAATTCGCAAACGCTGAGTCAACCATGGTGTGTTCAATAAAAAGTGAGGCGCGGCGTCGCATAAAAAGGTTTCTTCATCAGCCTATAATTACGTGCTCATGCGGGTCGTGCTTAGCGTGCGTTTTATTAGTCTGAATTTATTCAGTTTGGCAGTCTACGGTGCGCGGAGCGTTGTTTAACTAAGGAGTTACATAAAAAAAGGCGTCAGCTTGTTGGGGGCATGCTTTTGTTTTATTACGGCACGCGCTTGATAGTGAGTTTCGCCCATGGGTAATGTGCGGCCAGTGAAGTTACGTGCAGCGCTAGCGCCAGTTAGAAACTTGCCGCTGGCATGCAGCTGCACGCTGCGTGAGGTCAGTTTGGCGCGTATTGTTAAACTGCCTGAATACGCATTGGCAACCTATTAAATGGTTGTGAATTTATGTCTGATCTTTTGTCTCCTGTTGCGGTTTTCGAGCACGGTGCGAATGTGAACAGGCACTTTGTGTATGGACTCGGTGACTGGTCAAGCGGCGAGTTATGCACTGGAATCGAATATAATGACTACTGTTGTAGGATTACAGTGGCAGGGACGTTCTACATTGTTGCTATTGGCTCGGTCTCCACGTTTAGTGTTTTCGATATGCCTGTGCATTTGCTATTATGAATGGGCACGCAAGAATTATGTCGTATAAATGGCTAAATCAACCTTCCTCTGTGGGTTTCAAGCGTAGGCTGCGCATTTTGCTATTGCAGGGCAGATTGAATCGTATTTACTGCCTTGATATTTTTAGTCGAGAAATAAACTGTCAAAGTAAAATGTTGCCTTGCAGTTTACCAGTCGTTTGTCATGCACAAACTATGAGTTGGTCTAATAAACTGATCACCTTGGTCTAACTGGAGCTTTTGCATGCCTTCAAGGGTGTAAAATGCTAGATATAAACTGCAGCAAGAGTCGAGTCCGTCAAAAATGAACCCCACTGCGTAGCTCATAAATGAAAATAAGTTAATTCATGCCTTTACAAAGCTCAGATGGAGGCCACAGTGAACTGCTTCTTGTTATTATTGAAATGTGGTCAAGCTTGCCATAACAGGCTTTGCTACCCCTTCTGTTATTCACACTCAGTAATATCCATTGAACTAGAGGACCATGTTGTCGTGCCTACTAAAGACATGATCCTCAAATTATGGCTTGTGCAGTGTGATAACCAGAGCGGGGGCAACGTGGGCACGTGTCTACGATGTGTCACAAGCGGTGTTGATGACACATCTCAAATCGTCAAACAGCTATGCGCTGTTTGCTTTTTGGTAGGTTACATAGAAACCACACGCTTCACTGTTCAGTTAAATGCCTGCAGATTTGAGTACTTCATAGTGTAACCAGCTTCAATTACAGCATAATCAGAGCGTACAGAGTTGGGAACAGAAGTTTGACGGGTTTCTTCAAAGGTGGTTTAACTGCTTTTCTTGTCATGTCGTGTCATTCTTCTAGCGCCACATTTGCGTTATTGTTGGCCACTTGTGTACGCCGAGTGCAGTCTTTATACTTTGCTTAACTGCACTCGCTATGTTCCCTTTACTTTCACGGCTGATTTCTTTTGTTTTAGATAAGCTAAAAGGCCGAATTCTCTTCAGGAATTATATTTGTTGATAACGTCGGAAATGAGATGCAGACACTACCACCACTGCTCTCTCCCCTAGAGGAGGGGATGCGTTTACGAAGTGTGCCAACAATGACCAGTATTCTATTTTAGTAGAAGTTTTGTAACAATGGTGCTGGACTGAGCCCTGCCGGCCAGTTTTCTTTTTTTCTTTCCTTAAGTCTAAAAATTGAAATCGGTTTGGCAGTTGACTATTACAGTTATTTACATGTCTCACATGCTTTACAGGAGACGTTCCCTTTTTCCTTGACTGTGTTTACATGGTTTCACGATATTTCCGTGTGTTCATTTCCGCTCACAATATTTTCAGGCACCCGAACTCAAGAAGGCAGCGGCAAGAACAAAATGGTGTCAAGGAGGCAGCTCAGTACGACTCCCCATGGTACGGAGGAGCACATTCCAAAGCACCAAAATGCGTTGCCGTGGAATTTAGACGAGAAAACTAAAATGTTGATATACTGGGTGCGCCATGTAACTAAATGGCATAAAAGCTTTTAAAAGACAGTATGTCACCCAAATATGAAAGTTCTGACACGTTCTTGGCACTCACCTTGACTTAGTAATTTTTGTAAGATCTCTGATGGGCAAGTCAAGATAAAGTATGCTCCTGGAGACATGCACGTAGGAGCAAGTGTCATTGAAAAGTTAGAAATATGTTTTGATAAACAGCTGATTAGATTTGCTACAAGAGACTACTTTTTGCCTGGCCTCTCAGCAGATTTATGCAGGTGACAAAAAAGAGTGGTACAATGAAATTGTAGATTCGCTTAATGAAATTAGACTTACAATGAGCAGGGTAGCTGCGGTGCAAAAGCTCATGCTTGGTTTGCTGCTAACATAGTTTAACACCACACAAATGTAAGGGAGCAAATACAAACTATTGGTATTCTGAATTTTAAGGGATTGCATGAAGCAGGTACATTTTCATGTCTTCTCTTTTATCTATTTTTATGCCAAATTTCATAAGAATGGCTTCCCTAATAGGGTTGAAGAAAGCGGGAGCATTAGGGCAGAGCACTTAAGCTATGAGGCGTTGTTGTTTACGTACGTGCTCAAGGGATCAGTTCATTATTACCGCTTGGACCTCTGGAAGCAGGAGCGAGGCCTTTGATGGTTGCATACACCGCATTGCGCGCTTTAGGTCTTGATTAAAAGCCGCACAGTCACTTTCAATTGGAATATAATTTGACACATATAAAATTGATGAATCTCCTTCTATGACCCTCAACCATGTGCTTTTGGTGGGTATTTGAGATTTTGATGAGGGTGACTAATCTACTTGTCAGCCAAGTTTGCAAGTGGAAGCAGGGATGTGTTCAATGGAAACTGTGAGAGCATCAGCGTGGAACACTTGTTCAGCGATTGATCGATGTTAAAATGTAATAGACCAAAAAGAAAAACACCTTAGATTGATGGCTTTTGCAGGCGAAAGTTTTATAAGGCAAAATGAATTTAGTGCATTTTTGTGCATAGTAAATTTCTGTGCTTAAGATTGAGTGCACAGTCAGGTGAGGAATAATGCAATGAGTGTTCCCAGTGGTTAACGAGCAATGGCGCCTAGGTTTTCATGCAATTCTTCGCCAAGTATTATGCATTCCAACTAGCATGGCTGTCAACATCGGTCATGTACTCATGACTTGCTAAGCTTACATTTCCACTATCCAACCAAATACACATTTTATGAGCATTTTAACAACCTTTAATGACGATTGGAAGAACTGATGATGGCATTACAATGTATTCTCTACGCCTGTGTTCCTGTGTTCCCTTGAAGCTGTGCAAGGCTTACAACTTGTCCTATTAGTAACCCACGAAAGAGGAGTATATGAGCTGAAAGAATGAACTGGGGAATGCCTGGTTTATGCTCTTGCTCAAATAAACCAAAAAAATAAAAAGGGGTGTCCAATACACAAGTTGAAATTCGGTGCTGTCCCCATTCTGACTTTAGTTATAGTTGAAATCGCCCAGAGATAAATGTTATTAACATGTGTACAATCTCAGTGGCTATACAATGAAGCTCCAATCTCTCTGTACCCGAAAAATTAAATTTCATAATTCGACAAGGTCAAATTAGTTGATATTGACGCGTGACACGTCTTGGGTGTCAACTTCGCTGGTGCAGTGTTTGTGAAGCGAATGGCTCTGTGAAAACATTCATTGGAGAATTTACCTGTGCTGTAGTGTGAGCTGTTCACTTAGAGTTTTTGACACGACTATGAATTCCTTTTTTTTTGGACCTTCGTCCATTTTTTTCGAGCTGTGGTTTGCCATGTGTAATTTATTCTGACAATTATTTAACGTTTAAGGCAGCCTATCGCGAACTTAAGCTGCCATATGGACTTCTACATGATGTTCAGGTACAGAGCTTTTGTGTCATGCGTGACGCGTGACAATACCTGCTCAAAGCATATCATGGTTTCGAATGGGATGCATGGTCTCATTTGCATCAGCAAAACGTTTTTTGATTGTCATACAACAGTGATGTCATTAACCAACACTTAGCACTAGATATATGCAAATTGGTCAGCGCAAGTGCTGTGGGCACTTATTTGTTTTGTAGCGAAGCGTTGGAACCCTGAAGTGGGTCGTCCACTCCAGCGCCTTGAAGTGGGTATCCTTCTCCAGTACCTTCTAGTGGGTCGTTTTCTTCGAATCTAGAGCGCCGCTCGTGCTGAGAGTCTGTGCTACGCTTTTTGGACAGTCGCCCTTACGCTACTTCAAGTGCCGTCCAATAAACATCTCTATAAATTGGTGGAAGTGTACCCTCAAACCGCTCCGAAACCCCTTCGATGCCCCTGGAGCTTCGATCCCGTGCACTACCATCTGCCATGCCGCAAGACGCCTCCCAGCAAACGCCTCCTCCCGCACCACCCGCATGTCCCGGTGTCCCTCGTCAACGCGACCCACCTATCTTCACTGGCGCGGATAGCACCTACGTGGAGGACTGGCTCACTATCTACGAGCGCGTGAGTGTACCCAACAAATGGCACGAGGTCGGAAAATTGAGCAACTTGGTATTTTACCTGGCGGGAGTAGCAAGTCTGTGATACAACAACCACGAATCCGATTTCCCGACCTGGGGTGCTATGCAGGATGCCCCGAGTTTGGCGAAACTCGAGATCTTCACGAGCTCTGGCGACGCCCCAAGATCAAAGAGCAAATGGTAACAAGACGAAGTTTGTCCATCGGCACGCCTCCAGTTTCATTGGTTAATCTAGATTCACTCTGGGTGGCTATTATCCCTTGGGCGTTGCCATATGGGCGGTCGACAAACTGGGGCTCACGTGATCATACGGTCGGTGCATGGTTGTGCCTTCTTTCACTTGTTTGTCGTTCCACCGAGTGCAATACAGGCACAAGCAAGTTATAAAATAAATTCATTTAGTAAAATATTATTAGTCACATTAACGTGGGTTATAAGCATTTTAATGTTTCCACGATGTACACGGAATGTGTACTAGACTAATTTGTATTTAAATACGTTTCGCGTTATGCCACGAGGGGACGCTCGCCCCCTCTTGTTTTTTCTGGATTCGATTGGCACGGCTCGATACGTGCTTGCTCTAGCATTTCCGAGCACCGATTGGTGTGCGCTTGCTTTTCTCACTGGGTTTCCAACAGATCGCTCGTTGCTCCTTTGCTCTAGATTCGATTGGTGCGGCTCGCTACGTGCTTGCGCTCCCATTTCCGAGCAGAGATTGGTGTGCGCCTGGTTTTCACACTGGGCTTTTAACAGATCGCTCGTTGCTCGCGCTAAAGAAAAGCTGCGAGTAGCGCGCGCATCCAGCTACAAGACGAAGTGAGCGTTGGCTAGCGCATAAGTGGTTTGCCGCGCACTTACCGTGTAAGCACACAGGAATGCCGGAAAGCACACATACAAGGGTCAGAAAACTACGCTTTATTTTCTTTTACTTTGCGATACACCTCCATACTGGCAAGCGTCGAGCGATGGCTTCTAACAACCGCAGGAAAGAGTCTTTGTAGTGGCTAGCCCGAGCGATCCGTGGCTTCTAACAAACGCACGAAAGGGTCTTTGCAGCGCACGTGGATGTTGACTGCCACCACATGCATCCCAGGTGGGACTCCAGCATCGGTGCAGTTACCCTGTACCCATCGCTGACGAGGGAGCGCTCACTTTTTGACAATAACTTTCTTTTTTTGCGTCTGAACGCCCGTGATGGGGTCCACAAAGTTCACGCTTTGGTTGACTGTCTACCAATGCGGATTGAGGCATAGCCCCGTTAGCATCCACTAAATTCGGGATACATTTGTATGCGGCCAATTCGTCACTATGAATAATGGTCCCCGGTTGAACATTGGCTGCAATAATGGCGCCTAGCGTCGCCGCCTTTCGTCGGTCGACTTTGAAAGTCGCAGCACCCCTCTGGTCGCGCAGAACATGCCGAAGACCCATGGGCCCCCAACTTTAACACCGCCGTAATTTTGGCGGCTGGCGGAAAGTTGTCGCCCGTCATTAGGCGGCCTCGATTGTATACTTTTGCTCGCCGCGAAGAAGGCACTCATCAATTTGCGCTATCTACCCGGGGTACCAAGTGGAGGTCGCGCCAGCAGCTCGTGCCCTCGCGACCTTACGGGGGTAGTTCGTCCTGTCGGCGATGGTGTGCTCCTATAGAGGAAACAAGTCGCCGGTCATCTCCTTCAACAGCCACATGTCTACGCTTTTGCTCACGCAGTACGTGAGCCAAATCATTTGCCGCCTGGAGAGGTGGTCGTTCGCATGGCCGTGGCGGTCCGTGTTGGTGAAGTAACGTCCTTCGCCTCTCTGACCGTGCAGTGCAGCTTTACCGTGTAACTGCGAAAACTGATTTCGACACCTGTTGCATCGGAAGGCAGCCCGGCGTCCATTCTGAGTCTTCCTATATAATGTGATCACTTCGCCTGGGCAGGTTGGTTGGTCCGGGTTGAACTCCAGGTGCTCGCAGGTGCCCCAGTACTCCGATGACGACGCCGGACCTGGCCTGGGGCTAGGGCGCGGTGGACGAGCAGCGCTTGAAACAGGAGAGAGCCGAAGCGATCGCACGAACTTTTCCTCCGCAGCCTAGTCACATCAGTCTGTGCTCGGAAAGCATAATATGCCCGCCCCGCAGTCTCCGCAGACAAGGGCGTTCGCCTAACTCGTCACACAGCCAGCGCACTGACGTTTCGGAAAGGCAAAAACGACGCTGAAACTCTACGTCGGTCATGTAGCTGAACGGGTCCAGATGGTCATATTGACGCTTGCCGCCGCTGGATGCGATGACACAGGCTGTTGCTGCCGCCGCCATGCTCCCGAGTTTAACTCGAGGGGGGTTTCGCGATGTACGAGTTTGGCCCGAGTTCGCGTGTCAATCAAAACCATAGGTCACGCCCCGAGCGAGGCATGCAACTCTTGTGCGTGCCCACCACGGTTTGGCCACGCCCAACTTATTTTTCGACAACAGCGACGTGGTGCTGAACTGAGAGGCATTAACAATCTTGACCGGCGAAATAAAACACGCACAACGCACTGTCATCGGTGATGTACTCAGCACCACTATAAAAAAAAAGCGTCGACTTTCGCGGCCTTATGCATATGTCTTCTTGGGCTGTGATGACCCCACAACACGGTTCATTGCCTACGTTGTGGCTACGTAGCGCACAGCAAATAATTATCCGCACGTCACTGTAGCTGCTTGCAAGGCGTCGATGCGCCGTGGTGGACGACGATCTTGAGCAGTGCGTAGTGTTTTCCAACGACAACGTATCGCAGCTGTCATTTGAGATGGCTGCTCTGTCAATGATATAGTGCAGCAAACACGGTAAGCGGTCAGCGCAAACACACCCAGTGCAATGGCATTTTGTCATCACAAGCACAGCACACTAAACAATTGCAACACCTTCCTGCGTTCGAAGTCTAATTTCCTAACTGCACACAAGAGCCCTCACCCACCAAAATGCGATTGCTGCGCTGTCGTTACGATATCCATCTGCGATCGCTGTTAGCTCAGCAGCCGAGGCAATCGGCAAGCACATTGGAGTGAACAACACACTCAAATTCTGCGCACATGCGCACGGAGGCACCTTCA
The DNA here is from genome assembly GCF_013339745.2 of Dermacentor silvarum. Taxonomy (NCBI): domain Eukaryota; kingdom Metazoa; phylum Arthropoda; class Arachnida; order Ixodida; family Ixodidae; genus Dermacentor; species Dermacentor silvarum. The sequence continues at coordinate 136,567,101 of NC_051160.1, read as the reverse complement.
ATGGGCAAGCGGTGACAAGCGACGAACTGTGTCGCTGGGCAGCACGCTCGTGTTCGCAATGCATCGCGGAGACTTCGCGCACGCAGATAAACTGGTGCATTTTCATTGTGCTGCGTCACTACGGACCCGGAATACCGCACAGCCATTTTGCAGCGACAGCCGTTGCTCCCGTCTCTATGGCTAAAGTGTCGTTTCAGTTCGTAAAGCGGCGGCCTTAATAGCTGCCGCAGTGAAGCACCTGCGGTGAACAGCCATGCTGCAGCGCTGCGTTGCCATTCCCCTATTAGACAGGGAATGGGCAGATCGTTGTCATGACTGACTTTATCGAACATAGCACTGCAGCGCCCCTGGCGACTGCTCACCGCATGAACTCCCTCGTGCGTGTGACCCTCTAGAATGTATCCGCTTGTAAGCTTTCGGCTCACTGTCGCCACTCGCGGCAAAAAAGTACAACATTTAATAATTCATTATATGTCCGTTTGTCATCACAAATTTACAGCATTCAAAACAAAAAAAAACCGATAGTTTAAGAAGTAAAATGTTGGTTATTTTATTTGTTGTATTTCAAAGTATTCGATTGAGGGAAAGTATAGGTGCAAGAATGCACTGCATGTGCCCTGTTCGCATTCGACGGAGGATAGAAAGATAATGCCCGAAAAAGCAGGCACGCCCTTGAGGCGCCCGAGAAAGGCGTGGCAAGCGGCCCACGGCAAGTGTGCAGATAGACAGCGGGACAGTGACGGTATTGCTAAATTGCGATAATACGTTGATAACAATACGCGGCGCTGGCGCGTTTTGTTGCGCAGTCCTCTGTGCTTGAAGCCCGGCAGCACTGTGCCGCGCAGGGTGCGCTCATGTTGTCATACGCGGCTTTATCTCGACATTTCTTTTTGCCTGCTGTTATTGCACGTTCCTTGCTATCTTCGTTCACTGACTGCCATCGAGCAAACTCGGGTAAAACTCGGGTGAACGAGAAACTCGGCGCATCCTGCATAGCACCCCTGGGGTGCTATGCAGGATGTGCCGAGTTTGGCGAAACTCGGGATCTTGACGAGCTCTGGCGACACCCCAAGATGAAAGAACAAATGGTAACAAGACAATGTTTGTCCGTCGGCACGCCTCCAGTTTCATTGGTTTATCTAGATTCACTCTGGGTGGCTATCAACCCTTGGGCGTTGCCATATTGGCGGTCGACAAACTGGGGCTGACGCGATCATACGGTCGGTGCATGGTCGTGGCCTCTTTCACTTGTTTGTCGTTCCACCGAGTGCATTACAGGCACAAGCAAGTTATAAAATAAATGCATTTAGTACAATAATATTAGTCACATTATTGTGGGTTATAAGCATTTTAAAGTTTACAAGATGTACACTGAATGTGTATTAGACAAATTTGTAGTTTAATACGTTTCGCGTTTTACCACGAGGGGATGCTAGCCCTTCTTTTTTTTCCTCTGCATTGAATTGGCGTGGCTCTCTACGTCCTTGCGCTAGCATTTCCGAGCAGAGATTGGTGTGCGCTTGGTTTTCTCACTGGGGTTTCAACAGATCACTCGTTGCTCTTTCTCTATCCTCTGAATTGGATTGGTGCGGCTCGCTACGTGCTTGCGCTCCCATTTCCGAGCACAGATTGATGTGCGCCTGGATTTCCCAATGGGCTTTTAACAGATCGCTCGTTGCTCACGCTAAAGAAAGGCTGCGAGTAGGGTGCCTCGATGCGCGCGCGCGCATCGAGGCACCCTACTCGCGCGCGCATCGAGGCACCCTACTCGCGTCGAGCGTCGAGCGATGGCTTCGAACAACCGCAGGAAAGACTTTATACTAGGCAGCCCGAGCGATCCGTGGTCTCTAACAAACGCAAGAGAGGGTCTTTGCAGCGCACGTGGCTGTTGAGTGCCCCCACATCCATCCCAGGTGGGACTCCAGCATCGGTGCAGTTACCCTGTACCCATCGCTGACGAGGTGGCGCTTCACTTTTTGACAATAGCTATCTACTTTTTTTTCGTGTGAACGCCCGTGATGGGGTCCACAAAGTTCACGCTGTGGATGACTATCTCCCAATGCAGATTGAAGCATAGCCCCGTTAGCATCCACTAAATTTGGGATATATTTGTATGCGGCCAATTCGTCACTATGAATAATGGTCCCCAGTTGAACATTGGTTGCAATAATGTCACCTAGGGTTGCCGCCTTTCGTCGGTCGACCTTGAAAGTAGCTGCCCCCCTCTGGTCGCACAGAACATGCCGAAGACCCATGGTCCACCATCTTTACCACCGACGTAATTTTGGCGGCTCGGCGGAAAGTTGTCGCTTCGATTGTATTTTTGCTCACCGCGAAGACCGCACTCGTCAGTTTGTGCTATCTACCCGGGCCGAGTGGAGGTCACACCAGCAGCTCGTCCCTCGCGAACTTACGGGGGTAGTTCCTTCAGTCGGTGATGGCGTGCTCCGACAAAGGAAACAAGTCGCCGGTCATCTCCTTCAACAGCCATATGTCTACACTTTGGCTCATGAAGTACGTGAGCCAAATCATTTGCCGCCTGGAGAGGTGGTCGTTCGGACGGCCGAGACGGTCCGTGTATGGCGAAGTAACTTCCTTCGCCTCTCTGCCCGTGCAGTGCAACGGTACCGTGTAACTGCGAAAACTGATTTCGGCAGCTGTTGCACCGGAAGGCAGCCCTGCGTCCATTCTGAGCGTTCCAATATAATGTGACCACTTCGCCTGCGCAGGTTGGTTGGTCTGGGTTGAATCCCTGGTGGTCGCAGGTGCCCCAGTACTCCGATGATGACACCGGACCGGGCCTGGGGCTGAGGCGCGGTGGACGAGCAGCGCTTGAAACAAGAGAGAGCCGAAGCGATCGCACGATCTTTTCCTCCGCAGCCTAGTCACACAACTCTGTGCTCGGGAACACATAATTTACCCGCCACGCTGTCTCCGCAGACGACGGCCTTCGTCTAACTCGTGACAGAGCCAGCGCACTGACGTTTGGAAAGGCAGAAATGACGCGAAACTCTACGTCGGTTATCTAGGTGAACGGGTCCAGACGGTCATATTGACGCTTAATGCCGCTGGATGCGAGGACACAGACTGCTGCTGCAGCCGCCATGTTCACGAGTTCAACTCGAGGGGGGTTTCGCGATGTACGAGTTTGGCACGAGTTGGTCTGTCAATCAAAACCATAGGTCACGCCCCGCGCGAGGCATGTAACTCTTGTGCGCGCCCACGACGGTTGCGCCACGCCCAACTTATTTTTCGGCAACAGCGACGTGGTGCGGATCTGAGAGGCATTAACAATCTTGACCGGTGAAATAAAACACGCACAACGCACTGTCATCGGTGGTGTACTGAGCACCACTATCAAAAAAACAAAAAAGCGTCGACTTTCATTGGCGTATGCATATATCTTATTGGGCTGTGATGGCCCCACAACACGGTTCATTGCCTGCATTGTGGCGATATAGCGCACAGCAAATAATTATCGGCACGTCCCTGTAGCTGCTTGCAAGGCGTCGATGCGCCGCGGTGGACGACGATCCTGAGTAGTGCGTAGTGTCTCCCAACGACAACCTATCGCAGCTGTCATTTGAGATGGCTGCTCCGTCATCAGTGATGTATCGGAGCCGCAGTGTCGCAAACACGGTCAGCGGTCAGCGCAAACACACCCAGTGCGATGGCATTTCTTCATCACAAGCACGGCACACTAAACAATTGCAACACCTTCCTGTGTTCGAAGTCTAATATCCTAACTGCACACAAGAGCCATCACCCGCCAAAATGCGATTGCTGTGCTGTCGTTACGATAGCCACCTGCGATCGCTGTTAGCTCAACAGCAGAGGCAATCGGCAAGCACATTGGAGTGAACAACAGACTCAAATTCTGCGTACATGCGCACGGAGGCACCTTCACTTGGCAAGAGAAGAAAAGCGATGAATTGTGTCGCTGGATAGGACGCTCTTCTTCGCAATGCATCGCGGAGACTTCGCGCACGCAGATAAACTGGTCCATTTTCACTGTGCTGCGTCACCACGGACCCTACAATACCGCACAGCAATTTCGCAGCGACAGCCGTTGCTCCCGTCTCTATGGCTAGAGTGTCGTTTCAGTTTGTAAAGCGGCGAACTTAATAGCCGCCTCAGTGAAAGCACCTGCGTTGAACAGCCATGCCGCAGCGCTGCGTTGCCATTCCCCTAATAGACAGGGAATGCGCAGATCATTGTCATGACTGACTTTATCGAACATAGCACTGCAGCGCCCCTGGCGACTGCTAAGCGTATGAACTCCCTCGTGCGTGCGACCCTCTAGAATGTGTCCGATTGTAATCTTTCGCCTGACTGTCGCCACTCGCGGCAAAAAAAGTGAAAAATTTAATACTTCACTCGATGTCCGTTTGTCATCGCGAATTTATAGCATTCGAAACGAAAAACCGATACTTTATAACAATAACTTTATAACAGTAACAAACATATAAAATGTTTGTTATTTTATTTGTTATATTCAACGTATTTGATTGAGGAAAAGTGTAGGTGCAAGAATGCACCGCATGTGCCCAGTTCGCATTCGACGGAGGATAGAAAGATAATGCTCGAAAGAGGAGGCACGCCCTTGACGCGCCCGAGAAAGGCGTGGCAAGCGACTCACGGCAAGTGTGCAGATAGACAGCGGCACAGTCACGGTATTGCTAAATTACGATAATACGTTGATAACAATACGCGGCGCTGGCGCGTTTTGTTGCGCAGTCCTCTGTGCTTGAAGCGCGGAAGCACTGTGCTGCGCAGGGTGCGCTCATGTTGTCATACGCGGCTTTATCTCGACATTTCTTTTTGCCTGCTGTTATTGCACGTTCCTTGCTATCTCCGTTCACTTACTGCCATCGAGCAAACTCGGGTAAAACTCGGGCGAACGAGAAACTCGGCGCATCCTGCATAGCACACCTGGTCCGCTTTCAAGACTGCCATTATCGACGTGTTTCGCCGCCATGCTGTTCGTAAACTGCAAGCAGAACAGCGTTTGCACGAACGAGCTCACTAGGCCGCGGAATATTTCACAAGTTACATAGAGGACATTCAGGACTTGTGCAAGAAAACCAACGCGACCATGTGCGAGTCGGATAATAGAAAACATGTCATGAAAGGCATCGACGACGACGCCTTCACCATGCTCCTCGGCAAAAATCCTCGCACGTTGGCAGAGATAATATCGCTGTGCCAGAGTTCTGAGGAGCTACGCCGGCAGCGGTCGTTGACCCGTCGGCCGCCAGCACGGGACGCAGATCTCGCTGGCTTGTCAACCCTTTCTGACCACACCACCTTGCTCTCAGAAATGAAGACATTTGTGCGCGAAGAACTTGCACGCCAGCTCTCTCTGCTGCCCTTTGCTCACCCGCAGCATGTGGAATAGCCATCAACCACACTCCCGCCTCCCCTCCGCCGTGTGATTGAACAGGAAATCGCCGGAGTCATGCCCGAATATCCCCAGCGCCCTCCGGCACCGGCGCCACTTAGCTACGCTTAAGTTGTCGCCAGGCCGGCCCAAGCGATCTCTGCGGCTGCCCCGTTTGGTTACGCCGAAGCTGTCGCTGGACCTCAGGAGTTCGAAGCGGTTGTGCCGCCTATGTACGCCGATGTCACTAGGCTCCAGTCTGCAGCCCACCATGCAGCCATATCAGCAGCCGCTACGTCCCTCGCGTCCTGAGCCATGGGTGGGGCCCTCTCCAGCAAACCGTTGGCGCACTTCCGACAACCGTCCCATATGCTTTCCGTGCGGTTGCGCCGGACACGGAAAGCATATGCGCAGCCCATACAGCTCCTTTATGTGCAGCCCATACATAAATAACTATGTCAAATATTATTAGCAAAACTAGACCTGCGGCTTTACATTAAAATATACAACACATTTCTAAATAAACGATACTCTCAGTCAGGTTCATCCATTAGCTACATAGGACGTTATCAAACTAGCTGCTGTCTTATAATATGGATGAAAAAATCTTGCTCGCACGAATACTTTGCCAGCCTCATGCTTAGTAGCTCATCTGGTAACCTACGGCATATAAGTGCACTAGTTTTGTGCTCTAAATGCGTTTTCTACCCAGTAATGTGGTGCATCTTTTCTTCAATCGTAGTGCCAATACTTAACGATTTTGCGCATGTTTGTTCTTTGTTTGATTTTCCATTGTATACTTTCATGTTTTAACTGTTCCAATTGAAGATGAAGAAAAGTTCTCACGGCATTAGATATGACATGTTGAAGAAAATGTTTAGGTATTATTGCAAGATGTGTTGTAAACTTCATGAAAATCTTTGTAATCAGATTTTGTGTGTGTATCAGTATGTTTTGTAAAATTTACTCAGTTTGTCTTGTGACTTTTTGACGAATAAAAATGTTGACCTTTTAAGAAAAGGATGTTTCATTCGAGTGACTCGGCGACTAAACATCAAATACAATTCACCAACCATAAGTGTAGGTGCTGCTTATGAAGGAATCAAATATCCCCGACATGTAAGTGTTGTGAATCGCCTCTGATGTAATCATGGCACTACATAGCGAGTGCTTTACACAACTGGGACCAGCACTCTGCCTGTAGGAGTACCATCACTCTGTTAGGAGGAGTACAAGCACTCTGGGGGAGTACAAGCACTTGGTTTGGTGAGAGTACTAATTCCCTTGTGGGGTGGAGTATCCGTACTCTGGAAGAGATCTAGCACTCTGTTTAGGAGGAGTACTAATACTCTGTCCGTGGGAGTTGCTGCAATCTCTCCCAGATGGAGGCGTTTCACTCCTGAAAAGGGAGTGAAAAATGGGACAGCCAGATAATCCCCCAAAGAGAGTTCCCGGAACTATCTTTGTTTTTGGAACGTTGAAGTACTTACTGCGGCAAAGTATGTGTGAAATAGCCTCGTTTAACTTCGAATGCATTTCTCCATTTCGAGAAAAAGTGGTTCAGATGCCAGTTACCGCAAACTTTTCAATAGATGAAGGCTCTTTTATATCACTGTATGTACAGGAAAGGTGGCGTCCATAGCAAAGCGATTTGGACAAATTCAGCTTAACGAGAACGCTAGCTCACACGTGACCACACCATTGCCCTCTGCTTTGAAGCTTCCAAGATCACTTAAGCGTCTTATAACGACGAGTTCCTATATTTAATAGTTTATGCCGCTGGACAAACTTCCGAAATAAAAAGAAGAAAGAAAGACCGCTGCTTTGTGAATGTGGCCCGACAGCTCTGGGGAAATACAGCTCTGAATGTATGGAATGTACTTGTAGCAGCATCGCCAATACGCAAGCAATCAACAATGAAAATCACACGAATGGCGAGCTGCTGGGCTTTTCGCGCAGGTGTCGGAATACTTAACGGGAAAGCATGGTCCGAAAACAGAAGATTCTGCCTGAGCATGCTGCGTGACCTCGGTTTTGCAAAGACAGCTATGGAAGACAACATGATGGTGAGCAAGCAGTTTAATTGAAACACGCAAAGGCGCAATATGTAAGTAACAAAAGCATCAATTGGTCATGAATATATCTATTCTAGGCTAATCCTTCTAGTTCATTGCGTGGAGGAACCATATTTTTATGTGCGGTTTAGTAGCAAGATTGCTACACAGTTGGCACATTTCGGTGACCCACGAATTCTTGCAATTTGTGTTTAATGTATAAATAAATAGATACCTTCATTACTATATAGTTTATTTGAAATTATTTCTCATGCTTGTTTTGCCAATTTTTTTCTTTTATTTCGGATCATTTCTTTCTTGAATGGAAAACTGTGTTTAGAATTTTAGACAGCTAGAAAAATAGCACAGGTGGGTAATAATTATCAATGCCTTCGATAAGACGTAACTATTTTTCTTTGAACACCCGTTTTTTCTTCTATGGGATGATGTTGCTCTTTTCAAAGTGACTGAATCTGTATCGAAATGAACGATGGCAAAAGTGAAATTTGGGAATGACGAATAAATTTTGTGTTATAGGCTACGTATGATTTGGTGACTAATTATGCGTAATTAAAACGTGCCGCTTGAATTAGTAGAACCAGTAATGTCAATAACTCAAATAAATTTGCAATGCATTTGTTATTAGACAAAAGTAATATCAGACGATGCCATGCCACATGACCAGTTTATTACATTTCTTTGTTATTGTGTATTGTAACCTGCCGTTAAATTAAAAAAGCGAACATGTACTTTGACGTCAGGTAGCTATAGAGAATAGTAATTGCAATCTCTTCATTGAAGTAAACGATCACTTTTCATTCCCCTTTTCTTCTACCCTTAGCACTTGGCATTAGATATATATCTTACTTCTCTTCATGAGCGTAAGAACAGATCAGCTACCCCATAAATGAACTTTTAAATGCCAACGGCGACTTTTTACTTAAGCTAAATTGACTAAAAATGAGTAAAATACACCACTTCTGTATCACTAGTTGTCACTGTTATAGTTATGAAAGTTGATGACACTGGAAACGTGTAATTTATATAACTGCAAAACATCGAGAATTTTATTACTTTGTCCTAAAGCAACGTTATGAATAGCAGACTTTCAATCCAATGCAAGTCAAGTTTATTGCATTTATTAGGAATTATGCATAGTTGTGCATACACAGAAGTAGGCCCCAAGGTTTAATAACCGGTCGCGGGACCTCCTGTGCAAGTAAAATGAGTTATACTGCAAAGTAAAAAAGCAAAGCAAACTATGAGAGCCTATATATATATATATATATATATATATGTATATCCTCTCATGCGTTTATATATATATATATATATATATATATATATATAAGACCAAAGAAAAACGCATATATTAGCACATCAACAACGTTCACTGCTAGATGGGAATATTTATAGTTCAATATTGATGATGTTGCAGGTTTTTATTTAACATTTGCAAGGAAGCTACATATTTCATATAAGTGGGTAAACTATTCGAAAATGTTACTGAAGTAAAAGAAAGCAAAGAGGATCTACGATAATTAGTACGGATACTAGGCAAAAGCAAGTTACGATGGGTGGTGCAGCGACTGTAATTAGGATTAGAGATATTAGGAGATATTAAGATCAGCAAAAAGGGAAAGGAAGGTGGTAGGCGTGAAGCAAATTTATTAATGCGAACTGCTTGATGGTGGCGTTTAATGAATGGGGAGAGGTGAACGGAGTATCTATGGCTCCACAATGAGATGCAGTAGTTTATATGGCCGTGTATTAAGGTGTAACGTAGTGTTTGATGACATGGAGGCGGAAGCAGAATCTGGTTTAAGGAGGGCACTTTATGCCAAATGATATTCTAATGCAGACTGACAAATTATGTTCATGAAAGCGAAGATGAGTATCAACAATGACTCCGAGAAAACTAACATGATCAGATGATGTAAGAGCCTCGTTGTTGATGAAAATACCAGGAGACATATTTTTGTGTTTGGTGAATGAACAAGCATAAAAGGCAATTTAGAAGGGTTAATTGAGAGCCTATTTGTTGCACGCTACTACACCAGCGAGTAAAAATATCCTTGTAAATTGGAAATGAAAACATTACGGTCAGGGGCTGTGAGCAACGATGGTGGTGTCGTCTGCATATGAAATACTCTTAGAGCGAGGAAGGCAATAAGGCAAGTCATTAATGTATGTTAAGAACAAAAGGGGTCCTAAAATAGATCGTTGGGGAACCGCTTTGATAATACATTATGGATTTGAAAAACAATCAAGAAGCTGCCATCAATCAGATAAAAAGCTCTTTAGCAGTAGTAGGGAGGCCCAACAACACCATAACGCTCAAGCTTAAAAAAAGGCATCTTATGGACAATCGAATCCAAAGCCGTAAAAAAATCTATAAATAGAGAAGCTGAAATGTCACCATATTCAATTTAGGATTGATTATTATCCATCAAACATGTGATGGCAGCGTCAGTACACAACCCTGAGGAAACCCTGAGTGCCATTTTTAAATACATGTATATAAACAATGTTTAATGCCATTCTGTTCTATATACAGTAAAGACATACTCACAGTCGCAGCCGCGGAAGTGGCACGTTTGACAGTTTGCAGAAGCATTCGGGCGAATAGTATAAAACTTGCATTGATGTCAACAACCTTTCTCTCATAGCAACAAAACAGTGCAGTGAGTGCATAGTGTGCGTTAAGTTGCCCTATAGTGCAAGAGCGGTGCAGTAAATTTACTCTACAGGGATGCGAGAGTATTACTTTGCCTACTGCGCATGCCTGAACTTCCGCTGGCGCTGACTGCGTCGCACGGCTGCAGGAGGAGTTCATGCGTACCGCTGAGACAATCGGCAAAGCTGGAGGGGAACCACTGGACGTTCGCGGTTACCTGTTTTGGAGCAGCTTCAAGAACATCGCCTGCTTCTTCTACGGGGCCCGGTTCTCGCATGATCACCCCACCATGCGCGAACTGCACAGTGCTATGGTGGAGCTGAACCCAGCCCTTCATTCTGGCCAGGTTTACGAGTTCTATACGCCAACCGTGCGCCGGTTGGTTTCTATGTTTCCTTTCACCAGGCTGGGCAAAATTACAAAAGGCACGGCGAAGCTGGATACAATTGCCGAGTAAGAATTATTGAACTTGAGGTGCGAGAACTCTTACTTCTCGTACAAATATATTCCGGAATGCATGCAATTACAATCAAGGAGCGCTAAAAACAATCAAGACGTGCATTGTCCAGTTCACGACATTGCCTACGTGTGTTGAAAGCGACTTCGCTGTCACCATTTTCCCAATAACCCGTTTTTCCCAATAAGCCTAAAACCAAAAATCTTTGAGCACGTCAGCTACTTAAGACAATTTTTTTCATGAAGAGTAGTACCAGCTTTATCATGAACACGTACACCGTTAACACTTGTTTTTCGGATCGCAATCTCTTACATTAGATTTTATTTCCTGCCGACTTTCAGTATTATTCTCGTGCTAATCTATATCCTCTCTACTGATACCAAAATACATGTGGTCTGCAAACACGTAGGTTCATTTCATGTCATTTTATTTGGGCCCATTTACAAGCAAATGGTAGGGGCCAAGATAAAAGCTCCTTATTGGCAGCTTGAGTGGTCCCTGGCCCCCATTACATATTGGCAGACCGGTGGCAAAGAACACTTTCAGAAATGGAAAAACAAATACCAGTGGGTTACAAATTGTGACGGGGCGTCAAATAGACGAAAAAGGGATAGTATTTATCTACAGGGATTGTTGGCAGAGATGGCCAAGATGGCTGAACACGCGCAGCGTTTTTCGGCGATCGTCGTCTTCTTCCTTAATGCAAGGAGGCGGCCCGTAACATCTAACCGCCCCGGCGGGCTGAGCGCCATCTCGGCGCAGACTAATTACACGAGGAGGTGACGGAAAAGTACGGCTTCAGTCGGGATACGTGCACGACGTCACGAGATGGCAGGGTAGATGGTGAAGAACTGTTTAGTTGCCGTAAAACCTTGTAAGGTCCGTTGTAACGCGATAAAAGCTTTTCGGAGAGACCGACGCGACGAGAAGGAGTCCAGAGAAGCACAAGAGATCCCGGAGAAAAGCAGAGGTGCCGGTGGCTGCGGTCGTAGCGGTCCTTTTGGCATAATTGTGAGTCGGAGAGTCGCTCATGAGCTATCTGACGTGCCAGATGGGCTCGCGCGGCAGCATCGCGGGCATACTCCGTGGTATGTTGTAGAACAGCAGGTAGGAGCGTGTCAAAAGGCAATGCAGGGTGGTGGCCATACAGGAGGTAAAACGGCGAAAAACCGGCGGTGTCGTGACGGGAGGAGTTGTACGCGAACGTGACGTATGGCAAAGCGCTGTCCCAGTCCCGATTATCGTCAGACACGTACATCGACAGCATATCGGTTAAGGTGCGGTTCAGCCTTTCGGTGAGCCCGTTGGTCTGCGGGTGGTACGCAGTAGTGAGCTTGTGCTCCACAGAACAGGAACGAAGGAGGTCATCGACAACTTTCGACAAGTAGCGGCCTCGGTCTGTGAGCAGTTGCCGAGGAGCACCATGACGAAGGATGACGTCATGAAGGAGGAAATCGGCGACGTCAGTGGCGCAACTAGTCGGCAAAGCTCGCTTGATGGCAAAACGCGTAGCGTAGTCGGTCGCAACTGCGATCCACTTGTTCCCTGAAGCAGACGAAGGAAATGGGCCGAGTAGGTCGAGACCGACGCGGTAGAATGGCTCCTGGGGTATGTGAATTGGATGCAGAAGGCCTGCAGGCAACCCTGAGGGCCGTTTACGTCGCTGACAAAGGTCACACGCAGCAATGTAGCGTCGAACAGATCGGTACAGACCAGGCCAGAAAAACCGGCGCCGCACGCGATCGTATGTGCGGGATACGCCAAGATGGCCAGCGGTCGGAGCATCGTGGAGTTCCTGGAGAACAGTAGCACGAAGATGCTTGGGGAGAACAATCAGAAGCTCTGGGCCGTCGGGAGTGGTACTACGACGGTAAAGAATATCGTCGTGAAGCTCAAACAGACGAAGCGATGGGTCGGGCTGACGAGAATTGAGGCGGTCAATTATAGAGCGTAACGTGTCGTCACTTTGCCGTTCAGCGCGTATGTTGGCCAGATCAGCAATAGCCATGACAAAGTCACCGGTATCACGTTCGGTGGTGTCGGGAGGATCGACAGGGTAGCGGGATAAACAGTCAGCATCTTGATGCATCCGGCCAGATTTGCAGAGCACGTCAAAGGTGTATTCCTGTAGTCGTAACGCCCAGCGGCCAAGCCTTCCTGTAGGATCCTTCAGCGACGAGAGCCAGCAAAGGGCATGGTGGTCCGTGACAACGGAAAAAGTTCGGCCGTACAAATAAGGGCGAAATTTTGCCACAGCCCAGACCAAAGCCAGGCATTCGCGCTCAGTTATCGAATAATTCCACTCCGACGACGAGAGAAGGCGGCTGGCGTAGGCAATGACACGGTCCTGGTCGTTCTGGCGTTGGGCGAGTACTGCACCTATGCCGTGGCCACTTGCGTCGGTGCGAACTTCTGTAGGGGCCGACGGGTCATAATGCGCCAAAATAGGCGGTGAAGTCAGTAAACTGACAAGGGTGGTGAATGCGGCAGCTTGTGCACGACCCCAGGAAAAAGAGATGTCCTTCTTGAGTAGGTCAGTAAGCGGCCGGGCAATGTCGGCAAAATTTCTGACGAAGCGGCGGAAGTAGGAACACAAGCCGACAAAGCTCCGTACATCGCTAACTGAGCGAGGAACAGGAAAGTCTCGGACGGCACTAACCTTGTCGGGGTCAGGTTGGACACCGCTAGCACTAACAAGGTGTCCGAGAACGGTGATGTGACGCCGAGCGAAACGACACTTGGAGGAGTTGAGTTGTAGGCCAGCGCGGCGAAACACATCAAGAATGGCCGACAGGCGGGCTAGGTGGTCCTCAAAAGTAGGCGAAAATACAATCACGTCATCTAGATAACATAAACACGTAGACCACTTATAGCCCCGAAGGAGAGAATCCATCATTCGCTCGAAGGTCGCGGGGGCATTACACAATCCAAAAGGCATAACCTTGAATTGGTAAAGTCCATCCGGTGTGACGAACGCAGTCTTTTCACGGTCCATGGCATCAACGGTAATCTGCCAGTATCCGGAGCGTAGGTCGATGGAGGAAAAGTACGTGGCGCCGTGGAGGCAGTCCAAGGCGTCATCGATTCGGGGCAGAGGGTAGACGTCCTTGCGTGTGATGTTGTTCAAGTGTCGGTGGTCAACACAAAAGCGCCAGCTGCCGTCTTTCTTTTTTACTAGCACCACAGGGGACGCCCACGGACTGGAAGAAGGTTCGATAACGCCTTTTGTGAGCATTTTGTCAACTTCGCCTTCGATCACACGACGTTCGGCGAGGGAGACACGATAAGGACGGCGACGGATAGGGCTCGCGTTCCCCGTGTCGATGCGATGTTGGACAACAGACGTTTGGCTCAGAGAACGATCGTCGAAGTCGAAAATGTCGTGGTAAGACTCCAGGAGGCGGCGAAGGTCAGTAGCTTGATCAAGAGGAAGGTCATCAGGGATCATTCTGACAAAGACATCACGCGGCGAACTGGTTGTGGTGCAAAGGAAGGACGAACTGGAGGAACGGGTGGGATCCAACGCACAAATCTCGCAGTCTTCGGCAGCAGTGATGGCGGCGAGTGACATGCCTGCCGGAATCAGTTGAGGAGAGGCGCTGAAGTTTAAAATAGGAATGGCGATGCGGTTGCCGGTGACGGTCACGAGGGTGTTAGGCATGGCGACGTTCATGGCGAGCAGAACGTCCGTTACCGGGGATAGCACGTAATCGCCATCAGCGACAGGAGGGCTCGAGACCATGGCGATATATATGGCGGCTTGCGGGGGCATGCGTACATAGTCGAGAGAGCAGAGACGTGCCGAAGGGGTGGTTGGGGCATCGGCTAGGTAAGGTAGTTCAAGCTGCAGGAGGCCAGTTGCACAGTCAATTAGGGCAGAATGAGTCGCGAGAAAGTCCAGACCAAGAATAACGTCGTACGGACATTGTTCAAGAACGGCAAATAAAACAGTAGTTGGGTGACTGGCGATTGTGACGCGGGCGGTGCACATGCCAAGGATGGTGGGAGTTCCTCCATCGGCCACTCTTACAACGTGGGAAACAGCAGGTGTGACCACCTTCTTTAGGCGACGGCGAAGACCAGAGCTCATGACGGAAATATAAGCCCCGGTGTCGACAAGTGCAGAAATCGTCACGCCATCAACGTGAACGTCCAACAGACAGCGTCGAGTCGGCAGAGTAACTAGAGGGTTTTCAGGCAGAGTCGTAGATGCAGCGTTACCTCCGGGCGCTGCATCGTTTAGTTTTCCGGAGTGAAGGAGCCACGGTTGCTCGGCGACGGGGCGCGGCGAGGTGGCGGGGAGCGGGAGGAGGGACGGCGGTACGGTTGCGAACGCGACTGGTGACCTCTAGGTGATGGCGAGCGGCTGGACCATGTCGTGGCAGCGTCAGGATTGTAGGGGTGTGCTGCAGATAGTGGTTCAAAAGGGCTGCGATCAAGGCGGCGAGCATGGCCAAAGGATGGAGTACGTTGCGGGAACGACCAGCGGTTGTGACAGTAGCGAGCAACGTGCCCGACACGGCGGCAGTGAAAGCAGATAGGCCGATCGTCTTCAGTTCGCCAATCAGCAGGGTTTCGCGATCGTGGAGCGAACCACGGATATCGAGGGAACGATGTCGGGGCCCCGGAAGCGGATGTAGGGCTGACAACGGCGCAAGCAGCGTGAACCCCGAGATTCGCGAGTTCGTTTCGCACGATGGCTTGGACTAGCGAAACCGCTGGTGTGCTCGAGTCGCCGGCGTTAGAGTTGGTAAAGAGGCTAGCGGGAGCCATTGCCTCGATTTCACGACGGACAATCCTCGTCAATTCGGCCGACGGCGGTGAAAGGTTAGATGGCGGCCGCTCTTCACACGAAGACGTTGCAGCGGTGTTGGGAAGCCGGGCGAATAGTCGTTGAATACGGCGGCTCTTAGCCTGCTCGAAGCGCTGACACTCCTCGATCATGGCATCGACGGTAGCACAATTTCTGCACATGAGCAGATTGAATGCGTCGTCCGCTATCCCTTTCAGGACGTGGCCAACCCTGTCAGACTCTGACATGTTACTGTCAGCTTTACGGCACAGCGCCAGCACATCCTGTATGTAAGACAAATACGATTCCGTGGACGTCTGGGTGCGAGTTGACAGCTGTTGCTTCGCAATGATTTTTCGACTGGAGGCGTTACCGAACAGGTCACGGAGCTTTTGTTTGAATGTATCCCAGCTTCCGAAGTCGGCGTCGTGATTGTCATACCACAACTTCGCCGTTCCACTAAGATAAAACACCACATTGGCCAGCATGACTGTCAGGTCCCAGTGGTTGGAATCGCTCACCCATTCGTATAGCGTGAGCCATTCCTCAACGTCGATACCATCGGTGCCGTTGAACATTCCAGGGTCTCGGGGTTGGACGACTACAATCGGTGTCCGCGGCGCAGAAGCAGATTCCGGTTGGTGTGCCATGGTGGTCGCACCGCAGCGCCGACCGCTTCGGAGCTCCGTCCTCTGGCGAGAATACCCAGCACCTCCCACCAATGTGTGAGGGGGCGTCAAATAGACGAAAAAGGGATAGTATTTATCTACAGCGATTGTTGGCAGAGATGGCCAAGATGGCTGAACACGCGCAGCGTTTTTCGGCGATCGTCGTCTTCTTCCTTAATGCAAGGAGGTGGCCCGTAATAATATTAAAGGGAGTAATCGCATTTCTTTCACTGTGAGTACACGTGGTTTCACTGTACCATGGTCATTTAAATTATAGTTTTCGCAAGACAGATGAGCTCCGAAGGTGTCAAGGCATGAATGTCAATTCCGGCTTCTAGGTAAGAATTTAGTAGCCGTGGCAAGGTGTTCTTCTGCGTACTTGGCTAGTTCTGAGACGGGCCGGCATTCGGAGGCGCCGGGTTCGGATAGTACAGTGCCCAAGGTGCACGATGGTTCGCTGCCATATAATAGAAAGAATGGTGATAAGCCAGTAGTCGCTTCCCTTGCGGTGTTATAAGCGCACGTTACAAAAGGGAGAAGCATGTCCCAGTTGGTATGGTCGGAGTCGACGTGCGTTGTGAGCATTTTGCAAAGAGTGCGGTTGAAGCGCTCAGTTAAGCTGTTTATGGTTTGTATGCTGTTGAAATTACAGTCTGCTTCTTCATACAATTTGCATCTTCTCACGAGGAAGTCTCGTGTATTATTCCTGTTTTAGACGGTTACCTGAGGAGAGCAATAAATATAATAAAGTACGACCTTTTCACCAGTTCGAACTGTGGAGGCGGTGAAGTAGTTTGGAAGTTCACAGAAAGACTGCGAAAAACTCAAGAACTTTCTATGTGACACCGCTGGAAAATTGTGTCATGAGAGCTGAATTTATTAATGCGAAAGCAGTGTATGTCTTATCACGCGAAAATCTTTAGTAGTCGGCATGAGCGAAAGATGTTACCAAAAATACGTGAAGGCGCAAAGTGTAAAAACCAGTAAAAAATGCTGGGATTGACGTCACATTTCCTAGGAAGATTCTTTAAACGAAGAAAAAAATGGCATTGAAAGGAAAATTTTGTACATTTCGGTCTTGGTGGGAATCGAACACAGACCTCCGGGTCGCGAGACGTGCAAGATTCACACGGCTACACGGCTCTGGCTTGGTAAAGTTGAGCCTATCGCGTACGTCATTGCACACGTCACATGGCTGCCATCTGGCTGATTAGAGGTGTAGCCTAGTGCATGCGTGATTGATGAATTGTGATTAATGAATTAATTAATTGTCTACGCGTAACGGCGCAGACAATCGGGAGGAGGTTGCGCCACGTCATGAGTGTTTAAAGTGAGCGCGTTCATGACGTGCCGTGGTCTACCAACGATATAATGCTTTCGCATTCCTACACGTAAGCGGTGTTAAGTGTCTCTGCCGAATTTTTATTTCCAGGCGAATGCTCTTAACAATGAAATTCGACGGAAGTGCAAATGAAATAATGTTAATTTGTTGAATGAGTACGAGGTCTTGCATTTTCTCAATGTTCAGCTACCTAATTAGGTTTTTGCATCCCAAAAAATATTTTATTTAAAATGTAGCTTTCTCTATGGCCCATTACCACGGTAAAGTTGACCACGATCTCTAACGAAAACAATGAAATAAAATAAATTTGTAAACAAAGTCAATAACTATTTCTAATGAAATGAATACTGATAGGAATACAATAAGAAATTGGTAAAAAACAAATTTCCTGAGAAAATTTGATAATGAGACATCAAAAGCCGTTTTAACAACTCAAAAACAACTTTGCGTTGCAGAAAGTGAGACACTATTTGTCTTCTCCTTCCAGGAAACAAGTGCGCGCCTACAAAGAGAAAGAGTATGGAAACGAAAGCAACGACTTTATTTGCGGATACCTTAAAAAGATTGAGGACGACAAGAAGTTTTCCAGGGGCCTCTTTACCGGTAATTCTCCCATTTTCTTGCGCAACACAACTGTTGCATTGACACTGCCTAGTTGGTAAAAGTCATGGCTTAAACAGCAGAAAAAACTAGGCAAATAGGTAAGAAACACGAATGACACTAGGCGCTGGCCTCCAATTGATGTTTGTGCATATATATTCCACGCGCAGCATCAAACAAACGTGAGTTCAAAACCAGTGCCGGGTGGTTTGTTGTCCTCATATAATTGCCCCGTCCCCCACACTGTTTAAAATTTTAGAATGGTGGCGCTTATGTCACAACAGGCAGAGAAGCCCGACTCAAGCTCCATCAGTACTTCTGTATATGCAATAGTTACTTTGATTTATCATCAGGAAAACTAGTGACCGAGACAGAATTAAGAAGGTGACGCGAAATTACAGCAAAAAACATCCAAGATTCAATGAAATCCGTCAGCGCCTCTTGACGAAGTCATATTGTCAAAATAAATTATTTAGCTATACTAACTATATTTCCAGAGTAGGACTTAAGCAGCAGAAGCGTGTGCACGAAAAAAAAAATATTGCAGCAGTATACAGAGGTAATGGTGATAAGAAGGGTACTATATAAAATAATAATAAACAATGTACTATCGTGACTCGGAAATCTGAAAGTAGAGCCTGAATAACAAATTGAACTGTTACAGTGAAACAGCTTCTTAAGCAAGTTATTGCTATAATAAATTAGCACTGTGACTGCAGCACCTTACAAAGCAGGTTCAGTATATATCGGCACTTAATTAATTGCAAACGGTATCCTGCGTGGTCGAGTGGAACTCCAGTGATGTTTTGTCTGTACAGTAAGGCTCAAGTGGATGCAACTCCTCTTGCCGTTCTTAAAAAAAATATATCTACAGAAGTCCTAGATGAAGAAATGTTTTGAGTGTGTGTAAGTGTGCTTTGTGGAATGTGCGAAATGATAATTGAAACTCGAAGAGCGAGACGCAGGCTTGAATGCTCATAATCTTGGACAGCGGTTGTACTACGTAATGGAAAATTACATTGAACACTGGATACATTTATACGCAAACGCAATGTATGACCACTGTCAGAGAAAGGAAAATTACACCTCATTAACGCAGTGACAGTTTTTATAGCCTTTCGCAAATATTTTAAACATGTTGTGATGCCATTTATGATGCCACTGTACTTTTATACAGACGAATCCCTGGTGGGCAACATTACCTCATTCCTGACAGCCGGAACCCTTAGCACCTCAGGAGTGCTTGGCTGGGGATTGTTTCAGTTCGCACAGAATGTGGACACAGTCCAAGCTCGTGTGCAGCGTGAAGTAGACGAGGCGGTGGGGCCACATCGGCAGCCCACCTGGGAAGACAGGAAGCAAATGCCGTACACACTCGCCTGCATCTGGGAACTCTTCCGTTGGGCGACTGCGGCTGTTACCGGTGTGCCCAGAGAGTGAGTGCGCCCTGCCGAAGATAACTAGCGTGCTTTACTTTCGATCGAATGTGAGCTGCTGTGTATACACTAGTCTGAAAGGAACTGACAGCTCACGCGAAGCAAGAGGTTTTGAATATTGCAGTGCGTGTTAACTAAGGCCTATCATTTGCCGTCAGTTTCATCTCACGTCTCACCTAGGTCGGATGCCACTAACGCCAATAGCAGTGGTCCTCACTACAGCAGCGTTGTGAGATGGCTCGCAGACGCCAGACAACTGTTTGTGTTTTGCAGCATAGCAGTTACATTGCGTGCGACGCCTCAGTGCCGCAGAATTCCTCAATGTGGAGCATGGTTCATTAACAAAAAAAACTGACATCCACCCGTATGGAGCACAAAGCAAAATTTACGCGGGTTTCTCAAAAACAAAGCTTCGTAGATGAAGAAACCTTCGTCCAGGTTTGTTCGAGCTTTGTTTTTAAGAAGCCCGTGTAATGAAGGTTAGGACTCCGTCAGAGGAGTTCAAGCACTCATCCTTGCTAGTACTGGCAAAGCGTCACCCTTAGGGCAAACCGGCCCTTTTTTTCACAGAGAACCACAATATTGTGCTGGGATGCCTGTATATATAAATTAAGATAGACCCCTATATAAGCGAGTACACGCTAATTGTAAAAAGACGTGTTTGAATGAGAAGTGTAGATATTTTCAAAAACATTATGTCGCATTGTTTATTGAAATAATCGGAGCACATTATACAAGTGCGCCGAAGTTAGCGGCGTGTATTTGTATTTCGGATCATTCGCACTTGCAGGATGTTTGCGGTCAGACCTTTTGTAGTTCTTTCAGTACTCAAAAGCCGAGTTTTTGTGCGAGGTAGACTGAAGTTTTGACCATACTCTATAAAAAGTCCGCTGGGGATGGTGGTGAACCTTTTCTAGACGTCTAAAATGGGGACCATATTTCACTTTAGGTTAGGTTGCCAACGCAACTTTACCAGAGCCTTCACAAAGTGCAGTTTCAGCTCTTCTCACAGTGATGATTCCGTGTACTTCAAAGATGTTAATAACATCATCTGCACCCGCATGGCATCTGTGGTAGCAGTCTAGTATTACAGATGTTTTCTAGCGGGCAATAACATTATAAATTATGTAGGACTTGGACAAAACACGGAAAAAGGCAGTCTAATGCTTTGAAATTGCAATATGCAATAAAATGAAAGTGCAATAAGCTAATATGATGATGTATAAACATCAAAATACATTTGCCATTAGGTTACAGCCGCCAATCAGCAGAGAATACACATTATGTTTTTGGTAAAGAAAGGTAGACATGAGTTCACCGCGTTTACTGGTGTATAAACACTATAAATATATACCCCAACCCTTTCATGCAAGTCTTTTATAAAACATGAAGAATTTTTCATAACTGCCTTGATAAAGACGAGTTTCAGATTTTCTCTTCAAGGGCCACGGCCGCGACTGCTATGGTGAATGGGCAGCTGAATATTAAATATTTATTTCGTGTTAAAACAGCGAGTACACGCGTACATGTTCTCACAGGACCAGTTTGTGAAATGGCACCAGCACAAGTATTTTGCAGCTTCGCTGAATATGAATTTGGAAGGTTTCCTTGTGCGCTGTAGGTATTTTTTATTTATACTTTTCAATGCAATAATTTCGGCCGTCTCTGGCAACCGACGCAGCCCGTGTACATATATATAGATAGATGCGAACCGGAAGGCCAACGATGATGACCTAAAAATGGCGTTCGATATGAAGTTCCGCTAGCTATTCATCAGTATTAGAAACTTAACAGTGACACTGCTCTCATTGAAAAATAAATTTGTAGGACACTATATACTAGTCTGAAAAAAAGGGTACACCTAGTTAGCACTTTGTAGGCAAGGCATTGTCATTGATTACATCTTGACAACTACACGGCAATCATACCTTCAATTTGTAAACAACCATTTGAGGCATTATTGACCGTTCCCGCTGCAGGAATTGCCAAAACCTTTTTGGTCGGCATTGCTCGAGGCTTTCTGCTTCAAGTGGTGTTCCCGTTCTTTTTAAAATTGTCCGATAGGGTTAAGATCTTTAGACTGGCTTGACCAGCCCAACTGGGTCACTTTTCGCTCCTTACTCCAACCCTCCACAATGGCAGATGTGTGTTTTTCGTCGTTATCTTGAATATAAACTGACAGCCGAAATATATTTGTGCCCGTCGAAGCATCGCTCTCTCTAGCATGTTCTTTTACACTTCCTCAGTCATTGATTGCTCCATCGGTTCTGTAAACCGAGCCAAGATGAGGAGTTCACAAGCAGGTGCACATCATCAGACTTATTCATTTACGCTTTAAAGCAGCTTCCTCGTAATGAGGGTCAAATTTGGCTCCTTTAAGACGTCGCCATGTAGTCAGTTCTGTTCTTGCTGAAGAGAAAAAACTTGTGTTCGTCTCACTAGGCAACGTTTGCCCTATTGCTTAGAAGTGTAGATGAAATGCTTTTTTGCCCGCTGTACAATAGAAGCAAATTGTCATTGCTGTCACAGTGGTTTGTTTTCAGGCCTCCATGAATTCAGTCCAGAAGACCGCGGGCGACGCTTTATTGTTGCCGCAGACATTTAGGGACACAGTCGAAGCACTTAATGGTTCTAAATTTCTGGAGCTGCTAATTTTGGTTACGCAAGCCTTGCTAGAACAATCATCCACTCTACGGCAAGATATGTTGACTGGACAGCCAGGAAAGCAACATGCTAAAACACCTCTTCTGGTATAGCTTGTTTTGACAGTTCGCGAAACTGTAGGTTGTACCAAGCTTTGGCAGTGCGCCATTTATTTCTTCACAGAAAGAAAAAATTGTGGAATTTTTTCTCCGACCAAGCTGTATTTGACTAAATAGCTTTCCTACCAAGTAATAGTGATGGATTCTTTTTCTAATTTGTAAGCATAGCGTGCTACACCGATATCTTTTGTGATAAGGGCACGTAATTACAAACGTGGTTACATGTTTCCACATTTCCAGTTATAAAACTTTGTGATATTACGGTTATATTTCGATGTATTATAGAAAGTGCAAAATATAATTATTTCAGCTACTGTACATCTTCGTTCTGATCTGTTGAGTATATATATACATAGTATGTCAGAGTAGCACTCACGCTGGCAACGTAGGAATAACGTCAAACAAAACAGTACGAAGTACACGCGTATCGCCTAGGATATTTGTGACGTTTCGGCTGGTGGACCAGCTTTTGTCAAAGTAAGAAGTACTAAGTACCAGGTAAGAAGTCCTTCTTACTTTAACAAAGGCACCCGCCGAAACATGCGAAACAGAACGTACGTCGTATCCTTTTCGTTGCAATATATATATATATATATATATATATATATATATATCACTCTTGATGAAGGCCGGACCCCGGCCGAAACGTCAGTACAGTCTTGTGATGTTTTTCCTACGTGCTTCTATTTTTTTGAACTACTTTTGTGCCGGCTCCTGTTACTCTTTGCTTCACTGATATATATATATATATATATATATATATATATACATATATATATACAGGGTGTTTCAGCGCACACTTTCAAACATTCTGATCGGTGGCCTGTGGCAGATAGCACAATTCTACTTCATGAGCTGGTCTACTCGAAGAGGCGGACACTCTTGCACAAGAAATTGAAGTTTTTTTTGAAGTTTGAAGTTTGAAGTTTATTTTGCTTCCATTACAGAAACAAGGAGCAGGAGCAAAAGGCTACAAAGGCCTGACAAAGGGCTCCCGCTCCTGTTGACACTCAGCGTCAGCGGTACAAATGACAATACGAAATACATGTTCATATCAAATTAAATGTCACATAAGCAGTATACAGATCACATGATGTATGACATGTAGATTAAATCAAATTAATCCGGATAAGTGGCCCGGAATACAAAAGAAATATGCGCATTAGACAGTAGTTAAATACAGATGATTAAGAATCTGTAGAATAAATTTCCTATGACTTCAGTAAAAAATAACATAGGAGACGAAAGTGAATTGCATAATTCAGTTAAAAAAATTAAAAAAAAGCATAACAGTATGACACGAAAATGATACACATCATGCATATTCCATTTGATGCTCTATAATATACAGTTTCATAGATTTTTTTGACAAAGTACAAAAATCAAGGGGACTTAGGCGATTTAGTAATTGCGGAACCTGGTAGCCTATATGTTGCCTGCCATAAACTGTTCTGAACTTCGGTATTACCCTAGTTTCATTGCGTAGGGAATACCGACATTTTGATTCGGATGATTTAGCTGTGTAGAGTTTGTTCGTTTTTATATGTTGGAATAGCCTATAGTAGTATATCTGGTTAGCTTTCAGTAAAGTGTGTTTAATAAACAAATCATGCGTTCGCAGATCTTGAAGCCTACCTGTGTAGTTTTCAAAGCATCTAAGGACTCTCTTTTGTAATATTATCAATTGTTGATAGTTTTTTGAGTATGTCGTACCCCAAACGAGCAAGCAATATGTAAGTCGAGAGTAGAACATGGAGTAATATAATACTTTTTTAAGCCAAAGCGGAATTAATTCCCGGATTCTGTTAAAGCATCCCGTGATTTTACTAAGTTCTGCAGATAATTTTTCTACATGTGTTGTCCAGGACATATCGCTTCTAAACCAAATGCCCAAGAACTTATGAGCTTCTACTTGTTCTATTTGCACATCTTGATACAATATTGTTAACTTAAAATTCATTGGTTTGTTTATAGGTGCAAAAATGATGTATTTAGTTTTGGTGATATTAAGTTGCAGTTTGTTGGTGTGCAACCACCACATAAGTAGTTTTAGGTAATTATTTATTGAAATCTGTAACGTTTGCAATGACTTTCCGGAAAAAAACACATTGGTATCATCAGCATACATAATTACACTTTGAGAATATGGTATGTAAGAAAGATCGTTTATGTACAGGTTAAACAACAAGGGTCCAAGTATAGATCCCTGTGGGACGCCCTGTAGTATCTTTAGTTTCGGAGATTTGGAATTGTTAATAGATACATACTGATATCTGTCTTGTAAGTAACTTCGAATCAAGTCATGTGCTATCCCTCTTATTCCACAATCATACATCTTAGTCAGCAAAATGTCGTGGTTTACAGAATCAAAAGCTTTTCTTAAATCTAAAAAGAGACCAATGGTGTATAATCTTTGTTCAATGTTATTTATTATTTCATGCTTAATAGAGAGTAACGCTTCTTCACAGGATCTTTTTTTTCTAAACCCATATTGCACGTCAGACATAATAGAGTACTTTTGGACAAAACTATCAATGCGGACGTTTATGATTGTCTCAAAAATCTTTGACATCACCGGTAATACCGATATGGGTCGGTAATTATTAAAAGTGTAGTCTGTGCCACCTTTGTGCACCGGGCACACTCTAGCCAGCTTGAGTGCTTCTGGGAACACACCCTGTTCGAGCATACAGTTAATGACATGAGTTAAAGGACTGCAAATTATGTCCATTACGTGTTTCACGGCAGCTGGTTTGATATCGTCGTAACCTGCAGCTGCATTATTCTTTAGGTTACGCATGATGTCTGTCAGTTCGTGCTCCGTAGCTGGTGTCAGTACAATAGAAGTAATTGAACTGCTTTTGTTGTACGCATCTACACTTGGATCTACACTTGACATGCCTGATCGAATAATTAACAGAAATTCACTAATTAATTTTCAACTAATTACCTGATGGGCCATATTGCAATTTACAAATTGTAGCCGTGGAGTTAATTTTGTACTTCAATGCAAAAAGCGACGTTTTGTTAAGAGCAACTGGAACGCCAATGCATTTCTCCACAAAGTTCGGGAATTAATATCTCGAAACTGGTGCCAACGTGAGAATTCGTTCCAAGTGGACCTGCCTTGCGAACGCCACGGCTACAATTTGTAAATTGCAATATGGCCCATCAGGTAATTAGTTAAAAACCTAATTAGTTAATTTTTGCCAATTAGTCGAATATACATTTCAATTATTTGTGCAAGTAATGTCCGCCTTTTCGAGTAGACCAGCTCATTAACTAGAATTGGGCTATCTGCCACAGGCAACCTTAAATAAATTTGGAAGTGTTCGCTGGAACACCCTGTATGGCGTGACCGCATATACCGCGATGGATCAGCATGATTCCCGCCATATTTTTCTGAGGTGAATAGTTATTTAGCGAAGCGAACACATTGTTACGGAGTAGTGAGGCATAGTGTGAGTATGAACGAAGACGACGATTTGTAGAAAAGAGCGTGTGGCTGCTTCCGCCAGCCATCTTCTGTACACACTGTCACTGTAACTTGTATATACTGTTGAGCCTCGGGGTAGCGTTTAAGCCAGGAATCCTCCAGGCATAGCGATGAATACGCGCGGCAGTAGGAGCGATAGAAAAAAGTTTATTTACATATTTGAACAAGTTGTCAGATTCTAGTCAGAGTTCACTACATGTCTGAGCACACATCCGGACAAGTCAGGACACACACACTGCGTCAAATGTGTTCTTCTTTAAGGCAGTCGTCTTCCCTAGGTAGCTAGAACATGGATTCTGATTACTCTCTCTTTTCCAATCATAATCGTCCAATTCTTCTCAAAATCCCGCCCATGACATTGCATCGTTCCTGCGGACTCCGCCTCCAATGTTGCGCGATCGTCCCCGCATTAGAGGCAACCACGTGGTCATTTGGAAAGCGGAAGTCTACGTGGTTTCCACGAAAGTAACTCCTTGAAGTTGTCCCCCTGCATCAATCCCTAGCATTTCCATGACGGTCAGCTTGCCAGGGTCAGGGTCACGAGAGTGGCCTTCGCGGTAGTTACCGCTTCCATGGAGGCTGGTGGTTGCTTTCGCCCCGAAGCGACCTCCTCGGTTTGCTCGTCATAGTCTATGGCGGGCCCCCTCGCTATCTCATCGGATGCTGATGAAAGGGCTCATTTATGGGAAGCACCTAAGAAATGCGCACAGCCGATTTGGGGCATAGCAATACTTGCAAATACACCTACGCTTCACTAATTCTGTCCCGTGACATTTTGGTGGAGTTGCAGGAAACCCCAAGAGATCAGAAAGCTCCACATCGGTATTAACACCATCACAGCCTAAACTCTTGTCCTGGTGTATTCGAAAGATCCAGGAACGTTCTGCGGAACAGATAACGTAGACGCGGAAGATTTGATCGCCATGTATGAGTGTGTGAATACTCACAACAGATGGGATGCAACCGTAATGTTGGCCAACCTGATATTCAACTTGCTAAGCACGACAATGGTGTGGTTTGACAACCACCAAGATGTGCTTACGGACTGGGAAATTTGTACACAGAAGCTTAGGAACTTCTTTGGCCGTCCATTCTGACGGAAGAACACCGCTAAGAAAGACCTAGGGACTGTTGCGCAAACGTACACGAAATCATAAGTCGCTTACATACAGGACGTGCTTGATCTGTGCCGCAAGGCTGATAGTGACGATTGCGAGTCGAACAAGGTCCGGCATGTTTGAAGGGTGAGGCTAACGATGTTTCAATCTGCTGACGTGTAGGAATTGGACAGCCGATGATATTGCCACATGGTGTGGCACAGCGAGGGGACTGAAGAAAGAAGAGAACGAAGTTCGTCTCGGCATCACGCGTCGACGCTTACGCTTGCCTGGATTCTTGTTCTGCGTGTTTTCTATAGCAGAGTACACGCGACAATTTGGTGGAGGTGCTGGGTACGCTCAACGTATGCAGGAGAACCCACTGGGCAGCAAGAACCTCGCCCCACAATTGGAGCTGACTCCTGTTCACCGCACAAGCTGGCGAATCCGAGGCCTCGCCCCAGAATTTGGAAACCTCCAGGAAAGAGGGATGACTGTGACCACTGCGAATTCTACAGAAAGGGTGACACCGACTTACCTAACGGTGCTGAACCCCCAAGTGCCAACGGCTTTTCATGGCGACACATTTGAAGACGTGGAAGACTGGCTGGCGGAGTTCGAGCGCGTGGCTGCGTGTAACGAATGGGACAACAACGCCAAATTCAGGCATGTCAACTTCAGTCTCCAGGATGGTGCTCGCACGTGGTTTATGAACCACGAAAGTACCCTGTCATCCTGGCCCGAGTTCCAGCGCAAGCTACTGGAGGCTTACTCCAGCCCCGATCGCCGGGAAAAAGCGGAGCGGGCCCTCCAATCACGCGTTCAAAAGCCCAACGAGAGCGTCACGATGTACCTAGAGGACATGACGCGTCTCTTTCAGCGTGCCGACCCGAGTAGTCGGAAGAGAAGAAGGAGCGTCATCTGATAAGAGGCGTAAAGGAGCAGCTCTTTGGCGGTCTTGCTCGGAATACGCCCAAGACTGTTGTGGAGTTCCTCACCGAAGCCACCGCGATGGAGAAGACGCTTCAGCAACGGTCGAACCTGTACAACCGGAAGTCAATGCCGCCTGCACTCCGGATACGCCCGATAGGCTTCGGGTGCGACGTCGCCTTGCTTTGTGAGCAGATTCGCTCCGTGGTTCGCGACGAGCTGCAGATATACCACGGTAGGTCTCCACCTCCATTCAGCTCCCTCGCCAGCGTCGTACGCAACGATGTACAGCAGGCACTGCAGCATCTCTTTCCAGCAGTGAAGCATTACCTCTGCCAAGCGAGTCCCGGCGCAAGATTTACGCAGAAACATTGCTCAGTCCCGCCCACGCTTTCGCACCTACTTATGTTGCGTCGCTATTCGCGTTGAAGGTGGCGCAAGCCGCTCCGACAACCCCGCTACCGTACTTCGACGACCGCCGCATACCCGCGAGGAAATCAGAGGTTTCGCGAGCACCCGGTCGACGACCGCTGTGCTACCACTGCGGCGAAGCGGGTCACGTGTATCGGGAGTGCCCCTACCGACGACTCGGACTGCGGAGTTTTTCTATCGATTCGCCTTGACCTAGGTTCGGCCAAAGGCCTCCCGACATCGCAGACTTCCTCGACCAGCAGCGCAGGCTACACACATCGCAGCGGCAGTCACGCTCACCCTCACCGCGACGATATTTCCCTGCTCGTGATACCACCTCGAGGACGACGCAAGGGATATCACCAAGTCCACGCCGGGAAAACTGACGTCAGCGACCTTCCGAGGCGGGGCCGCTGATACTCGACGCGCTGAAGACCTCCTATCGTCCCGACGACCACAGAACAACGAAAACACGATGACACCCGAAGCAGTTCCCACGAACAAGATGTCACTGGACATACCTGTGTTGATCGACGGCAGAAAGATGATTGCACTTGTAGATACCCGAGCCGATTACTCCATTCTTAGTGGCAAACTGGCGAGCGTTCTGAAAAAAGTAACGTTGCCCTGGGATGGGGCACCAGTTCGTACGGCAGGTAGGCATGTCGTCACACCGCTTGGCTTATGCACCGCCAGAGTAGAAATTCGCGGTGCTGCTTTTCTCGCCACTTCTCTTGTTCTACGCGAGTGTTCCCGCGATTTAATTCTTGGGATGGACTTTCTCCGGGAATATGGCGCCATTATTGACCTCCGCGAGCGCTGCATCACTTTTTTGACACAAAGGGCATCAGCACAGACCGACGCCATTGGACACAGATCCGCACTTCGCGTTTCGGACGACAGCATCACGATACCGCCTCGTGCGACTGTTATGGTTCCGGTCAAGTCCGATGAGCTACAAGACGGTCAAGTTATTGTAGAAGGCAACATTTATATGCTGCTGAGCCAATGTATTTGTGTAGCGCCAAGCCTTGTGGAACTTCGTGATAGCCGGACAGCGGTCCTCGTTACGAACTTCACTTTTGAGCATCGGCACATTTTTCGTGGCACTGCCATCGCCTAAGCAGAACCATCCACGGAGATCGTCGAGTGTTTTGCTTCTGAAGTGGACACAGACGACGGTTCGCTCAGAGACGTCGATGTAAACTCTGAGCTTATGGACGACCAAAAGAACGCACTGCAGGAACTCTTGAACGAATTCCGCGCGTGCTTCGCTCGGTCTACTAAGATGGGCCCAACGCCAATCACGAAGCACCGAATAACGACATCCGACGACGCACGCCCCATCAAACAACAGCCTTATCGTGTCTCGCCGAAAGAACGTGAGGCAATTGAAGCACAAGTTAAGGAGATGCTAGATTATGGTGTCATTCAGCCTTCGCACAGTCCGTGGTCTTCCCCGGTCGTTCTGGTCAATAAAAAAGACGGAACGCTTCGTTTCTGTGTTGATTATCGACGCCTGAACGATGTTACCAAGAAGGACGTGTACCCACTACCACGTATCAATGACTGTTTAGACAGGTTGCGGCGAGCTAACTATTTTTCGTCTCTCGATCTCAAGTGCGGTTACTGGCAAATTGAGGTAGATGAACGAAACCACAAAAAAGCTACTTTCGTCACTCCAGATGGCCTTTACGAATTCAGAGTACTTCTTTTCGGTCTCTGTTCGGCACCAGCAACTTTCCAGCGAATGATGGACACCGTTCTCGCTGGTCTGAAGTGGAAAAAATGCCTCGTCTACCTCGACGACGTTGTTGTTTCTTCGGCGACAATTCACGACCACCTGAAACGACTGCGGCAAGTTCTCGAAGCCATCCGATCGGCTAACCTTCACCTTAAGCCCCAGAAGTGTCATTTCGGCTACAAGGAGCTGATGCTTCTGGGACACCTCGTCAGCGTGGAAGGCGTTATCCCCAATCCCGCGAAAACTGCCGCTGTAGCCACGTTTCCAACACCCACCGACACAAGGGTGTCCGACGCTTCCTGCGTCTTTGCGCATACTACCGGCGTTTCATCGAAAATTTTTTGAAGATGGCGGAGCCGCTGACTCGCCTCACGAGGGACGATGTATGGTTCATCTGGGCCGCATAGCAAGAGACTACTTTCACCGAGCTTCGACAGCGTCTGGTGTCAGCACCAGTTTTGGCCCACTTTGACGAGGAGGCGGACACGGAAGTTCATACAGACGCCAGTAACGTTGGTCTTGGCGCGGTGCTTGTAAAACGGCAGCAAGGTATTGAAAGAGTGATCGCATACACAAGTCACACGCTATCGCGTTCAGAGACCAACTACACCACCACAGAGAAAGAGTGTCTTGCCGTCGTATGGGCACTGGACAAATTTCTAACTTATCTCTACGGCCGCCCATTCAAAGTCGTAACCGATCATCACTCGTTATGCTGGCTTGCAAATCTGCGGGACCCTTCTGGACGACTGGCACAGTGGAGCGTACGTTTGCAGGAGTACGACGTGGCCATCGTGTACAAGTCGGGCCGCATACACGAAGGCGCTGACGCACTCTCAGGCGCCCCTATCGACACTACCGAACAAGACATTGAAGACGACGGCGCTTTCCTTGGGCTCATAAGCGTTACTGATTTTTCCACACGGCAGCGCGGAGACGACGCACTACGGCCTATATTCGAACAACTGGAAGGACGAAACCCATCAATACCGCGGCATATCGCTCGAGGATTGTCGTCTTTTTGTTTACGAGATGGCGTCTTGTATAAGAAGAACTCCGCTGCCAGCAACAAGACCTACCTTTTGGTCGTTCCAGCAGACCTCTGTGCCGAAGTATTGTTCGGCTGTCATGACGAGCCTCCGTCTGGCCATTTGGGTTTTACGCGAACGCTTGATAGTTGCGCAAATCCTAGTACTGGCCGAAACTTGCCGAGTGTGTTAAGCGGTACGTCCAAGCCTGCCGTGAATGCCAGCGCCGAAAGTCGCCAGCTGTGAAGCCTGCGGGATTGCTGAATGCGACCGGCCCACCTGGAATACCTTTCGACCAGGTCGGCATGAATCTTCTAAGCCCTTTTCCAGTGTCATCTTCTGGCAAGGAATGCCAGCACTTCGAGCAGGCAAAGAGCCGCCGCATTGCAACGTTTCTCGATTGCTTGCTGTGACAGCTGTAATCACTTGAACACAGCTGTGACTTCCTCATGCGAGGACAGCAGAATGCAGTCACCGTCGACTTCAGAAGACGTCACGCGAATTTTTCGGCGTGAAATTGAAGTAACGTCGAGTAGCACTGACAATTGGGCGAGATGGTACAGTTACATGGCTTCAGAACAGCGCAACAAGGAAGACCAAAAGACGAAAGATCACACAAACACATAGGCCATCGAGTGACGTTACACAAGTAACGTCACTAGCCATGCTTCGTCCACGCTTCAGTGACAACAACAGCCTGGCCGCCGTACCACTTGTTCAAGCTATAGTCTGCGAACAACTCCGAAATCTTGGAGTCCGTTCAGCGAACTTCATGACTCCCTGATGGACCTTATCCTTGGCTTAGCCAGCAGTACCCTCGAGGCTACCGAAACCCTGCCGAATGGCGAACTGCAGATGCTCAACCAACATGCTTTGCCTGCTGTCGAATCGGTCACATTTCCCGCCATTTCCGCAACCGTATCGCTTCTTCGCTTCCACGACCGGTTTGCCTATGGTTATACCGTTTCCAGCCTCGATTTTACCAGCAACCGCCGAACACCGGCGCTACTTCTACATGGAACAGTTCCTCACCATCATTCCGTTTTCACCAGACCCATTCGCCACCAACTCGTCGGTCGTCGTCCTAACTCCTCAGGCTCGTCGCCCGCCGTTACCAATGAACCTCCAACGGTCGTCGGAGGTTCATGGCTCCAGCTGCCGGGGGTGATGCCGCACTGACGATTCGATCTAACAATCATCTGCTCACTTTAATGACCAAACGAAATTGCATTGACGCTGTATTTGACAACGTAAACATTCCGGCGTTGATCGACACTGTGTACACAAGATGGCTGCCAGAACCGGCCACACGCTCTTCTAGGCAAACCGTCGCCTTTTTTTCAGTCATGCTATGCCCCACTGCTCTGCAACAATAAAAAAAAACAGTGGGAGGTGCTTTCACGTTTCATTGATATCTGCACCAAATGAGCGGGTCATACCAGCAATGCCCACCTTGCTCTTATGCTCTATATTTCTAGGAAACCGTTAGACTATACTTCATTACGCTCATCATTACCCTACCCTCAAATGTACCTCGTAAAATCTGACCTATCGGATAAGTGGAGCTAATAAAGACTCCTTTACTCCATACAAATTGAATAAGGACGCAATTTTCCTGTTATTTGGTGAGCTCATAAAACTTACTAAGTTATGTACATTGTTGCTCGCAATGCGCTGAGGTGATGTGTTGCTGCTTATGCAAATGCGCACTCCAGCGTTATTGAAGAATTGCTATTTTTAATGAGTAAGCAGTCTGTCGAGTACCCCAGCAAAATCTGTCTGTCATTAGAAAGTGTAATGTCTTGCATCGGCAGAAATTGTGTATTTTGCGGAGTTAAGACATTTAATCGTAATATAAGTCTAAATGTAGATGCGTTGTAGCTTTATAAGTGATAACGAACAAATGAAACACACAAAAGAAAAATTTATCAGACAGAAAACAGCTCTCGTCAGGCCACCTGGACAGCTTACTTTGCCGCATTACGGGTGTGTGAGCAGAGAAGCCTGCTGTGACGCTGCTGAGTATAAAAAAATTGGTACACGTTTTAATAGTTTAATACTACTACTAATAATAAGACGCATATTATTAAAAATATTTGGTGGCGTTAAAAATAACAGGTGCAGTCGTCGCGTCGCCGCGTTGTGATGGCGTTGCGGCTCAGTTGATACTATCGCTTGAAGTGGCCATGCAGCTTCCTGCCAACGCATCACCACTCCGTTCAGTGCACGGATTTTATTTGTTTTGCACGGATAAAGGAATGTATAGACATGCATAAAGTTAAAAAAATGACCAAGTAAGCAAAAGCGAAGTAACAGCCGAGCGGATGAATGCGGATTATTGGACAATTCTCAGAACTTATGCAGCGTTTTAGTTGTGCTGTGGCTGCTTCTTGGGTGCATCCTTCAAACGACACTTTGCATGTTAAGGAGACTGCTTTGAATGACCACGTGCTAGAATGAAAAGCCTTCTATTTACTTCGGAGTCGCCAGCATTGAGGCGATAGGGTAAGTAGAGCAATTTCTATCCCAACATTGCCGGTTGGCTTATTCCGCATATACATATGTATATGTTTTTACCAAGCGCTGCTCGAGACGAAGCTGAGGACAGTACGAAAGACGAGGACGCTCTTTGATGTCGCACGGATTGGTTTCCACCTTGTATGCTTTGTATGCCAGTGGGCGAATTGTAAATATTCTGTCAATATATTTTAAACCTCTCTTTCCCAGTACATTTGGTGGAAGGTGCGCGCTCTCCAAAACGTACAACGGATTTACGCAGCGGCCGCTCCTAGGCTACATCGGTCATGCCAGCTCGAGGCGAGAATGCTTCAAGCTCGTCGCCCCCCGCGCGCAGCGTAATCCTGACTCAACAGCGCGACCCTGGCACATTTTCCGGAACGAATAACTCCGACGTTGAATATTAGATCCAGCTCTACGAACGGGTGAGCGTGAGCAATCGCTGGGACCAGACCGTCATGCTCGCTAACCTGATATTTTACATTGCCGGAACGGCACGCGTCTGGTTCGAGACCCACGAAGAGGAACTCACCAGCTGGGACCTGTGCAAGCAAAATCTCACTGACTTGTTTGGCAAGCCTGCTGGCCGCCGGCGTGCCGCGCAGAGACTCCTTGCGTGCCGAGCTCAGACGTGCACTGAGTCCTATGTGACATATATTCTGGACGTGCTCGCTCTTTGTCCAAAGGTTGAGGAGACGATTCCGGAAGGAAAAAAGGTCGCGCACATACTCAAAGGAATTGCGGATGACGCGTTTACGCGCCTCGTTTTCAAGAACTTATGGAGAGGACAGTGCAGGACGTCATTGCTCAATTCCGCCAATTCGATGAAGCCAAAAGCCATCGTATTGCTCACAACTTTTCTTGCCTTCATAATACGGCTGCGACAACTACCTGCGAAGACATCCGTCTCTCACCTGTGCCGCCTGCATCCGACAGTATTGTGCGCATCGTCCGCCACCAGATTGAAACTGCATCTCCGGTTCCTACCCATGTTCGCGCCCCAGACGATTCGCATGCAACAATATCCCTCATGCAGACTGTTGTACGGCAAGGGTTGGCCAACGTCGGATTCCACTCACTGTGCTCAGTCAACAGACCCGACAACCGCTCACCCGGCGTACCCGATCTACCTCGAAGGTCGTACGCTCGTGCTCGTTATCGAAGCCCGGAGGAATGGCACACTTCTGATGATAGGCCTATCTTCTCCTGCTGTGGACACTTTGGACATTTTTCTCGCCATAGCCGCATTTGTAACCCGCAGCCTTGGTAGAGCTATCGCAATGCACCGACGCCCGCCTGGCAGTTCCATCCCGCCGACACACATCGCAGAAGGCACCGCTACAACAAGTCTGGGCACATGACCAAACCATTCCCCTTCTTCACACCCACGTCTTTCCCGCTCGCCTCTGTCTTGTCGCTCTCCGTCTCATTCTTACTCCCGCCACTCCTCGGTAAACTAACAGGTGCGAGCTCTGAGATGCGAGCCTGCTATGACCCGAAGCCTGATTTCTCTGCTTCCACTGCCTGGCCATCACAACCTCATGAACGTGGATGTGGACCGTACACCTGTGACAGCATTGATTGACACAGGAGCATACAAATCGGTTATGAACTCGTACATCCCTACGCGCCTCAAGAAAGTACTCACTCCTGTCCCGTTCACTCTCGTCCGCGTAGCCTACGGCGGAACTCCTGCTGTCAGTGAGATGTGTGCCGCCCACGTCACCCTAGCCGGACACCATACTTCTGTTTTTTTCATGTCTGGTAGCAGTGCCCACACAAAATCATCTTAGGCCTTGATTTTGTGTCGGCACATTTGGCCGTTATTGACTGTTCTGCGGTTGTTGTCCAACTCACCCGACCGTGTGCCCTTGATCCTACTGACCCTACGCCGAGTCTACTATGTTCCACCGATTGCGTTCGCCTACCTCACCAAGCCATCACCTGTTTTGCGGTTTCACCCGATCCACCTATCGCCGACAGCGATTATGTCATGCCGCCCAAAGCCACCGTCCTCCTATAGCACAACGTCGCATTCCCCCACACGGTAGTGCGCATAAAAGACAATGCCACCTATCTTCCTGTGGTGCATTTAGGCCTCCTTCCCCGAATGCTACCTCAGGGCATGTCTATTGCAACCTTGACGCCGACTTCCGACTACCATATTTCTGCCTTGACTGGTGATACTGTGTCCTCTTCCTCTGCTCGTTCGGGCACTACAATCCGAGTATTAGAACCGTTCAGGACAATTGATCGCTCCTGACCTTCCGGCCCACCATGCGGACGCACTTCATTGCCTTCTCGCCTCGTACTGGGACATTTTAAATCTCGATGACCGGCCACTGGGTCAAACGTCCATTGTGAAACATCGCATACACACCGCGAACGCAAGCCCGATTCACCGACGACCCTACCGCGTCTCCCCTATTGAGCGCCATGTCATACAAAAGGAAGTCGACAAGATGCTTGCCTGAGATATCATTCAGCCTTTTTGTAGCCCTTGGGATTCTCCAGTCGTGCTCGTGCGAAAGAAGGATGACAGCTGGCGCTTCTGTGCCGACTATCGTCATCTCAACAAAGTAAAAAAAAAAAAGACGTGTATCCCCTGCCATGAATAGATGATGCCTTTGATTGGTTACATGGTGAAAAACATTTTTCTTCGATAGACCTTCACTCCGGGTACTGGCAGATTGCTGTTGACGACATGGACCATGAAAAGACCGCCTTTATTACACCTGATGGCCTCTACCGGTTTAAAGTGATGCAGTTCGCGTTATGTAACGCCCCGGATACATTTGAACGTATGACGGACACTCTCCTTCACTGTTTTAAGCGGTCAATCTGGCTGTGTTACCTCGATGTCTTTTCACAACTTTTCCACGCACCTCGAGCGTGTTTCGACAATTCTTTCTGTTTTCCGCAAGGCAGTGCTCAATTAATCAAAATGCCACTTCGGCCACTGGCAACGCACTGCGATCGGACACCTCGTCGATTGTTCCGGTGTCCACCCCGATCCCGAGAAATTTCACTCTGTCAACAATTTGCCCGTGCCGACCTGTGCCAACAATGTCCGAAGCTTTGTGGGCCTCTGCTCATACTTCCGCCGGTTCGTAAGCAATCTCGCTAACGTTGCGCACCCTCTCACAGAACATCTCAAGAAACACGCGGTTTTTGTCTGGGGTCAGGAACAAGCTTCTGCGTTTGCTGAGCTTACCGTACGGCTCACTTCCTCCCAAGTTCTAACCCATTTTGACATGACCGTTCCAACTTAAGTTCGAACCGATGCCGGCAGACATGGAATCGGCGCTGTTTGGCTCAGCGCAGGTAAGGTTGCGACCGTGCAATTGCATACGCTAGCCATCTTCTGTCCCAAGCACAGCTTATAACTCCATTACTGAACGCGAGTGCCTTGCCTTCGTTTGGGCAGTGGGTAAATTTCACCCCTACTTGTACGGCCGACCATTCACAGTTATCACCGACCATCATGCTTTATGCTGGCTTTCATCCCTAAAGGATCTTAATGGACGTCCGTGTCGGTGGGCTGTAATAAGTACTGAAACACAGTTGTGCATCGGCAGATTGCATTACGATGCTGATTTCTTGTCACGCCATCCAGTAGACCCACCAGACCTTCCCGACAGCTGAAAGTATGCATGCGTGCCGTCCATTACTGCGTTACAAAACATCAGAGATGAGCAGCGCCGTGACCCCTACTTGCGAGACGTCATTCTCTGGCTGACTTCTGAGACACCTTCCCCTTTCTGCGTATGTTTGTGCTGCAGGATGGCCTCTTGTACCGCTGAAACATGCACCTGGACGGCCCTTGAACTGCTCTTGGTTGTTCCTACACAGGTGCGTCAAACTGTCCTCCCAAAACTACATCATGTGCCTACCGCGGGTCACCTCGGAATATAGGACGTATTACCGTGTTCGGCATCGCTTCTATTGGCCCGGTATTTACTGTTCCATCTGCCATTACGTCACTTTTGAAAAATGCTAGTGCCACAAGAAACCAGGAGTATTCTCAGTTGTCCGCCTTCAATCCCTTGACGTACCATAGGAGCCATTCTTAGGGTTGGTTTTGCCCTTCTTGGCCCTTTCCCGCTATCTGCCTGCGGAAGTAAGTGGATAGCAGTCACTACCGACTACACGATCCGGCATGCGATCACTTTGGCTCTTCCAACCAGCTGTGCAACCGACGTCGCCGACTTCCTGCTCGAAGACATTATAGTTCACCACGACAATCCTCAACAGCTCCTCACAGACCGGGGCCGCTATTTCATATGGAAGGTTGTCCAGGACCTCTTGCACTCCTGCACTACAATGCGCAAGCTGACAACGGCGCACCACCCTCAACCCAACGTCCTCACAGAGCATGTTAATAGAACTATCAAATACATGCTTGCTATGTATGTTTCCGCCGACCATCATGACTGGGACGCGGTTCTGCCCTTCGTAACATTTGCTTATAATTCCTCCCGACATGACTCCGCTGGTTTTTCTCCGTTTTTTCTCTTGTACGGAAGAAATACCACGCTGCCATTTGGCCCGCTCCTTCCCGCCGTTCTCGAGTTGTTGTCAGAATACGCCAATTACGCCATCTTCAGAGCTGTAGAGGTACGCCAGATTACACGCCTATGCCTTACTGCTTCGCAGGACAAGGAACTACTCTTCTGTGATGCCCGCCACCGCGATGCCCACCTCAACCCTGGTGATATGGTCCTTCTTTGGACACCGTCATGGCGAGTAGGCCTTTGAGAAAAGTTCATTTCGCTTTACTATGGCCCGTACCGGTTCTTAAGCCAAGTGACCAACCTCACATATGAAATCATGCCCAATTCCACCACGTCTCGACCTTCCACCGTTGTTGTACACGTCACCCGCCTCAAGCGATACCGCTCGGACTATCTAGCCAGCACCGGCACGGCACCTTTGCCGAAGGGGGTCAGTTACCAAGCGCTGCTCCAGACGAACCTGAGTAGCGCTGAGCAACGACGACGCTCTCTGATGCCGCGCGGATTGGTTTCCATCTTGTATGCTTTACATACCAGCGGCCGCTTTGTTAATATCTTTTAAATATATTTTAAACCCCTTTCCCAGTAGCAATGTAAATTATTACCGTATATACTCAAGATAGAGCCACACTCGTCAAAGAGCCGCACCCTCGACTTTTCCTCGTATTGGCCGGATATTTTGAAGCTTGACTTCCCGTGTGCACCATTAATGCAATGTGACTGACAGTAATAATGACGTAAGAATTGCCTTGCATTGAGTCGGAGCAATTAAATGAGGTGTACAGTGATGCGATGCGAATTATTTCATTTGATAGTGTGCTCCTTGATCGATATTTCACATCACCCTCTAAACTACGTAAGGATGCCTTCTACTGAGGCACTAGAACTGCACTTCATTACAATCTAACAACAGAGATTGTTAGCAGCAAGGCTAATTCTATACAAAGAAATAGGCTTTAGCAGTTGTGGCTTAACGCTACTTCAGCACATATCTTCAAGTTGTAGTGGCGGTGAAGAACGGCGCCACACTAGAACTCAGAATCACAAAAATGAACTCTTTATTGGGCGAACTTGTGCCCATAAAGTTACGCTCAAGCACAAAAATAATGCGGGACGCAATCAACACAATAAACACAAAAACATGTGACCCAGAGGTAAGAAGCGTGATATTATGATACATGACTCGTCGAACGTTCCAGCATTATAACTGGTGCTTGCACAATTTCTACGTTGTGCACCATCATTCGCTTTGCCCGGACCCTGTGAGTACACAAGGTTCGACGGCAACAGATAGATAAGGTGACCATATTCTAAAAAGCTCCGATACAGAAATGCGCATCGTGAGCTAAGCGCTAACTTTGCAACATTTGTTAGCCGGTAATACTAGGTTGCCAGGAAAAAATGCAGGTACTTGTGCCAATGTCCTACCTTTAAAAACCATCGCCCAATGCTGTAAACCGAAGGAGAAAGTCAGAAGCAAAATCACCCAGGTAGTAAAAAATTACAAACAAAGAAATAAAGTCCCAGAACTTGTTAGCGTGCGTAACACCACTTTAGGCGACCTACGTTGACAACGTTAGGTCGCGTATGGCATCGCTTTGTCTGAATGACTCCGTCATGCACTACCTCATCATCAAGTGCACCAACACGTCGAAGTATCTCGCCCAGCATCGCAAAAGTTTTCCACTGAGTTCCCGTCGGCGTATTGGCGTCCATACACAAACACAGTCGTCGGGCTTGTATTCTACGTAACACTGAGGATAACTGTAATGCCGGCTGTCAATTTTTAACAGCGAAGCTGTTTAAGCTCAAGCTTCCTATGTTACTAGTGCGCCGGAAAACCTCCGCTTGATACCATACGTCGCCTAGCAATGCCTCGCCCCAGCTACGCCTCCGCCGCAGCGGCGCTAGCCATGACGTGAACGCCCGCGACGGCACCGCTTTGCCGTAGATTTCCCCTGGCCGCGCATGCGAGGGATGTCGAGCTACGCTATGACGTCACCACGAGGGTATGAAAGCAGCTCCACTTCGCCGCCGCGGCGACATTACAGCCTCCGCCGTGCCTCCTCCGACGAAGATGTGGCGACAGAAGAGCGTCACTCTCAAAGAATCGGAAGCGCGGCGCGAAAGCCGCCGCGCCATTACACGAAAACGGATGCGATGGCTTCGGGAGAAGCCTGAGTATCGCACCAGTGAAGCGGCGACCAAGCGACAGCGAATTAAGGAAGATCCAGAGCTGCGAGCCCGTGACAACGAACGACTTCGTTTGTGCATGCAGAAGCGGTGCCAAAACGACCCGGGCCTACGGGGGATGGAGAATTTTCTATGACAATTTCGGAACGCAACGGGAGGCGCCGACGGACTTCAGCGTATTGAGGCCGAGTGCCTTCAGTACTTCGGGGTACTCGGTGTCAGGACGCCCTTCGATCATGTCGCTGACCGCCTTGTGCAGGTTGTACATTCCCCGATTGGCCTTGTTCACGTAATCCACGACGGACGTGGCGCACGCTTAGTGGTCCAGTATGACTTGGTCGAGGCTCGAAGAATAACATCGCAAAACTTAGCCGATCCGAGATAAAGCTAGGTGGGGTCGCTAGCTTCGCTGGTTGCCCAGCCTTCGCACCACTTGTATGAAACTGCTCCACTTTTTTTGTTGGCTCTCTTACGTAGGCGAGTGAACTATCGGGTTTCGTATGTGCACCAGAGAAAGGGAGTGACGTCGCGGTCATCATCGTCACCGAGATTCGCGATGATGGCACGAAGCATTATTCCTAAATTTCTTCGGTAAGGCAGTGTGGATGGCTCCATCTGCGTTGTTACCTGTACTTCCGTGCTTGGTGGAAGGGTATCAACGGAAGCACGGCTTCCCACGTCTTGTGTTTAATGCCGACTTAAGTTTCCAACATGTGGGGCGCGCATTATTTAGGCCATCCGTAAGGCCTTTTTTTGGCGCGTGTTATGCAGTTGTCCTCCTGTGAATTCTCTAGGTGTATTGCGGAATCGTTTGAGTATGCTCCGCTGTAAAGGCCGTTCCTCTGTCAGTAATAAGGACTTCCGGGGCACCATATCGCAGCAGGATAAGATTGGTGGCTCTGTGGGGTGTTTCAGCACGATGAGGGACGCTGAGGTTGCCATTGTGGATCGTGACATGGCTTGCATTTCTCTTGTCTTCTGCAGAAGAGGCCTGTGCTCTGGTAGCAATCCATGTAGCCTGCGGCTAGCTCTAGAGTCCGTGGAGAAGTCGGCGTTGTCTTCACTGTTTAGGCTTGCAGGGAGTCAACGGTGCAGACCGAAGACGTACCTCCACAAATGTCACGTTGTAGTGGCGCTGAATATTGAGACCGCGACAGACAGAAGTGAGAGTCACGAAAAGTAACTTCTTACTGTGTGTACTCGTGCCTATATAAGCAAATTGCGCTAAAACAGAGTGGTAGTGCTAGCACAGGCACTGATCAACCAACTCTGATCTACCGATCAGACGTGTGGGCCATTTAGGCATGAGGTGTTGAATATTCCACTGTAATAGAGGGCGCTCGCACAAGCTTAAGCCTTTTTTGCAGCATAAATGACATCCTGCACACAATCTGATTACACAAGGTTCAGCGAAAACAGATAGAAAAGGCGACATTTTAAAAGGCTCTGGTAAAGGAATGCGTGCCTTAGGCTGAGTGATAACATTTATAACATTTCTTAGGCGGTGATACATGGTTACGAGGAAAAGTGCGTGTGTCAATATGTAAATGGACATTTTCACTGCTAATCATATGCTGAGTTCTATGTTAAGCTTGGGCGAGCCTAAAGACCGATTGGGTTCACCTATGATGCTGCTTGCCAACGTGGTAAGAAGTTTCCTGACTTTGTAACTAAACTCCTGATTGGTAGCATAAACCGCTGAAGAATCTCGCGTGCGGTAAGGTGTACCGAAAGAAATAGACGTTTGTCATGACAGCCACCAGTCTAGCAACCTGACGGCTTTGGGAAGATTTACTTTAAAACATATAAAATTTTACCTTGGAGCATATGAAAAATGACATCGGATAGTACACATGTCTTAAGTGCCATACAAGCACGCTTGACACTTATGTGTAAGCATTCGGCGGCACAATTCTAGTTGTTCTACACAGACGATACGTACAAGGTTCTTGCAGCGCAAAAGCCCCTTGGGACTATAGGATCCTAGCTCATCATGGGAGCGTGACACATTGAATGACTTGGTTAAGAAATTTGCAAAAGCTGTCGTTGATCCACACACTTTTCTCTTTATACAAAGACTTTCGATAATGCTCCCCTATGTTCGCTAAATTGGAGCTGGGTGACAGTTAAGTTAAGCCAGATCAATAGTTCTAATATTGCACCACTGGAAAAACACACTGATAACGCTCAGAAGAACTTGTATGCGTAATTGCTTTGCAAAACGCGCATGAAAGCCCGCACACTTGGATCTTTGCCTACCCATTAGCCATAACGTAGCCCTTGTTTTCACCAAAGGCCGTCTTTAGTTTCCCCGAGCAATTAGGAGAGAAAAGTTAGAAACCTCCGGTGACGCACCCAAATCGAAAAAAAAAGAAACTCTGTTAATATTTGCGACCTTTCTATATAAGCCAGCAGTGTCACAATTTCGTGACACCCTGCACTTACAATTCCTCATCTTTTCAATAAATATCAACGTGGTGTAACGTAAGCCTAGCTCTAGTAGACATTCAGAAACATAGCTAACAATAAACGTACTTAAGCATTAACAAAACATTTGATCAGGCTACATGGGATTGACGCACATTTAGCTTAGCTCAGAGAACCTCATAAGCGTTCGACCAATTTTCGTTAGTTGAATTAGGTGGCATTTCGAATTCGACCAGGGCTGCGGAGTAAATCACACGAGCTTCAGACGATACACTAAGAACAGTGCAGAGCGCTTGCACACGTAATGAATTTCCACGCCAACAATTAACCTATCTATATTGAAGTTTAATTTGCCTCCACATCACCCATTACATTACCCTTACTCTCACCACACGCAAAAAAGCTGCCTTGTATTGTTCACCGAGGACGCCTGCTGAACCACATGCCACGCATAACATAACCAAAACAACGAGGGTCACAAAACTATTTATATGGCTCCTAATTGAGATAGAATCGTTAAAAAGCAGAGCCAGGTTCCACCTAACATGCACTACATTTTTACTAAATAGAAACATCGTGTAACACAGGCTCCTTTCGGCATACTGGGAAACCTAGTTGATAACAGTAGCTTTAGACTTTTGAGCAATAGGGGAGGGATGGCACAGCCCCCGTGTTAGCTGATTGATATATTGGTGGCATGTGCAGTTACTCAAGGATAATGGGATAAATTTAGCACCACCAGTAAAACACGCTGACAACGCACCGGAGCACTTGCATATGTATTTATTCCAAAAGGCCTAATTAACGCAGACATTCTAAAGTTCTGCTGTACACTACTCCTAACCAGTTTCCTATTTCTGCAAATTACAGACAAGGTGTATCAGCTGGTTCCCCGACAAAACCGGAGAAACTAACAACGATCTACGTCTGACACAACAAAATTGGCAGAAAAACGAGGGTTCAGTAAAAATTTGCAGCGCTTATATTCAGTTCGAGAACGTGAAAGCTGTGACACGCACTACACCTAAAAGTCCCTATGCTGTCACGTAATGGGAATTTGGTATCATGTACATTTGTTTTAGGCATCTGCGAAATATTGCGAATAACGACAGTAATACCCTTGCTACATAGGCAGCCTTAACCGCAGTTATACCGAACCGCAGTAACCTGATCTAACCACAGTTACCGTAAACCGGACTGCGGCGCTGCTGCGGGCTGCGTGTCTTTCGTTTTTCTAACGTGTCGCGGCAGTGTTTTGAAGGCGGAGGCCTAATTATACGGTTCCGCTCAAGTGCTTGCACGTCAGGCAAATTGCCGACAGAATTGAGCGTTTCGTTGCCAGTACAGAAGAATACCACTCACCGGTAATGCCCCTTCCCCAAGGCGCTGAGTCCTGCTCCCTAAAGGGCTGCAGAAAATAGCGACTCTTTCTCTTAAAAACCACAATCTCTATCTCTCTTTCTCAGATTTTCAAGCTTCTGACTACCTTGCTTCACATTATATGGACCTTCCCCCTCCTGCTGGCCGGAGCGGAGAGTCTCCACCCTGAGGTTATATATGCGCGACTTGCGTGTGTTTGAATGCAGAGCGGTCACTTTGTCCTCCCAAATGCGTACCAAGGCCTCCGTCGTCGCGACAGGCCAGTTGACACACATTTGGGGGATGTTTCGCTGCGAGCCGAGCTGCTGGCGTCAGAGCTGGGAGCCGCCATTTTGTAACTCACGGCTTTGACTGGGGTGGCAAACCTCAGTTTGCGACAACCATGGTTAGCATAACAGCGGTTAGGTTTATCGTGTGACTGGGTGTAACTGCGGTCAGCCTTAACTGCCGTCAAACTTAACTGCGGTTAGACTACCCGTGTGGCAAGGGTTTAAGACACTGTGGAACGTTTGATTAAATAACTTTGTAGAAAGGCTGTAAATAACATCCACTGAATAAACATTTACCATACGTGCCGCCCAACATGCTTCCATCTTCAACAAAATAAGGACACAGTGCCTCGTATTGTTTACCGAGGAGCCCGGAGAAAACAGCCACATAGATTGTCTTACGCATAAGAATTA
Source organism: Dermacentor silvarum (assembly GCF_013339745.2). NCBI lineage: Eukaryota > Metazoa > Arthropoda > Arachnida > Ixodida > Ixodidae > Dermacentor > Dermacentor silvarum. The sequence continues at coordinate 136,522,513 of NC_051160.1, read as the reverse complement.
GGAGAGGGTGCGTATTGCGTGAATATTTTAAAAGCATGTAATCAACCCACACACTTCAACTCTACTGTACCAGACCACTATATAGTGCCTCCCAGTTTCACAAGAGGGAAGAATTCTCCCCGCTTTTGTTCCTTCCAGGAGAGCGTAGAAACGTTTGAAGCGTTTCATATAACCGCTCTAAGCTGTCCTAAAACGCGGATCTGGCAGCTTTTCTTGAACACCCTATTGAAACACTCATCAACACTTGCTTCATATTACCCCTAACATTCTGAAGATTAAAAGTGACATATAAACTTTGCGAGCGATCAAGTTTTTGAAGAAGTATATCCAAACAGGCATTTAACTTTTTTCAGCGCTTCTACAGTCACGTTAACAGCTTCATGTTAGACTTAATGTTTGTCTGATGAGTCTTCTCTTTCCTCACAGGGCCATGGAAGACGTGGTGATTGGTGACTTCTTCATCCCTAAGGGAACAGTTGTTCTTTTTAACATTTGGGCGGTTCATCACGACCCCAGATTGTGGAAGAATCCGAATAAATTTGATCCTTGCCGTTTCCTGAACGAAGATGGGATTAGCATTCGAAACAAGCCCGAATACTTGATTCCGTTTTCTATCGGTAAGATATTCTTGATATTTTCCAATGTCAACATGTACAGCTCATGGAGGGGTGTTTATCCCGGGGAAGCGAACACAGAACGAGAACAGAACGCTAAAAACTTGGCAATGATTGCTAGGTTGTTCAAGCGCTACGGTGTTTTCAGAGCATGAAGTTTCGTATTGTCCAGCTTATCCTAATATATCTGCAACGCTTGTATTCAGAATTCAACGTTTTTTCTCGCGATATGCGTTCTTCGCCTTCCCATTTAATTAGAAAATTTACAAATATTCTGGTGCCTGTGCCAATATTCTAAAACAGAATTTGTGGAAATGATGTGTAAATGGAAGGCGCTCACTGTGACCAAACAACAGCGCTGTCACACGCATCAAAATGCTTAATACATTTAAAATTCAACATCGGTAAATAATGCAGACTTGCGTCGAATGGTTGTGAGATAAATTTAACAGGCAGTCATAGGACACAACGACATGCGTGGTGGAGGCCTTTAGTATAAGCTCTTTTTACCTATCGCAAAATCACTTGCCATGACACAGGGTTGTCCCGAAGCTAGCTACGATGTCTGGAGCAGACATTACGTGGTGCTGGCTGTACTGATGACGCCTGTAGGCTAATTAGAGTCGAGAGTGTCACCATTAGCGATCATTAGGCCCAATCATAGGCCATCAATAGCTTGCAGGTAGCATGCAGGCAGCGAAAGAAAATTATCTTTTGAACAGGGAACCAGTGTTTTTTTTTCTCCATTTTCCTGTACCTTATAGGCTCTCGCGCTTGTCAGTACGCTCTGATGTGCAGTTATGTCCCTGATTATATTTTTTCCCGAACTGAGAGTTATTCGCCATCCCACATTTGCTGTTTTTCATTCTGAGTAGAAAAGATGGGCAGCATTAGGTAGCATCAAGTACCCCAAAAGCTTTCTTTCCATCGCAATGTAGTAATGCTAATTCGCACCATGGGAATAAATTTCACAGCCACATATACGTATTTCAAAGGACATGATAGAGGCAAAATCAATCACTAGACTGATAAGTTATTCTTTGAGAAGTATTTCTCGTGAATTCGTCGCAACGCGTAGTTACAGGTTGATAATTAAGAAGCAAATAATTGTCATAATATTCTTTTTTTTCTGAATCTCGCGCCCGAACCCCAGCGCCTCTACGTCGGACCAAGTGTACCTATATAAACGTATTTCTATATTTGAGCTCAAAAGTAGCTAAGCCCACTATTTCATTTCTTTAGAATAGTTTCTCTTTAACGACACAAAATTAACTACAGCCGAGCAGACGCGTTCAAAATCTGTGACGTCCGGGCGATTTAATTCAAGAACTTCAATGTGGCATCGTTAGTCGTCTCTTCTTTTCCCCCATATATTCTGGCCTACTAAGCATCGTCGCATGCTATGAGTGGTATGTATTGGCATTGTTGGAGAGTAATTTACTACTACAGTTCCGATCATTTTTGTCGTGTCTTATTAAGTGATTTTGGCCTCTTCAGTAACAATTCATCTCCCTGTTGTGCAGGCCGTCGAATGTGCCCTGGAGAGACTTTCGCCACGATTGAGATCTTCCTGATGCTGTCACTGCTTGCGCAGAAATACCGCATTCTGCCCGAACACCCAGTGGAGTACGATGTAGACTCAGCGGAGCTCCCTTGGCAAAGCATGCTGGATATGAAGCTGCGTTTCCTGCCTCGGGAAGCTCCCCTTTGCTAAAAACATTCATTCATAAAGTGCACATTGCTTTCGCGAAACACATACATCACTTGCTTTTACATATATCGGGTTTTGACGAAGGTCTTAAACGTATAAGCACTCTGGTTTTGTCGGACATGTTAGGGTGAATAATGTAATACCACCGTCGGAAAAGAAAGGAACTCTTCGGCCGGTGAGCTCGAGAATAATTTACGTTTTTACCATTTTAGGTCTAGGCAAAAATAAACAACACTTTTGTTATTTCTCATACTTATTCCGGTTCTCCACTTTCGCTGGTGTATGATATCGGAGAGTTGCTTGATGGACCGCGTTAAGGCTTCGTTCCCTATAGAAAGTGGTGCCGGTTGTGTGAATAAAAATGTGTTGACGATGATGCCCATCCTCGATCCTTTTTTCACGTTGTCAATGTCGTTTCTCACGGCACCGTGTAATCGGATGCACCAATTGGACGAGCTACTCTTTTGAAGTAAGCAGCATTTTTGGTCTTATATTTGAATCACAACTCCAGCACGTCCACTTGAGGACCTCATTTGAAATGCTTAAATCTACCCCAGGGGACTCCTCTTAAGTGCTGTTTTATATTTGTAATAAACTTCCGCCGAATGAGCATTGCGCCTGAACAAAGGAGAGAGGTAGAGAACGGCTATTTCTTGCTTAGCGCTTCGTGTTTCTGGTCAAGTAATAGCGACAGAAGTCAAGCAAGGTTTATGAAGATGCGAAGTACCTACATCTTTGGGCAATCGTATATATATTGTATAATTGGCTAGTTTGCCCTCGAGTTGTTGTATATGCATCTCTTTGAACTGGACGTCTTCGCAACCTTGTTGAGGAATATACTGCAATTCTATTCAGTATACTCGGTACGTAAAACACAATGGAGCTATGAATTGGTGGTGCGCCCCTGTGGATATCCACCAAGCGCACATTCCTACGTAATGCAAAGACGGGCAGTTTGGTGCTGGTAAAGACGAAGTTCGTAGGGCGATAAGAACTGCTTCGAAACGTTCTATGCGTGTATCCGTGGTGTCTTGGAAGATGTAAACGGTGCCCTAAATGCGAATGTAAATGCAATGGCGTGACGTTTTCATTGCTCTGAGATCAAAGAGTGGCATGGGAGGGGGGGTGTTATTGAGGTGCTCAATTGGATGACGCTATGCCCTCACTTTGTGCCTGTTTAAAAGTTGATTATAAAACATGCCGAAAGGTTTCCTCGTTTTCACGGCGAAGTTGTTGAAGCCAGCCGTAATTTGCGTGGTCCGTAGCCGCGGTAGCCATGGCAACCCGTAGGAGGAGGAGGAGGAGACTCGCCAGCCCCCTGCCTCCCTTCTCTCCGCGGCGCGCTGAGCCAGGAGACAAAAAAATCACCGCATATCCACGAAGTGAATGCTGATGAGTGGGCGAAGTACCGGGGGATCATTCGGGCAAAACGCCGGAAGCGTCCTCCGGAAGTGGAAGCGGAAACCGAAGTCTGGTGTACATATACTATATATATATAGTTATATATATATGCATATATATATATGCATTAACATACATACATAACGGTCTCCATGCCAACCAGAGCTACGGAATACGAGGGACAAGGCTCGGCCCTAAGGTGCTTCTCCCCTAAAAGGCGCAAGCTTACACTAGGCTGCGCGAAGCTCAAGACACAGCGAAGCTGGGCGATTGATATCGAGCGGCTAGCCTCCAACGCATTCGGCGTCGGCAAGCAGCAGCGTTCTTGGCACTGTGCCAACCTTGGTTAGCCTGCTTGGGTCCGAGTCAATCACCTGAGTCGGCCGCATACGTTGCCTCGTGGGCTCTTGTATCACGATCTCGAGCATGAAGTGATCGCTTCCAAAATTTTCGTGAGTGTGACACCAAGTAGCTTTGACTCCGGAGCTCGTAAAGGCGAGATCCGGCGTTGTATCTCGGTGTAGGCCCGAACCGAGTCTAGTGGGGTAGGAGACGTATGTGATGAGGGTGAGCTGGTGAGCATGCCAGTCATTCCAGAGGCGTCTGCCTTTAGCCGAGTCGTAGTGGTAGCCCCAAGCGCAGTGATGCGCGTTGAAGTCACCGATGATGAGGAGAGGCTGCCCTTGCACTTGCTGCTGGGCTTTGAGAAAAAGGGGCCCGAAAACGTCTTTATGGGCCCAGGGAGGGCTGTAAACATTAAGCACAAACAGACTAGTGCGACGTTTGCGCGAGGGTTGAGGTAATATTTCTAAGAATACGTGTTCGGGAAAAGTAGGATCCAAATTGTGTTGGAGGACAGTGAGATTACGTTTGACGAGAGTAGCTACTTGAGGCTTTACTCGTTGCGATAGGTATGTACTGAAACCGGCAAGTTGCGTGTTCTTGCCGCCTTCTTGAAGGGCTATCAGTTCGGGGCGATGACTCGCGGTGAGGAACTGTTGGAGGACCGGACGCTTACGTGCGAACCCGCGACAGTTCCACTGCCAGACGGTGGTGTTACCCGAGCTGACTGCCATTATTGACCTGGGAAAGTTCTGGGGTTGGAGGGAGTGGCGGCGGTGAGGCCGCGAGTTCAGCAACCGCTACGGGTTTTCCCTGGGCTTCTATAGTTTTACTCAGAGTCTCAATTTGTTGGGCGATCTGTGAGCCGATTGTGTGGAGTGACCGTTCGATGTGTGCTTCTAGAGCTCTGATGTGAGTTTGACTGAGTTCGTATTTTTGCTCGAGTCTGTCTAGACGTGCCTGCCAATCCTCCGCCGGGGGGTCGTTGTCAGCCGGAGCTTTGCGTTTGTGTGTGGATCTGCTGGAGGGTGTGATATCCATAGTTACCACCATAGGTGGGACCTGCGGAGTGGGCGGAGACGGGGTGTGTGAAGCGGTTCGCTTTTCGAGAGCGTCTACTCGGAGTATGAGCTGTTGGATTACTGCTGTCAGGTCTACAATCGCTTTGTGTGTGTGGAGTACTGGGAGTCCCTTCCTGCGTACTCACCGGTAGTTGATGTTCTTGTTGGACGGGCGGAGATGGCGGTGGCCCAGGTGGCTGCCGCGGAGGAGGAGAAGAGGCTCGGGGCTGTTGGATGACTGCAGGTGGCCCGTGTCGGCTTCGGGAGGGAGTCCGGGACCGCCCCCGCCGAGTGGTAGACTCGAGCGATGGAAAGGAGCTCGAGCGGTCCCGGGGCTGCCGCTGCCGGCTTCTGGAGCGATGGTGGTCCAATGGGCTGGTGTGCTGAAGCGTGACCTGCTTTGCGGGCTCTTGCGCCTTCAGTATGTTCGCCTCGGCTTGTCGGTAATTCTCCCACTGCCGGCGCTTGACCGTATAGGGGATCCTGTAGATTTCCTTGCAGCGACTATCGCCCGTGAAATGTTCCTCCCCACACAGGCAACAGGTTGATTTGCACGTTTGGTCGTTTGGCGGATTTGATAGCCCGCAGCCTCTGCATTTGGTCGTTGGGCTAGCGCAGATGTCGGCTAGAAGACCGAGCTCGCCACAGTGATAACACACTTCGTACTTTTTCTTGAATAAGTTGCATCTGTGTCGACTGTTGCAAAAGTAGACCCAGGTTGGCACTTGGGGCTGAGCGAAAGTGATGAGTACTGCAGTGGTGTTCCCGAGCCGCCGAAAGTCCACTATGGCTGGGTTGCGGTTATCTTGCAATTCTGCCTGAATTGTATCTCGGTCCAGTCGAAGATCGACGCCACGAATTACACCGCGGCCCGAGATATCGTCTGGAGCACAGTAGACGGAGACCTCATACTCCTTGTTGTCGATGGTGATCGCTTTGACTCGTAGGACCTGTTCAGCTCTTTGGACGTCTGGGGTGCAGTACGCGAAGGTGTTCTGAATCAGGTTAGCTTGTATTAGGTCTTGGTGACGCACGGCGTCCCTGGTGAAGCGAGCAGCCATGCAGATCGCTTCCAGTAGTTCGTAGGTCGAGATCTTGGAGAGTAGCAGTCCTCCGCGTGGGCGCACTATCAGCTTGAGGGCGTTGCTGGGTAAGCGAGGCTGGATTCGAAGCTACAGAATTCTTGGCTAGTAAGCGTCCTCGCTGCCGAGGCGTTGGTTCAGCTGCCTTCTTCCTCGCAGGTGCACCCGAGGCCTGGCCTTTGTCGTTTTGGGGCGGTTGATCCGGTCCCACTTTGTCTCCCGGGAAATCGGGTACGGCGGGCCCTGGTGTTGTTCGCGCTACCCGTAGCTTGTTAACTTTAGTCAACCAATCACTGGCTGCTAATTCCTCCCGAGAAATTGGGATGCCCTCTACGGCGACCTTCATGGTGAACTACGGCGTGCGGACTCGGTCGACGACGCGGCGCAGCTGGAGAACGCACAGCTGAGTCGCGGAGCTCCGTACTCTTCGGCGCGACGCGGTAGGCTTAGCGAAGCATCCGGCGTCGTCGCAGGAGAATGTTGGCCTTAAAAAAGGTCACTGGTCGTCGTACGTAGTTCTGGTTGATGTCTCTAGAATCCTCTCGTCGTTAGGAAACCGGCGACATCGACGAACGTACGCTAGGATCTCACTGTCCTGGGTGAAGCCAAGAAATCGGCGCAGCCCATCAGAAATGCGTCCGTCAACCGCGTTGCGGGGTGCGTCCTCTCAGCGCTTAAGGGAGCACGGCGCAGAACGTGCTTTTGTTCTCCGCCGTGGGTTCACTCCCCGTGAAAGCGCGCTTCCCTCGCGCCTTTTCACTCGCACATACAGCGTTCGGCGGCGCGCGGTGACGATTTAATCTCCATTGATGTCATACGGAACCTCACGGCGACGGCAACGGCGACGACGACGACGACGCCGACGGCAGAGATCTGCTTTGGTGTGTCCATATAATTGCTATCGCAATAAAAGGGGCTTTTGTGGTGTGTCAAGTGCGCGACACAGTGCGGTGGATTCAGGAGACGAGAAGCAGACAAGGAGTGCGCGCGCCGAGCTGAATTCCGTGTTGGCTAAAGACGACAACGTCGAAGAGCGGTCGACACGTGAACGCGCGGTGCAAGAGAAGAAAATAAAAGTAAAAGCATCCAGTCGCAAGAAAACACCGAGCTTTGAGCGGCCAGTGACCAAACTACAAATCGGCCAGAGCGGTAGAAAAACGAGCCGCGTTGGCAGAAGAAGAGTTCCAGAAGCGGCACCAGGAGAAGGTCGGCCGCCGGATCGGTGGTTGAAGACGGCCGTCGGGTTCCGGACCCCAGCCACCAGGACTTCACCCGGCCGGGGCCTCCTGCCAACCCATTCCTGGGCGTCGCTACTCGATCCGTTCGGGAACGGCTGCCCGAGGCCGGCGAGCGTCTGCGCCCGTGGGCAGAACGAGAGCTGTCGGGCTACGGGCCCGAGTTCCACAACCAGCTGCCCGGCCAGAACGCTGCCGCCGTCTCCCCGTGCTGCCAAGCCACCTGCCTTCTCTCTCCACGCCAGAGCTGCTATGCTCTGGTAGCCCGGTCAATGATTCGACACCCCGACCATTGGTGAGACCGACGCCACCTCTCTCGTCGTCTCATCTCCGCTTCGGCGCGTCGAAACTGTAGTGCATACTGACACCCGAAGCCTGCCCGAACTTGCCTGATATCATTAGCGTTCTAGCTACATGGTTCGATTTCATTAAAGGCTTTGCAGACATTTATAAAATCAAGCTCTTGAGAGCGGCATGCGGTGGTAAACGCAATGTTTCGCAATGTCCTGACAAATGGCAACGAGTTCATATTTAGTGAGCCTTACAACGCGTAATGTGCTACTACAGTTTGCAGTTGCTGCGTTAATCAGGGCATTTTAAAATAATAGTTAGATTGGGATCTTGCTATTTTATGGCTCTGTACAAAGCCCATAGAAAATCTGCTTGGCTACGTCACGTAAATAATTTTAGCTAGGTTACATTTGCTCAAGTGTACCGCATTTGCTCGCATAATGAACTCACCTGCCACTTTCCCAGTGAAGAAGTGTTTTTTTTTTCTATTCCTCGCATAATGACCGAACCCTTAACTTGCTGCCGTGAAGTAGGAGACGCACGGTAGGATTCGGCGTCCGGCGAGTACGATTGTGTAGCAGAGCGTCGGACTCCGAATCGTACCATGTGTCTCCTACTTTTATTGCGATAGCAATTATGTGGACACTCCAGGCGCATTCTTGTCGTCGGCGGCGACGATGGCGGCTCCATCTCCCGCGTTCAAGGGAGGAAAGCGGGGACAAAACGCGCCGTATTCCGTCGCCCTCATGGGGCGGCGCAGCATCTGCGCATTGCGCCGCCGCGCGGGCCCTATGGGGTGCATAGAGTTATATAAACATTAGAGTGTACTACAATACGGTTGAGTGGGACGAGCGGCTGCGGCGGCGCATGCATTTCAGTGAGGCGCCCGACGACGAAAAATATTGTGGCAGCGCTGCGATCGAAGTGGATCGGTCCGCATCAAGGCCGCGCCGTTGGAAACTGCTGGTGATGGCCATAATGCTCAGCAGGGTCATTCGTTCTACTACGCGCGCCAGTATTTGCCTTCAGACAGCTCAAATGGTGTTCTTAATTGCAGATGACATGTATTTATGCCTTAGGAATAAAAGCCTTTCTTTCTCTTCTATTCTTCATTTTGTTTATTTTTTAAAGCAGCTCGGTGATTGCGCGTGCACTGCGAACGCAGTGTCGGTTTTCATTCTACAGTGTTATTGTACGGTTCCCTTTGGAAAAGAAATGATTATAACCATTATAACGACAATAATGAAACACTTAAAAGAACAGCATAGCTCACATACACGTAGAGATATGTGTAGATCTTCTGCGTTCGTTGAAGAAGTGTGATACTACATGGGGCACCCAGCTTTCATAGGTGGCAAACATGGTGAGAGTGTCAAAAAAAGTTTTCCTTGCGTGAATCAAGTTAGCAGATTTACAGGCTGCCCCAAATCGGTGGGTTCATATTGAATGACAGCTAAGAACTTGTTAAGCAGGACTTATTAACAACCGTGTGTTAATTCTCTCAGGTACTGCGCCTCTGCGCAACAGCCACGACTCTCCGGCAGCACACAATCATTCCGAATAACAGTCCTCAATTACTGCGGTCAGTCACATTTGAGACTTGAATAGTGTTGTTATGCGTTACCTTCGAATAGAAACGACTAGGCGTCGTCGTACAGTAGATCAATAGCACTTGCATGCATATATATATATATATATATATATATATATATATATTGCTGTTGCTACTACTTATGTATATATATATATATATATATATATATATATATATATATATATATATATACATATGTAGTAGCAACTGGCTTTTTCAGTATGTTTAGCGTATTGAGAAAAATGAGAAGCAGAACTTCCGCGGTTGTGTTAGGTTCATTCACCCAACACTTTCGGTCGGTGGACCGACCTTTTTCGACCGACCCTTGAAAAAGGTCGGTCCACCCACCGAAACTGTAAATAAATAAAACTAAGATAACCGTGAAGTTGTGCTTCTCATATATATATATATATATATATATATATATATTGCGTCCACTTTCATTTTCCTTTTCTTGATTATTTTCTACATTCCAATTTCAAGCACACTTAATTAGCCCGATGCTTTCCTTGGCTTCATTGTCTGTTGGCATTATGTGGTCATGATGTGCAAAATCGAGGCTCTCTCTCTCTCTCTCTATATATATATATATATATATGAGTTGTTTTGGCCTGTTACACTCTTAGCCAAGTCCTGGCTAGAATCCACGCGCGCAGGCAGGAAATCAGATCAAATTACGGCCGCTGATATACCGTTCGCTAAGCAGCTCCATAGGTGGCCCCCCAGAGACAGCGGCCCATTTTCAAGCGGCTCAAGTTTAGGCGGCCCAATTCCAAGCAGCCTTCAGAATAGGCGTGAGCAAAGTTATGCAGGACATTAAGTCAAATTTTTCCTGGCTATTTGCGGCCTGGCATAGGCGTGACTACTCTGAAGGCGGCCTTATGCCTATGCATCCCGAACGCCACTTGCATGAAGAAAAAGCGAATTTACACTTCATCCGCAATTATTGCTGCAAGTTTCGCAATCAGGTGTCGCATAGCCTAATTATAAACACATTCATCGGGGCAAATTACACACTCATCAAGATTTAACAACACTGTATGGCACATCACATGGAATCGAACCCACGTACACTCGCATGTGTACAATCCCAAAGCACACATCCTAATGATTACACCACAGCGCCACTACGCTCGGAGGTGTTCTTTTACGGAGGTATGTAGCTACGAAATGTATTTGAGGAATCGGCGGCGGTGGGTGGCGCTTCTCTGCAGTGCTGTGCTGTTGAGTATCGGAATATGTTTGCGTTTGCATCATTTGTGTTCCTTGCTGCTGGCACGTGTACATGTTTATCTTTAACCGGTGGCCGCTTTTCACCGGCTAACAAATGTAAAACGTTATGGCTAGGCACAGGATGCGCCTGCACGTATCGGAGTGTTTCTCGACCGTTATCGATGCTTCTATCCGTTGTCTGTTATCACCGACGCTCATGTAATCTGATTGTATGAGCGAGGCGAATTGTCTAGTATTTTCTGGAAGACACGCGGGCACCAGGGATCACTCTGGAACCTTCGATCACTCATTTATAAAAGCCAACGCGTTTCGCCGCTGATCAGATTTCGACGATCGCCGACTGTGTTCGCCACTATCGTTGTGCTACGAGTAAAGCTTTCTTTTGTGGCCACAGGTTCGCCCAATAAACAATCAGTTTCGTCATACACAGTTTGACGACTGTTTTCTTCACCGCCACAACTACGTGACACTACGACTAACGATCGAAGGAAGACAACGTCGACGACTTAGACGACAATGTGAGAACTATTCTTCACGGCTTGTCGTCACCGCTGGAAAATAACAGATGTGCCGTTCTGCTCACGATCGAGTGCTTCTCCAGTCTAATATATCTTCTGCGGAAATACGCGGATATAAAGTATAGCGCCAACCATCCACGCATGTGAATTTAATTCGAGTGTGTACTTGTGAGGATTTTTTTCCCGCCAGTTCTATTCGTATATGGTCAACTGCGACGCCGGTACCTTTGTCACGAAGCCATTTCGACGTGCCTCACACTATAACGTGTATGCGTTCTCTTCAAGTGCATTTGTTTACAGTTTGGTTCATTCCGCTGTAAGCTGTTGTCCTGAATTAGCAGCGGATCGTTAGCGTTTTGGAGCGCATGCATTCCAGCAATTGGAGACTGCGTATGCCGATAGCCGCGTCACATGCATCGGTACGCATGTTTAAATTACTAATGTGTACACTTATTGTGCGTGCACTGCTTGTGTACTGTGGCAGCGCTCGCTCTGAAAGCTTCTAAGGCCATCGGCACTCATGCGTGTGTGTAAAATACATGCACAGGATGGACTTGCCGGCTAGTTGGATGACTATTGTGAAAGAAGAAATAGCGCAATACAAGGACGACGAAAAAACATGAACCACACCACAAAGCGCTGGTGCTTCCTATTTGAAACTGATGCTATTTGTTTCAGTTCGTGCATTTGCAACTTGATTTCACTCTCCGATCTCAGGTTACACTCTCCATGTCGAACATGTTGCGCATAACTATATGACGGTTCAAGACAAGTTCAACAGGATTGAAACGCAGTCGGGTCAAAAGATTCTTTAAACCTGCTAAGGAGTGGGCAGCTAAAGAATGTACTGTAACGGTCATCACAGCACCAAAAACCTTTCACGGCCTCTGTCTGTATCAAAGATGATTCCTTCGTTGGCTCTTAACACTCGAATGAAATCTTCAAAAAAAATTTAATTGGGAAAGCTCTGTGACCGACCCACATCAAAAAGATGCTAGAGAGTTTAGAACGTTGAGAAGGTGGCAGGTTTAATATTGTTAAATACAATAGACTGAGCTTGCCCAATTTGCCTCTTTTGGTACCAATCGGGTTAGCAAGTTCTATGTCATCATAATACAGGTTGAGAAGAACAACATTTTCTTGTGTATGTTAAAAATGGGATGCGAATGAACTCTTGTTCTATCCCAGAAGTCACTAAGTACGGAGTCAGTCTGCATTCTGCAGGGCTTCCTTACATAGCCAACAATGTTTGGGTGCCTTTGCACATTTTGAAGGAGGTTTACTAAGTTTACAACATAAGTCTTTACATTCCCTGTGAGATTTAGAAGAGTAGGCGGCATATAGATACCCAAATTTCGATAGTGTAGCTTTCTCAGGCGGTCACTTTTCATTTGCTCAATATCAATGCTTCAGCTGCATCAAACATCTTTTTTACCTCTTCACCAACAACATCAACAACAATCTTATGGCACCTGTGTTGTGCTTCTAGTCGGCTACAACGACCAGTTAATCTAGCAACCACACTGACAGTCTCTCTACTATCTTCGAATGGGGGAGAGGTGTGTCCCACCATGCGTTCCACATTATTGTCGCTATGCGGGCTGGCCGGGGAGTCAACAACTGTAATAGGTTTGCATATTTTAAAGTGATGCTTATACTGTGTTATAACACCAAACATAGTCTTGCTCTCGCTGCACAAGAACACTGGCTCGCAGTCGTGGTGAAAATCTTTCGTATGTTGAGCACATGAGGTGTATGCACTACAAAAAAAGTCACAGTGGTAGCACTCATGTTGCCCTACCAGGCCTGGTTCGTTTCCTTCTGACACTACTGCTGATGCTGACGTGCTGCTGCTGGCCTCGTACACTGTTGCAGCTGCAGTAGACGCGGCAGTCTCTGTATCTATTGCAGCCGTGCCATCTGTCATGGTAACTTCAGGTGGTATCGGGCTCACTTCCGCAACACAGATGTCGTTGCCCCTTGAGGGCTCTCATCATCAGGGCCAATAATTTTGTAGGCATTGTCTCCTGCATCGAAGGACCAATAAGAACAGCCTGAATTAATAAACATAGCTCTCAAAATATGGACATCAAAACCTAATCAATACCTTTGCACATCAGTGACCAGGCTTAATGAATAATACTTGCAGCAGGATTTACACAATGGTGTGTGATCACTACAGTAAAGCCTCATCAGAAGAGATACTCAAAGGGCACGGGAAACATGTATCTTGAAACCAAAAATTTTAAAAACATTGACGAGCCAATCTAGATCACTTTATTATGCATCATCACTAAAGTATGTTTAGATATGTCTGAAGGAATAATTGCTCAGGGTGGCTTAAAGGGCCCCTAAACCACCTCTCGATATTTCTTAAGCATTTCAAGTAAACACATGCGTCGAAATCAGAACGCCGTCACGATCAACGATGGCAAACGCGGGGGCAGTGCTATGCACCGCGGGAGCGCCACAAAATGAAGAAAACCACCCCGTGCGCCTCTCCGGACTTTTCCTGCACCCCCCCCCCCCCCCCGTTCGTCCTGCCGCCACCAGGCTGTCTCTGATGATGTCACTGGTTTCTGGTGGTGTGGATTGGTCGAACAACAGTGTACGACTGCCGGCAAGGTCTGCAAAGCAAAACACGCGCTCCCTCTTCCTCGTCGCATTGCTCGCCATGCCATTGTGGGCCGCCAGTGGGGGCAAAGAACAGAAACACCGACAGAATTGTCTCCCGATGAGGCTCTTCAATACAGCCAGTCACCATACGATTCCACTATATTGGCGAGGTCATTAGCAGCACTCCTAGCAGGACGACAGGCCGGCACGGCAGCAACAGAGAGCATTGGCGATGGCCTGTCACATTACATTTGGAGGTGTACTCGGCGAGGAAAAGACGATACCGTGCAGACGGCCCGTACCAGATGATAGAGTGAAGTGAGCGGGGACTATTTTTCGATCATCAAACACACGTAACTCTGCTATTACTGCACCGGTGTGAAAAAATTCTCGTGGCTATGTGTTCGTTGCCGTATCGCGTGCAACTGCAACACCGCAACTATATTTCGACCTCTGGGTGGTTTAGGGGCCCTTTAAAGATGTTCACAGCACTCTTTTTTTGGTGAATGCAGATTGTATTAGCTTCCTTCCCAACTTCTGGAGTTTACACACTCCACTTTGCAAGCCTCCTTCTGGCTCGCAATACCTTTGAGGTACTCTTAGACGCTCATCAGCTTTAACTGCCGACACTTTCTGCGCTGCACTGTCCTCGTTGTCCTCCTTTTCTAATTGATGTTTAAGGCGACATGTGCAATTGACTTGTGTGAGGATTGCATGATCTTTAAGTCCTTCGGAGCACACGAGGTGCACGAAGTGAATGTGTGTGGGTTGTGTCGCTTCGAAATAGTGAAGAATACTTGAAAAGTCACCCTTAATAACAAAGGTGTCTCTTGCATGCAATGCTGTTAACATGGCAAAGATTGAAAAACCAACCAAACCATTTTCAAATGTCTCTTACAACCAAGTGTCTCTTGTAACGAGATTCTATTAAATATTTTTCATCTATGGATCATCTGCATGCACATGTGTAGTCACAAAGACATGTTGCATGGAATGGGGAACCAGGAAACAGCTCATACTCTTACTTTTTGTCCCTTAGATAAGCAGCTGATAACAATATGACCAAAAAGCAGGCGACGAGGCTAGCATAGAAGATGATCCTTTAGCTCTAAACATTTTTGGGCCCACATCACTCCCTTATACGACATAAGGAAACAACTCGATTGCAGTAATGGCTGCAGTGATCTGGGCTGATTGAAACAAACAATACTTAAGGTTGCCCTGTATGTATATTTTTAACTGCGCTTTTTAGATGTCGTGCTGGTGACCCTGGCTGCACGATGCTTTTCATGCTTTTTGGCACGATGGTCCCTGTCGCGCGACGAGCCTGCGGCGACAGGGACGGTGGTCAACGAACTGGTGGCGGACGGATCTGGTGACGTCGAAATGACAACGAGGTAGTGTTACAAGGGGCACGAGCGTCATTGTTTGGCTGCTTGCCATTTAAATAGAGGCTGGTAACGAAGCTGGCTCTGTTCGCGGCGATAAAACTGGTGAATGGCGGTCGCAGAGGGGAGGAGACAGTACTGTTGTTATAGTGGCGAGTAACGTGACCGATATGCCAGCAGGCAGAACAGATTGGCCGATCGTTTACGGTTCGCCAATCGGCTGAATTTCGGTAGGCTGCACAAAACCGCTGACCAGTCGGTGTACAAGGAGCATGAGACAGCTGTGAAGCGACAGCGGCTCATAAAGGATGAACTGCCACATTAGCGAGTTCTTCGAGGACTATTGCCTGCACAAATGGGACTGTTGGCAAGTTGTTCATACTAGGAGATATGGCTTCAAGTTCGCGCCACACTATCTGCGTCAGGTCATCTGATTATGATGGTCACTGCATTCCTAGCCTGTTACAAGAGGATGTTGTAGCGGTGTTCGGCAGACGTACGAACGGCGTTGCAATGTGGCGGCTCTTGGCCTGCTCAAAGCGTTGACACTCTTTTGCGATGTCCTGTACCATTTGACAATTTTTGCACAGGAGCAGGTCGAACGCATCGTCAGTGATCCACTTCAGTATATGTCATAGCCAACCTCGTCTGACTCAGGCATATCGCTGTTGGCGTTACGGCCAGAGCCAGCACGTCCTGGAGGTGAGAGAGGTATATTTCCGTGGACGTTTGCACGTGGGTCGCTAGTTCCCTCTTAGCGGCGCTATTCCAACCGGCGGGACGGCCGAACAAGTGCCTGAGCTTTTGTTTGCACGTGTCCCATTCCTTAAGGTCTTCCTCGTGTTGTCATACCACACCTTCACCGTGCCTTGTGGGTAGAAGACCAAGTTAGCGAACATAATCAGGCGATCCCATTTGTTGTGGGCACTTACACGCTCATAAGTGGCGATCCAGGCATCTACGTCAAGGTGGTCGGTGCCGCAGAACGCTTCTGGATTCTGCGGCGGAGCCAGGACAACCGTCGGGATTGTAAGCGTTGATGCGGGCGGCACCATTACGGGTCCTGTTTTGTCCGTCATCTCCAGTCCGAGATGACGACCGCTACGGAGCTCCGTTTTGTTTCTCGTGGGTACCCCGCACCTCTCACCAATTTGTTACGTTGCCGAAGCCACATATACAAGTCTATTTACAATATCTACAAGAGAGGCACCGATGCATATACAAGCTGGCTCACGAGACCGATTCTACCACTACGCTTAATTGTCTACGGACTAGCGTTACTCTTGGTTGCGCCGTAACATTATGTTATCGCTAGTAACTCGCCTACTCTTGTGGGCCGTCACAAAACATTCAGCTTCGACCACTCGCGTGCCATCGGTGCACAGTCCGTCATTTATTGTGCGTATACAGCGCGCATATCTTGAAGTGTGCGCCCATTCACTTATTCTTGGCACGCTGGCGATAGATGGGGCGTAATTTTCCGTGCCAGCTGGGGTAGATGTGTTTAGATACTGTGCGCGAAACCTACTATGAAAGGAATCGGCGCTATTCCCTTTATCATTGTTCAACGAGCGGTAGTCACTCTGTCTGACGTACCGGGGCTGGAGCCCTTTCTTTGAGGATTAACGATACAACGCTGGCGGATGAGCAAATTTTCGTATCCTTGAGGAAAGCCGTACATCTCGAAGTGCCGGTAATACGTACGTTTCAGCAGCGACCCGCGGAACTTGGCCACACAGATTCATTCCATTTGTTCAATTTCCGGTCACTATTTTTGCAGCCAACTACTGCACACGTCTTCAATCCGCATGATTCAATCTATCATGATTGGAGCACAGTGCGTTAGTGAAAAGTCAGTTCCACTTCTGACAGCTGATCGCACAGAAGCAAGATAGAAACGGTAAGTATCTCTTATTTATTTGCATATACTGCAGCCCAATATAGGGCTACAGCAGGAGTGGGAACATTATACATTGCTACACAATAAAAAAACATACACATACAGAAAAAAAAATTTAAAAAGAAAGCGCCTTACATGTTAGCGAGGTGCTTAGTGGTGGTAGCTATACAATCTTTTAGTGATAATGAACGAATGTCGCCGGGGAGAGAATTCCATAGCTCAATTGTACGTGTGAGAAAACTGTATTTGAATGTTCAAGGCGTGGGAGCTGCGGGTACAACTTTCGTTTGTAAATGTGACGTAGTTACAATCAGAAAGACCGCAAGTGGAGTTAATAATTGCAGTTTTCTGTTTAATGGTTTCGCATTGGTTCGCTCTCGGTGAGGCCACGTGCGGCGTGCCACCGAAAACACCATCTCGTTTAGAGAAAAAAATGCTCCGCGAAATGGGTCAAAACTGTCGAATTTCTGTGTAAGAATTCTGCTCATGAAACCTTCCGCAACATAATGTCGAATGAGTGTTTATGTTAGCGGTTGAGTTCATATTATGCTTTGCTTCATATGTAGTTACTATATCGCTGTGTTTTTTTAAGAATTCAAGCTGCTTTGCTACGAACCCCATGCGTCGAACAGTTCATTCGGTCGAGTGGGTAGAAATGCCAGGTTTGGCGTGACACTTGCCACATCACAACGGGACATCATGCACCACAGCGATGCCACAGCGATAATACGGCAATGCATCCTCCTTGCCACTTATGTAGTCACCATCTATGGTAAGCGCCTCGCTTGCGTAGTATGAGGGATAACGAGGCAACTTCCTCATAGGTTTGGCTGTCGTGGGAGCCCTCCTGGACATTTCTGTAAGTACTCTCGAAACCAGGGGAGTCGTTTACTGTCGAAATAATCATCATGAGCCTTTATTTATGTCCACTGCAGGACGAAGGCCTCTCCCTGGGATCTCCAGTTACCCCTGTCTTGCACTAGCCGATTCCAATTTGCGCCTGTAAATTTCTTAACTTCATCACCCCACCTAGTTTTCTGCGGTCCTCGACTGCGCTCCCGTTGTCTTTGTATCCACACTGTAATTCTAATGGTCCACCGGTTATCCATCCTAGGCTTTACATGGCCTTCCTAGTTCCATTCTTTCCGCCTAATGTCGTTTTTGAGAGTACGACAGGAGTGGCGCAAAACGTTTCGAAATCGTAGTGCAATGGCGGTGCATTCGCAGTGACTGCGCGGCTGTGGTAGAGCGACAGTCGACTGTTTTTCCGGGCCCTTAGTAATGCCGAGCCGAGCGCTTTCCTTCTCTTTCCCGCACACATCGCACAGGACACCACGCCTCCGGAAGCCGGAGGCTTAAATGCCCTCGCAATTTAAGGCATACTCCAGCAGTCCAGTCATTAATCTTCGTGCTGCTCCCAGTCAACTAAAAACGTGGCACAGCATGAACGCCGGTTTGGAGCCTGTTTTTGACGGATCGATGGAGTTCCTGTCGATTCCAGCAAATATATAGCGTGCGAGCGTCTATTCTCGCGTGCTGTTTGTGTGACCATTCAAATAAGTTGTCGGTTTCACCCAAGCATCCCAACCAATTGACATTCTTTCGCTCTGTGGAAAACAACACTTGGTTCAAAATTCTAAACCAGTAATTTTCTTCTCCCTGTGCATGTTGTAATTTCTTGCATATTTGAGTTGAACTTTACCTGTCACTTTTGCCATTATTCTTAATTCTTGTTTAACTGCGTGCACAGGGATTCAGCAGTGCCATGTAGCTTATTTAATTCTGCACTAGGTACTTGTGGTTATTCATACTTTAAATTTTATACCCTTGTGTTTTAAACTTGGTTCCACCACTCATGCATTGAAATAGGATCCTACAAAATTATATGACTGTGTTTCAACCTCTTCACAATGCCCCTCAAAAATTTCGATTATTCAATAACCGATGAAACACCCTGCATCAAAAGCGATTAATTGATTAAAGGCTAAAATGATGAATGATTAATCGTTAATCGAATAAAAAATTAACCAGTCATCCCTAGCCCATTGACCTGTTGTGGTCTCATTCCTATTTTCGGCGTCATGCATCCTGCCTCGTGGAGCACGCGCTGTGTACGAATCAGCTGTATGCTGTGGGCTGGGTAACGGAAGTGTACATGTTCAAAAGGGTGGAATATTTGTGATGCGATGCGCTGGGGGGGGGGACGGAGAGAGAGGTATGCCGCACGTGATTATTGCTGCAGGTGGCAGGAACATCAAATGCTTGTGTATGAGAAAGCTGTCATGAGCCAGCTGACATTGCCAGTGCAGTGGTCCGTTCCGCAAAACAGCAACTCAACCGAAATAGGCTAGAGCGAATTGAAAACCTACATTTAAAAACAACCAATACTTAGCCTCCTGTCCACGACAAGCATGAAAGCCTCTTTTTGTGTCAGGCCTAAGACCTGCAGGTATCCTCAAAAGCACATCAAATTCAATAGCACTGAAGGAGCCCATCAGCATGAAATTAAATTATATTCTGGTTGTTTCGGCAAGACATGACGATACGATTATGAGGCACGCCGTGTTGGGATACTGCGGAATAATTTTGCCCCCGCTGGGTTCCTTAACGTGCACCCCATGCAATGCACATGGTGTGCTTCTATTTCTTCTCCATCAAATTGCGGCCGCCGCCGCCGGGATTTCATCTGGCGGTCTCGGCCTTGGGAGCGCCGCGTCAAATCAACTAAGCCACCATGGTGGATTATCTTCACTAAGCCAATAGGGATTTCCGTGCACTAGTAATAACCCCGTTACTTGCAGAAATTCTGGCCTGCTACAAATATTTATCGATAACGTGGGACACTAAAGTAAGGTTACAATAACTGGACACCGAATGAAAAAAGTGGATAAAGTTCCTGTTGTAATCACGAATATCATAAAAATGTTAAAATAAGTATTTAACGAACTCAAAAATTTTATTCTCTAATCAAATTAGGTTTCATAGAGAAAAAATGTGGCGCGTAATATTTTATGTAAATGGAGTGCAATGAAAAAAATATTGGTATGTTTCGTTTCACAGGACCCTTGTACGTTAAATAAACGCGGACGCCTAAATTTTAAACAGCTGTGTACTTCTATGCATTTGGTGTGACTGCGTATAGAAAAAGTGTTCCACAACTAGGCTAGCTCCTCGCGCCTTGCTTCTCAGTGCGTCATGGCCACATGGCCCGAGGGCCCGCTCTTCTAACTCGATCGCCGGAAGATCAACTCTAGCTGAACCATTGGCGCCCATTTCTTCAACGATGATGTTAGCCTTGCCAGCTAGGAACACAGAGTCCGGTGTGCTGACCTATTTTAAAGTTCGACGGCAACGTACCAGTCTTCCTGGCATTGCTTGGCGAGAAGATAAATGGTCATCTTCATGTCGTGTGGTCGTAAACAATACCCACATATTCAAAACTGTTGGGCGACGCTAAAACACAATGTTTCGTTTAACTACCTACAACACGACGACGCTCGAGCAGCTAGCTCTGAGCAGCTCTGGCTCTCACTTTTTGAAATGTCGGTCGTTTTTTTGGCTTTTTGTGCGCGAATCTCTACGCCATGCGAAGCATGAAGTTCTGAGGACTCTGTGGATACCCAGTTTCTCACGGTGGGTGGACCGTTTGGACATTTATCAGACTTGTTCTGGGCTGACTACTTACGTGCGGACTATTCAGCGCGAGCTAAGCCTAATCAGCAGTAGGGCGACGGCGGCCGCCGGCATCTTTCGCCGCCGGATCGGGCCCGTGAGGGAGTGTGCGCCATGTATATGCAAGTTTCAGTAGGCGGGGAGGATGTCTCTCCTGAGGAATTTCAATCTCCTGGTTGGACCACGGCTGTTAGTCGACGGAAAGTCAGAACCATGCCCGACGGCACGGGCGAGGCGCCCAGCGGGAAGCCTGGCATGGCGACGCTGCCGCAGCCTCGTCAGTCGCTCACGAAGGTTAAAAAGCAAGTCATAGCGGCGTCAAGACTGCGACAACTTCCGAAAGATCATTTGCGGGTGATTGTCCGCCCACGCAATGGCCTCGACATCAGGAATGTTAGTCAAATCAAGTTTGCCTTCGTCCTGGCCAGGGCGGCGGGTCTGGGCGTGGAAGAAATCGCCGAAGACGTAGTTTGTCCCAACGCCATGCAGAACATTGCGGTGGTGAGCACCCCGGCAGAGAAGAACGCCAGAGCGTATGCCAGGATATCTAGTATTGCCATAGGCAAAGTGGAGTACGAAGTCCACGCGTATATGGCTGCCCCGGACGACACGTGCAAGGGGGTCATACGAGGGGTAGACCTCGACATCGACCCGGCGAGACTTGAGGCGCTTATTGTTCATAACAGGAACCCAACGGTTCTTCAAGCAAAGCGAATCAAGAACTCGAAAACGGTGGTGCTTCTTTTCGACGGACTTAAAGTTCCAAATCACGTTATTTGCGGCGCGAGCATGTTCCGCTGCACACTGTTCAAAAGGCAGACAGATGTTTGCTACGCTTGCGACAAGGTAGGACATCGCGCTGACGTATGCCCTACGCCAGATGACGTCATATGCAGGGGATGTGGCAAGCAGTTGTCATCGGAGGATCACGATTGCAAGCCGACGTGCAAGTTGTGCGGAGGCGAACATGTCACAGCAGACAGGAAGTGCAAGCAGCGCTTCCAAATTCCGTATGTGGTGCGTCACAGGAGAAAGGAAAGACAGAAGCAAGATTCTAATTGCGGTTTTCAACGAGGCCACGACGGGGAAAAAGACTTCCCGCCGCTGGACACGGTCACGCCAGGAGGTGCCAGAGTGATCCAGCGCGGACGCTCCCGATCCAGCGGCGGCCGATCCAGATCCAGGGGGAGATCAGCCTCCATAGCAAGATCTCGCTCCAGGACTCCTGCGGTTCGCATCGCAACCCAAGGGGTCGACCAAGGAACGTGGGCCACGAAGATCAAGAAAATGACAAAGCCACAGGTAAAGGGGGGTGCTGCTTCAGAGCATGTTAGCTTTGAGCTAGTTAGTCGAATCCAAAAGGAGAATCCTACTCTTAGAGGCATTGTTGAACAACTCAGGGCTGAGATAGCAGAAATGAAGGGAGCTAAGGTGGCGAAGGCTACTCCTCCATCACAGCCGAACAGGCCCGTCGAGAGTGCAGGGGAGTCGCCAACAGCAGAGGTTCCAATGGATACTCATTCTGAGGTTAGGCCGTCAAAGAGAAAGGCAACTACTGAGCACGTCAGGAACGAGGAGCTCGATTTTCGGGTGCAAATCACAGATTCCTTGGCAGATATTAAGGAGACTCTTCGGCAAATGGCGGAGGCGATGGCCTCTCTTACTGCAAGGACATCCAAGCTTGAGGAAGAGGTAGGCAAATTGAGAGCCAAGAAGAGAATAAAGACTCTGGTTAAAAGGAAGGCTGCTTCCTCGGGGGAGCCCGATGGCAGTACACGGGCTGAATTGGTTGAAATTTCCAATGATGGCTGCGAGTAACGGCGTATTCAACTTTACGATCTGGCAATGGAACTGTTGGGGCTTCTCTAAAAAAAAGGGCGGCCCTTCAGCAGTTCCTCAGATTGAGAGATTCGAGACCACAGATTATTCTTTTACAAGAGGTATTGGTGGATAGAGTTTGTCTGTCGGGCTACAAATCGTACGTAAAGAAAGGACCGGAGAGTAGGGGGGTCTCCACCCTGGTCTCTAACAAACACACTTTTATCGAGCATGACTTAAACATGGGTAGTTGCAAAATTGAATACCTTTTTGGCGAGGTTATCCCGAGCGGTGAGCTCAGGAATAGCGTATTCATACTCAACGTGTACAGTTCCCCTAGAGGGGGGCAGCATCGCTTCACTTCATTGTTGGTTAAGGCGGCTTCTAGGCAGGCAAGGCCAGGGCCCCCATTGTTGTGGCCGGGGATTTTGCTGCCCAGCATCAGGCGTGGGGTTACCCCCACACTACATGCAAGGGCGAGAACCTCTGGAAGGCAGCGGCGCATCTTAGCCTCACGTTAATCACCGATTCCAACTTCCCCACCAGGATTGGCAACTCCGTGTCACAGGATTCAACCCCGGACCTCACATTCGTGGGGTCGACAGGGGAATTTTCATGGGCTAACTTAGGGGTAGAATTGGGAAGCGATCATTATAATGCTAGCACCGTGCTGCAGGTAGGCAGAAAGCCTCCCAGGGCATTGAAATACATAGAGTGGGATCATTTCCGTAAAATCAGGGAGGAAAGAGGGGGTGATTCTCCTGAGAACTTCCAGGAATGGTTGGATAGAGTCAAAAGGGACGTAGGAGAAGTGACCAAGTCGATACACACGGAGCTGGAGGTCGAGAAAATGGATAGCAGATTAGCACACTTAATAGAGGCCAAGGAATCTATACTGGCTAGGTGGAAAACACAAAAGCTCAATCGTAGGCTTAGAAAGAGGCTAGCCGAGCTAAACAAAAAAATTATGGCACACTGTCAAGTGCTTGAGAGACAGCAATGGGATGAGGTTTGTAACATGGTGGATGGGCAGATGCGATTAGGTGGGAAATGGAACCTACTAAAGTATCTGCTCCACGAGGATAAGACCAAAAGCAATCAGATTCGGGTGGTGGATAAAATTCTTCATGCGGAAAGGCAGTAGCATGGGGATGACGAAATCGCCACGCGCTTGGCACGGAGGTATCTTCCCCTGGCGGACAAGGCTGTGCCCACGGGGCAGGAATGTCCACGATATGAGGACAAATCGGCAGAGAGCCTAGACAGGCCGTTTCAGGAGGCGGACGTTCGCGAAACACTGCAGAAACTCAATGACAGGTCAGCCCCGGGACCGGATGGCGTAACCAACAGAATGCTGCGCAATTTAGATGACAGGTCGATTAAGGTCATAACGGAAGAGATCAACCGCATTTGGGAATCGGATGTATTTCCACATGAGTGGAAGGTTGCATCCGTGATTCTCCATCCCAAGCCTGGGCGCAACCCCGGAACTGAGAACCTCAGGCCCATCTCCCTCACGTCTTGATTGGGCAAGGTGGTGGAGCATGTGATAAATGATCTGATCTCTAAACACATTGAGGAGGAGGGTCACTTTCCCAACAACATGATAGGCTTCAGGCCTCACCTCACCGCGCAGGACGTCATGCTACTCATCAAGCACCATATAATAGATAAAGACACCAAGGACACGAGGGCCGTTCGCGGTCTCGATCTGGAAAAGGCCTTTGACAACGTGTCGCATAAACATATTCTAGACTCGATCTCCCGCCTTGACTTGCGGGAAAGATTTTACAGATTCGTGCACT
The DNA here is from genome assembly GCF_013339745.2 of Dermacentor silvarum. NCBI lineage: Eukaryota > Metazoa > Arthropoda > Arachnida > Ixodida > Ixodidae > Dermacentor > Dermacentor silvarum. The sequence goes on along the minus strand of NC_051160.1, from coordinate 136,498,232 downwards.
CTTTTCTCGGAGATAGGAGGGCCACAATCAAATTGGGTGACCTGAAATCGGAGGCTTATGATCTCGGAAAAAGGGGTACTCCACAGGGGTCGGTTGTCTCGCCGCTCTTATTTAACATAGCGATGCAGGGCTTGGCGAACGAGCGTGACCAGATGGAGGGTATTGGCTCCGCAATCTATGCAGACGACATCGCCCTCTGGTGCTCTGGCGAGTCAGAAGGCCACGTTGAAGACGCACTGCAAGAGGTGGTGCATTGCGTAGAAAAACACGTCAATCGGATGGGTCTCCGGCTCTCGCCTTCCAAATCGGAGTTACTTCTATATCGTCCCACTAGAAGAGGACCCAAGCCTAGAGGGTGGAGGCCTCCAGAGGAGATTGATATTGGCGTGCGAACGTCGTCCGGCAGCGATATCCCAAGGGTTCGTTCTCTCCGGGTGCTAGGCATGATCATTGAAGCTAACGGCCAGCACGGGCGTACTATAGATAAGCTTAGAGGACATGCTGAACGAATAATCAGACTCATTGCAAGGGTTCCGAACAGAAAAGGAGGCCTAAAGGAAGATAATCTCCTCATGCTTTTCCACGCGTTTCTCATGAGCCATGTGAATTATGTCACTCCGATGCACAGATGGCAGAAACACGAAATGAACAAGTTGAACACGCTCATCAGGAAAAGTATTGTTACGTGTGAAAGGACACAGACGAAAGAGGCTATTTACAGGTTATTTACACAGAAGCCAGACAGCCAGGCCCACAATCGCTCGCACCAAGAGCACAGACACACTTCGTCGTCTTTCGCGCGGCGGCTCGTCTCTTCAACATCTTTCGATGTTATCGTAATACTACCCCCCCGGCGGCAAAAGCGCCGTCACGGTGCTGTTAAATATCCAAGGTGCTTGGAGAGGTGTAGGGTTTGAGCCGGGCGACGTGGACAATATCACTGGTGGTCACAGCGGAGGACGTAGTGGGCGTGGCTAGAACGATTTCGTAGGTGATATCGGTCACTTGGCGGAGCACGCGATATGGGTCTGTGTAACAGGAGAGCAGTTTTTCACAAAGGCCAACTTTACGCGATGGTGACCAAAGCAACACGAGGGTGCCGGGCGAAAAATGCACATCACGGTGACGGAGGTCGTAGCGTTGTTTCTGTTTTTCTTGAGACACTTGCAGACGAGCACGCGCAAGTTGGCGAGCATGGTCAGCACGGGCGATTGCATCACAGGCATAATCGCTAGTTGAAGCTGTGGGGAACGGGAGCACAGTGTCTAGAGGTAGCGACGGTTCTCGGCCATACAATAGGTAAAACGGGGAAAAGCCAGCAGTTTCGAGACGGGCAGAGTTGTATGCGAAGGTAATGTAAGGTAGAGCGAGGTCCCAGTCACGGTGGTCGGCGGAAACGTACTTCGATAGCATGTCTGTAAGCGTGCGGTGCAAACGCTCAGTGAGGCCGTTCGTTTGTGGGTGGTAGGAGGTGGTAATTTTGTGCTGTATTGAGCAGGCACGCATGATGTCGTCAATGACTTGGACAAGAACGTACGGCCACGGTCGGTGAGCATTTGACGCGGAGCACCATGCATCAAAATGATATCGTGGAGGAGGAAGTCCGCGACGTCAGTAGCGCAACTGGTCGGAAGAGCGCGTGTTACGGCGTAGCGGGTCGCGTAGTCCGCAGCGACGGCTATCCACTTGTTTCCTGATGTAGATTCCGGAAAGGGGCCGAGAAGGTCTAAGCCAACACGATGAAAGGGCTCGGCAGGGATTTGTCAGAGTGGCTGCAGGTTAACCAGCGGGGAGCTGGGAAGGCTTCTCGCGTCATTGGCAAGTCACAAGCCGACGACGTAACGCCGTACGGAACGGGCAAGGACCCGGCCAGACAAAAAACGGCGATGTACGCGGTCCATAGGTTCGAGAGGACGCCGAGGTGTCCTGCCGTTGGGGCGTCGTGGTGCTTGGAGAGGTGTAGGGTTTGAGCCGGGCGACGTGGACAATATCACTGGTGGTCACAGCGGAGGACGTAGTGGGCGTGGCTAGAACGATTTCGTAGGTGACATCGGTCACTTGGCGGAGCACGCGATATGGGCCTGTGTAACAGGAGAGCAGTTTTTCACAAAGGCCAACTTTACGCGATGGTGACCAAAGCAACACGAGGGTGCCGGGCGCAAAATGCACATCACGGTGATGGAGGTCGTAGCGTTGTTTCTGTTTTTCTTGAGACACTTGCAGACGAGCACGCGCAAGTTGGCGAGCATGGTCAGCACGGGCGATTGCATCACAGGCATAATCGCTAGTTGAAGCTGTGGGGAACGGGAGCACAGTGTCTAGAGGTAGCGTCGGTTCTCGGCCATACAATAGGTAAAACGGGGAAAAGCCAGCAGTTTCGAGACGGGCAGAGTTGTATGCGAAGGTAATGTAAGGTAGAGCGAGGTCCCAGTCACGGTGGTCGGCGGAAACGTACTTCGATAGCATGTCTGTAAGCGTGCGGTGCAAACGCTCAGTGAGGCCGTTCGTTTGTGGGTGGTAGGAGGTGGTAATTTTGTGCTGTATTGAGCAGGCACGCATGATGTCGTCAATGACATTGGACAAGAACGTACGGCCACGGTCGGTGAGCATTTGACGCGGAGCACCATGCATCAAAATGATATCGTGGAGGAGGAAGTCCGCGACGTCAGTAGCGCAACTGGTCGGAAGAGCGCGTGTTACGGCGTAGCGGGTCGCGTAGTCCGCAGCGACGGCTATCCACTTGTTTCCTGATGTAGATTCCGGAAAGGGGCCGAGAAGGTCTAAGCCAACACGATGAAAGGGCTCGGCAGGGATGTCGAGTGGCTGCAGGTAACCAGCGGGGAGCTGGGAAGGCTTCTAGCGTCATTGGCAAAGTTCACAAGCCGCGACGTAACGCCGTACGGAACGGGCAAGGCCCGGCCAGAAAAAACGGCGATGTACTCGGTCATAGGTTCGAGAGACGCCGAGGTGTCCTGCCGTTGGGGCGTCGTGAAGCTCTTCTAGAACGGTTGAGCGGAGGTGTTTAGGGACTACAAGTAGGAACTCGGAGCCGTCCGGATGAAGGTTACGACGGTATAGAGTACCGTCGCGGAGTACGAAGAGGCATAGAGTAGTATCGGCCGGAGAGTGTTCCAAACGGTCGATGAGTGCTCTGGTGTAGGCATCACGACGTTGCTCGTCGGCGAAATGAAGGAGCTGGGATACTGAGAAAACGGAAGCAGCACTGTCAGTATTGGAGGAGTCAGAGTCGTCAACAGGGTAACGCGACAAGCTGTCAGCGTCTTGGTGCAGGCGGCCAGACTTGTACACCACGGAATATGAAAATTCTTGTAGCCTCAAAGCCCATCGACCAAGCCGGCCTGTAGGATCTTTGAGCGATGAGAGCCAGCAGAGAGCATGATGGTCAGTGACGACAGAGAAAGGGCGACCATAAAGGTAAGGGCGGAACTTCGCAACTGCCGAGACAACAGCAAGGCATTATCTTTCCGTAATGGAATAGTTGCGCTCCGATGGTGATAGGAGGCGGCTTGCGTAAGCAATAACGCGATCCTGGCCACGCTGACGCTGGGCTAAGACGGCACCTACACCATGACCGCTGGCATCTGTACGCAATTCTGTAGGGGCATCAGGGTCGAAGTGGGCGAGAATGGGCGGTGAGGTGAGAAGAGTGACGAGACGAGAGAAGGCGGTGGCTTCTGAAGTACCCCACGAAAATTGTACGCCTTTCTCCAAAAGATTAGTGAGGGGTCTAGCAATTGCCGCGAAATCCTGAACAAAACGACGAAAGTACGAGCATAGCCCAACAAAACTGCGAACGTCTGCGGCTGTCTTCGGAACCGGAAAGTCTCGGACGGCGCGAGTTTTGTCGGGATCAGGCTGCACTCCGGAAGCGTCGACGAGATGGCCCAGAACAGTAATTTGGCGGCGGCCAAAACGACATTTGGACGAGTTGAGTTGCAGCTTCGCCTTTCGAAATACATCAAGTATAGCTGTTAGACGCTCAAGATGAGAGTCGAACGTTGGCGAGAAGACGATGACGTCGTCGAGGTAACAGAGACACGTGGACCATTTAAAACCTTGGAGCAAGGAGTCCATCATACGCTCAAAGGTGGCCGGGGCATTGCATAATCCAAACGGCATTACTTTAAATTGGTATAGGCCATCAGGTGTTACGAACGCGGTTTTTTCTCTGTCCATGTCGTCGACAGCAATCTGCCAGTATCCAGAGCGAAGATCAATAGAAGAGAAATAGCTGGAACCGTGAAGGCAGTCAAGGGCGTCGTCGATTCGTGGGAGCGGGTAGACGTCCTTCTTAGTAATTATGTTCAAATGGCGGTAGTCTACACAGAAGCGCCAAGTGCCGTCCTTCTTATTATTAAGTATTAAGAGAGTCCTAGGACTCCCAATGCGCACAAGCACAGAAACCGTAGCAAGCCTAGGCGTCCACAACACATTAGAGGAGGTTATCGAAGCGCAGCAATCAGGACAAACTGCTAGACTCTTGTCTACGGAGGCGGAAAGAGGGATCCTGGCTAAGGTCGGGATCAATCCGAAGACGTTAAGGGATAGGAACGTTCAGCTTTCGGATAGTGGGAGGCAGGCTATTAAGGTCTCCCCAATTCCGAGGAACGTGCATCCGACTTTCAACACTGGCAGGAGGACGGTTCGCGCCTCTGAGCTTTTGCGGTACGCACATGCGCACGAGGCAGAGTCATGTTTTGTAGATGCTGCCCAATACGAAGGCGACTCCAGCCATTTTGTTGCTAATGTCGTGGACATGAAGGGCCGAGTGTTATCGGCTGCGTCAATCAGGACGTCATCGGCTTGCAAGGCGGAGCAGCTGGCCATTGCGCTGGCGCTCCTTTGGTCGGACAGGGAAGATATTTATACGGACTCGAGATCAGCCCTTCGAGCTTTCTCGACTGGGGCAGTTTGTGAAGAGGTTGGTAGGGCACTTGAGGGAAAGGTGTTTACTCATCACGTCATTACATGGTTCCCGGCGCACGAGGGCGCAGAACTAGGGGGGCTATCCAACGTTAATGAGTTGGCCCATGCCCGGGCGCGAGGTCTTGCCGGCCGCGCCGGGCACTGGGAGGCCGGTGTGCCGGGTGGGACCGGCGACGGGCTTGGTCCGACCTTTTCGGAGGCAGAACCCCCCAGTTTCAGAGACATTCTCTCCACCTTCAACGAGATCACTAGCCACTACCAGATGAGTCGCAGGGCTTTCCCCCTGCCACATCGAAATCTCACGAGGCCTCAAGCCGTGACCCTCAGGCTATACAAACGAACTCGTATCCCACACTCTCCATCATCAGTAGGTACACGGAGGTCTCCCCTCTGTGTGCCGACTGCGGCGGAGTTAGCGATTTCAAACCCATGCTCTGGGAGTGCCCCTCTTTACAGCACCACACGGACCATGTATTGATGGCGGACGCATTTTATTCATTGGTCAAGAGCCACGAATGCATTAATCAACTCCGGGCTGTCCAGAAGGCCCACGATGCGGCGGTGAGGCTCGGCCTTCCCGTCCCAACGTGGGAGCGGCCCGCAGTCTTGCCCCTATAAAAACGGGGTGAAGATTCTTCAGGACCTAAATAAATGTTACCACCACCACCACCACTACTACAACAGCAGTAGCAAAATGGTACTTCGTCTTCATCTCTTTCCCCATCTATCTACTTTCTTCTCTTCCAGGATGTCCGTCTTCCTCTTTTTCTGGTCGCTAAAAACCAAGTTTGCCGTTAGATTACGAACATAGCGAAATATAAGCATGGTTTCATGTGCAAGTGCAATACATATGTTCGGTGCCAAGGGCATACCCTACGGAGCGATGGCACATATGTTAGTTGCCCACGTTCTCTGGTAACATGGTATCAGGAAATACTTGACAGTAAAATATTGCAGCTTTTATCAAGCCACAGGATGGGTTCCCAAAATCAAGGTGCCATGCATGGGCGTGCGTAAGGCTATTTCCCGGATATAGTAATTATTTTGACAAGTGAAGCGCTACCTTTACCGGATGTTTCTCCCTGACGCTAAAATAAAGAAATCGCGGAGCCGAGCATTTCCGGCCAATACGGCGGAGCGCAGCTGACATGACTAGTGGCAAGTTGCCGGCTACGACCCAGAAAACAAAACTGGAGTGAAATTAGCGAAACGCTTTCGCCACGTGCCGCCAGTGTTGCTTCCTTTACATCCCCGTAACTTATATACAAATGTAGTTCTCTGCCCGTTTATACAGTCGCCTGTGGCTACCACAACTCGCAGCTTCTGTAAGTAGACGAAATTTTGCCGCTGTTTTCAACTGTTTATCTTATCTTAATCAATCGTGTGAGACGAGGTTCCTACTAATCAAAGCTGAATTATCTTTTCTCACATGTAGTAAGGCAGGTAAACCTTAGTGTTTCACAAGCACGCGCTTGCACAATTTAAGTCCGATGATTTTCCTGTGCGAATATTTAGTGTTTTTAGTGGGAATGGAGAAGGCAGAGCAGTAAAAAAGCAATTTGACTTTCTCTATAGAAAAATATGCATAAAATAATAATAAACTAGTTGAAATATGTGAAAACATAAGCAGCAATGAGGGCACCATGCCGCTAACTTAGGAGAATATCCTCTAACGTCCAATATCGTTCGTAATTGCAGTTGTAGCAGTAGCAGCGCGCTTTTTCAAAATTTGCTGGAGATATGAACTAGAAAATTGGCACCCACCCCAAACGTTGCGAAATAACATGCACGCAATTTTCTCGTGTTCAAGGAATTCATCTGAACCTCTCACAATCAATATGTAAAGACATTATTAAGAGTTAATTGGAAAGAAAGTTCCACTTTATAAGAACAACACCTAAATATGAAAGAAAGAAAGAAGAAAAGGGAGAAAGAAAGAAAGATAGAAACAAGAAAGAAAGAAAGGAAGAAAGAAAGACGATATTGAATTTTTATTGATTCATGCAACTCTCGTGTGGATGAAAATGTACCCGTTCATTAAACTTGCCTTGCCAATTTTTTTCAAGACTGATTTGTCTCATTGCGAGATACTTATAGCATAAAGTGTACTGAGCATTGTGTTCAGCACTAGATATACTAGTTATGCTCAAATCTTCACACATCAAACGGACAGGAACAAAGATTCCGGCGTGTCAAGCTTATGGCTAATAAGTGTCTAAAAATAAAAAAACAATGCTTCGCACACCAGATTACAACGCCGAAATGCAATTTTTCATCCAGCTAGCCCAATATACCTAGTGGCACAGGCTGGGGTAATTTGGTTTACTGTTTTTTTTTTATTTTCAACCCCACCATATTCATCAAGCTTCCGCTACATACATATGCTCACATTAGCGCCTATAAATTGCTGCAATAAACTAACACTTACTGCGACAGCAGTGAAGCCCTAGAAAGTGGGTATTTGCTGCCGTGGGGGAATCGTTTAGTACTGTTTTCTAGCTGAAAGCACTAACATGGGGTTACCAGACAACATGCGCACATTTCTGTAGGCTTAAGCTAATTTATGTGTTCTGAAGGCCCTAATTTCTACATATCTGGGTGTATCTGTGCGTATCATATACTCGAGATTTGTGTATCGTACGGTCAAGCAGTTTCAGTATGCTTAGTAGACTATCATCAATACCACGCGGCGCTGAGCAGACACTAGTCAACAGAACCATGCCACCTTTATGAATATGCCAGCTTTAGGAATATGAGGTAGTACAGAAACAAGTACTTTCGTCAGCGGTCAATGCATGAAGCTGTGTTATGCCTCCTTTGTACTGCGACGCAATATTCGTAGAAGTTTATGCATGTGAATATGTGTCTGATGCACTGCTCGTACGGAGGAAAGATACTGCTATGGCATGTACACGCCAAAGAAGAGAAGACATCAACACAGATTAACAGCGCTGTCTTTTTCGCGTGCTTCGGAAGTCGCATGAGAATAACACGTAATGAAGTGTAGCAAAGCGGGTCCCTTAATTTTAAGCGCTGCATATTAGTCCTTCAATGGTGACATTGTAAAGTGGTCCGGCTAATACAAGGTTTAAATGAGTGGTTGGGTACAAGCTCAAAAACCCTCTTCATAGACAAGTGTACAAGGTCAAGTCAGACGGCCACGCGTTTAGCGAGCGCTTATACAGGTTGTGGCAACTATCGTGCACCAACATTTAAAAATATGCCAATGCTACGTAGCTGGACAGAACCAAGGTAATGTTGTTTGCCTTCGTTAGGTGATACTCAGATTATTTCTCGCATTCCACTTATTTACATAATTTCTCCTTATAATTTAGTGAACTTTACAAATATTTGAGTTAGATAAAAAGTATCAATGAGAATAATGTAGAGCAACATGAACTCCCGTTATAGCTTTCTGTTGCTTAATATGTGCTACGTAAATGTGTTTTTCCGAGCGTTAAAGAAGCCCGCGAATACATGCAAAGTGCCTTGAGCAGTCAGTCGCGCCGCAATGTAGAATGGAATTCAAGATGTCATTGGAAGTGTCACCAACAGGGGCATAAGTAGTGTTAATCAGCGGAAGAATTTGTCCATAAATTCATGTGAAACACAACAGGAACAGACTTAGAATATCACGCGCACACAAATACACATCTCCACTAAGCGCAGTGAGCTCCACGCACAAGACAATGAGTTATGTTCCGTAAGTCACAATAATAGAGACAAATCTTAAAAGCTCCACTACAAATGTAAACAAGGCGCTACCGATTACACATTAAGTAAAAGTCTCTAGAAGGGCATTTTGCTTGAGGGACAGCCGTTATCAGTAATCAAATATCTTGTTTTGTAGAGTGATACGTCGTTAAATCTATGTGATGTCCCTGGAGATCACCAGGAGACCATTCGCCCTGCAGTGGACATAAATAAAGGCTGATAATGATGATGATGATGCCTTCGGTAAAACGTCCTTACTTGCCAAGTCAGTTTTGGGCAATTTTGATACGCGGCTTTTCATCAAGGTTTCGCAGTCGCAAGACAGACGGCTCGCGATAACTTATAAGACACAATTCTGAAACTTAGTTATACTTTCCAGGAAAACAGGCCCATCGGATATGAGATTGCGGGCGCGCAAATAAATTGTTGTGGCAACTTTTACAATTAACCTCGTCACCACAAGCGCATCTAAAAGATTTGATGAAATGCAAAACCCGACCAGACACAATCGACATTCATTCAATTCGACAACCGCTGACGTACTCCTTGTTATCACTGCCGCCGAGCTGCATCTTAATTTAAATGACAGGATTTCGCCTGACAGATTCTGTCCAGATTGATTGTTCGCTGCTTTCTTGGCTTGGTGTATGTGCGCTCTCACAGCCAAGTGGAAAATATCGATAAAGAACAGCGACCATAGCTTAACAGTTATTGTGGCGTCCGAGGATGTGGTACAAACAAAGCTTTCAATCTTACCCTATTTTCTGTCATTATACACAGTGAATAATGAAAGTAGTTTTAATTACGTTTATTGACTATATTGACAAGTGGAAAAATAATGCCTTCTAAGCTTTGTAAGTGACCATAAGTGACCAATTAGAAAGTTGACTTTCCTGAGATGTTTCAATCCCATGAGTGTAGAGGAAAACAGATGTCATATAAAGTAGTGAAACTGTGTTTCTTCATAATGCCATGATTACATTCCGGGCGGCAGAGTTTAACTTTCAGTGTTCAAATATTTCTGCTCACATTAGCGTAATTACTTTTCTTTATTGCTCATAAAATGTTATAAGTCCAATATTAAACGTGCAGCAGAGAAGCGTTTGAAATTTGTTTATTCTACATCAAGACTTCCTGCTCCATACACAATATTCTTAGCAGTTATGACAATCTAAAGAACCTCTTTTTCAAGCTTTCTCGCTGAATCTTATTATTCCTCACTCTAAGAACATGCTGGTAACTTCAAGTGTTTCAAAAATATTGTTACGCGAAGGACCAGTCAGTAAGACGACCTACTATTTACAGGTTGTATTTACAACAGCGGTTGCAGCGCTGACCGGTTAGACTCACAGCGCGAGCCCAGCTCCTTCTTCCTCTTCTTTTCTCGAGTGATGGCGCCCGCGGGCATCGTCCAAACAACCAAATACCACACGCGTGTAGCATAATCCCCCGGCGGCAGAAGCGAGCGACGTCCCGCAGCGTCTAAATGTCATCACTGGGAGGGTGATACTGCTTCAGTCGTCTAACGTGCACGATATCACTGGACTGGGAAGCAGTTGGGGCGACAGGGGCGATCTCGTAGGTGACGGGAGTCATGGCACAAAGCACTCGGTAGGGGCCTGTGTAACGAGACAGCAGATTTTTCTGACAGGCCGACCTGACGCGACGGACACCACAGAAGCACCAAAGAACCAGGCGGGAAGTGCACGTCTCGGTGTCGCTGGTCGTACAAACGCCTTTGACTCTCTTAGGAGTGCAGAAGGCGGTCACGGGCAATTTCCCTTGCGTGGCCAGCACGGGCGACGGCATCAAGTGCATATTCACTGGTGGGCGCTGCGTGAACGGGGAGGCTTGTGTCGAGGGGCAGTGCTGGTTCTCGGCCGAACAGAAGGAAAAATGGGGAATAACCGGCTGTGTCGTGGCGCGAGGTATTAGGCCTCATTCACACAGCCGTCAAACGCTCCATCACGTCACCGTCACGGCATCCGTTTTCGTCAGGGGAGAGGGTTTCCGAGAGAGTTTCCGTCACCGTGCTGGCGACGGAAACATAGAGCACCGCTCTGCGTCGCCGGCGAGCCGTTTTTGAGGGGAAGACTACTCGGAAACCCTCTCCCCGGACGAAAACGGATGCCGTGACGGTGACGTGACGGAGCGTTTGACGGCTGTGTGAATGAGGCCTTATACGCAAAGGTGACAAACGGTAGAGCGAGGTCCCAGTCAGTGTGGTCGGAAGAAACATACTTCGCGAGCATGTCTGTGAGAGTGCGATTAAGACGCTCTGTGAGGCCATTTGTTAGCGGATAGTATGACGTGGATAGCTTGTGCCCCGTGACACAGGACTGCAGGATGTCCGCGATAACTTTTGACAGGAATGTCCAGCCACGGTCTGTGAGAAGTTGTCGCGGAGCTCCATGTAATGAAATCACGTCGTGTAGAAGAAAATTGGCAACATCTGTGGCGCAGCTTGTAGGGAGCGCTCGGGTGATGGCGTAGTGCGTGGCGTAATCTGTGGCCACAGCGACCCATCTGTTCCCAGAGGTAGAAAGAGGAAAAGGACCAAGTAAATCTAAAACAACCCGAAAGAATGGTTCCGCGGGAATGTCAATTGGTTGAAGGTACCCAGCAGGGAGCGTCGACGGTGTCTTGCGTCGCTGGCATTTCTCACACGCAGCTACGTATCTTCGAACGGAGCGAGCAAGCCCTGGCCAAAAGAAGCGTCGGCGGAGCCGGTCGTAGGTACGTGACACACCGAGGTGACCGGCAGTGGGGAGGTCGTGAAGTTCGTGGAGAACAGCCGAGCGAAGGTGTTTAGGGATCACAAGGAGTAATGCGGGGCCGTCGGGGTGAACGTTGTGGCGGTAGAGTACGCCATCTTGAAGTGTGAATAGGCGAAGGGAGCGGTCGGCAAGTGACGATTCCAGGCGGTCAATGATGATACGCAAGGACGGGTCACGGCGCTGCTCGTCGGCGACATGGACCAGTGGAAAAACCGAAAGAACGCAGGCGTCGCTGTCAGGTTCAGACGTAGAGGTCGGGTCTTGGACTGGGTAGCGAGAGAGACAATCTGCGTCCTGGTGGTGGCGTCCCGACTTGTACGTCACTGTGTAGGGATATTCTTGTAGTCGGAGAGCCCAACGACCGAGCCTGCCAGTAGGATCCTTGAGCGACGAAAGCCAACACAGCGCATGATGCTCTGTGATTACTGCGAAGGGCTTGGCATGTAAATATGGGCGGAACGTTGAAACAGCCCAGACGAGAGCAAGACATTCGCGCTCGGTAATCGAATATTTGCCCTCTGCAGTTGTCAGGAGCCGGCTAGCGTAGGCTATAACGCGGTCGTGTCCGTGTTGCCGCTTCGCTAAGACTGCGCCGATCCCATAACCACTGGCATCGGTGAGGACCTCTGTAGGTGCGCACGGGTCACAGTGGGCCAAGATCGGTGGATTGGTCAGAATCGTGATAAAGCGTGAAAATGCGGCAGCCTGAGGGGAACCCCACGTGAAAGGTACGTCTTTCTTCGGAAGTTCAGTGAGTGGCCGAGCGATTGCTGCGAAATCTTTCACAAACCGTCTGAAATAAGAGCAGAGCCCCACAAAACTCCAGACGTCTTTGACAGACTGAGGCACAGGAAAAGCTGTTACTGCTCGAACGTTCTCCGGGTCGGGTTGTACTCCGGAAGCATCGACGAGATGGCCAAGCACTGTAATCTGTCGGCGCCCGAAGTGGCACTCCGATGAGTTTAATTGGAGCCCAGACTGGCGGAAGACGTCAAGGATAGCTGCGACGCGCTGAAGGTGCGTCTCAAACGCGGGAGAAAACAGAAGGACGTCGTCGAGGTAACAAAGGCAAGTTGACCATTTGAAACCTTTAAGCAGAGAGTCCATCATCCGTTCGAACGTGGCTGGGGCATTGCATAAACCAAACGGCATAACCTTAAATTGGTAGAGGCCATCTGGAGTGACGAAAGCGGTCTTTTCTTGGTCTCGCTCATCGACAGAAATCTGCCAATAACCAGATCGAAGGTCAATAGACGAAAAGTATTTGGCACCGTGAAGACAATCAAGAGCGTCGTCGATTCGTGGTAGCGGGTAAACGTCCTTTTTAGTGATTCGGTTTAGGTGGCGGTAATCAACGCAGAAACGCCACGTGCCATCTTTCTTTTTGACGAGCACGACCGGCGACGCCCAAGGGCTTGACGAGGGCTCAACAATGCCTTTGGCGAGCATCTTGTTGACTTCCTGCTGAATAACTTGCCGCTCTGCCGCGGACACGCGATACGGTCGGCGATGAATGGCAACAGCTTCACCAGTGTTTATCCGATGCTTAACAAGGGACGTCTGACCAAGTGCGCGATTGTCAGTGTCAAATATGTCGCCGTAAGAAAGCAAAAGGCGATATAAGGCGGCTGCTTGGCCAGGGGCGAGGTCCGGAGCGACCATGGGACGTAATGGGCCGTCGAAGTTCAAGGCATCCTGCGGGTAATCAGGAGGATCTGGAGACGCGTCGGCTGCAAAAGCAGTGACGTGGTCGTCTGTCACTGACCGGAGCGTGGCCACCGCTATGCCTTCAGGTAACACTTGCTTCGTCAAGCCAAAATTGACAACGGGGAGACACATCCGATTAGCGGCAAGGGTAACGAGGGAGTGTGGCACAGAGATATCGCGTGCCAGGAGGACATCACGAATAGGAGCGACGACATAGTCGCCATCAGGCACGGTTGTCGTTGAGGCCAATTCGACGAATGTTAGAGCTTTTGGAGGTAACCGAACAAACGTTGTAGTGCACAGGGTGTTCGGTTGTGCGGGGCGAACGTCGGAAAGAAGAGGAAGCTCGAGGCACACCGTACTGGTGGAACAGTCGATGAGGGCAGAATGCGTCGTCAGAAAGTCGAGCCCGAAGATTAGATCATGAGGGCAACTGGTCAGCACGGAGAACAGGACGGGAACTTGGCGACCAGCAATTCCGACGCGAGCAGTGCACATACCACAGACGGCAACAGTGGCGCCATTGGCGACGCGTACAGCTCGAGTGACGGCAGGGGTAAGAACTTTTTTGAGGCGACGACATAGGGTAGCGCTCATTATGGACACTTGGACTCCAGTATCAATCAATGCCGTCAACGGGACACCATCTACGTCTACTTCAATTAGGTTCGTGTTCGTGAGGAGCGTCAACGGAGGGTTTGGACAGGACGAACGGGATGCAGCACTACCTCCAAGAGCTGCATGGCCTAGTTTTCCGTCCGGCGGTTTGGCGAGGAAAAGCGGCGAGGTTGGGGTGACGGGGAGCTTGTTTTTGAGTAAAGCTATTTATATGCAGTGTACTCAGAAGCAACGAAACGAATCTACCGAAAGGTTGAGTTGCTTTTTAGACATCGCCTCGTTGCATTATCAGCATATTTATTTATTTATTTATTTATTATCAAGGCCAACAGCACATTACAGTTAGGAGTAGGAAGCCATTATATGGTTGTGGCACACTCTCTTATGCTGTCAGTGATAGCAGCGAAGGAGGCAGGGTAGTGGTGCCAATCTGTAATAGTGCGCGCGATGAAGGAGTTGAGGTGAGCACACGAGCGGCAAATCGGTGCCCCAACCTTAGACTTATTGTCAACACGTGACGATCTATAACAAGGACGATGTAGAAGTTAGTCCATAAGATCGAGATTAGTGTGAGAAACTTTATTCAAAGAAATAAATAGATGAGAAATCTTGCGCCGCAAGTCAGGGTCAGTAAAACCAAGGGTTGATATGATGGGGTAGACACTAGCATGGCGAGAATAACTAGACAGAATTAAACAAGCGGGGTGGTTCTCAATGGACCCAAAATATTTGTCAAAGAAGCATATCAAGGGTTCCTTATGGAACATATTCCAGCTTAGGTCGTATTAGTGATTTGTATAAGGTTAACATTACCGGGACAGTTGCAGGTGAGAAATTGCGTCTTAAGAACTCTAGCATGCGATTAGCGTTGTTGGATATGAATTACTGAGTTACACATGCAAGTTCCATGACTGGCTGTCTGTTATGGGAACACCAACGTATTTATATGAAGTGACGCTTTTAAATGGCGTAGTATTTAGGACATATACTACTGGGCTAGGATCATTTGACTAACGCGAGATATGGATGCATTTGCACTAAGTTACACTGAGCTTCATTAGCCTGTAGGAGAGTCAAGAAAAAATTTTATCCAGGTCTTTTTGCCGCATTTCATTGTCAGAAGAGTTAAATTGCCGTAGTATTTGCATCGTATGACGAAGGGCTGTCTTATCGGTCTCCAGAAACCTGCTTGTGACAACCGCGGGCATTAAATACGGCAACTTTCTGAGTTTCAACACAGCTGTGCTTAATGTCCATTGGCAGATATGCTGATACTGATACA
The DNA here is from genome assembly GCF_013339745.2 of Dermacentor silvarum. Classification (NCBI taxonomy): domain Eukaryota; kingdom Metazoa; phylum Arthropoda; class Arachnida; order Ixodida; family Ixodidae; genus Dermacentor; species Dermacentor silvarum. Next base: position 136,483,187 of record NC_051160.1, on the reverse strand, counting down.
GATCACCGGTACCCTCCTCGTCGACGAGTCATATTGTTAATCTTCATAAAGTCCCATCATCGAATCTTAATTTTACTAATTTGAATTGGGATGTGAGCTACACACATTTGCTGTCTAATCCAAATGGTCCTCTTCCGTGTGTCAATGTCACACTTACCCTTTTATGTTCTACAGATTCTTGCAGCATCTGCGTCTTTGGTGTTATGGCTTACACTAGCTGATTGAGCCGATTGTGTATATTTAGTTTTTAAATAAGTGTTATAAGGTTCCAACACAGGTAAAATCTTCGAAACATTAATTGTAATACTCATCTGCTATTACGGTCCTCCATGTCTTCGTTCTCCTCTTCTCTGTCTTTGTCGTCTTCGCTATGTGTTCATCCAGGATCCCAACATCCTCCCGGGCTTCTATTATCATCTCTCGTGGGATGATATTAAAGAATATTAGCAATCACCGCCTCTTTTTTTTTTTCCTCGGGGTCCGTGATAATACACGGTTTTGAGAATCCCTTGGTGCTTTTCTGTTTTCAAGACTGAATATGGGCCTATAAAGCGGCGTTTTGAATCCGAACCCCTTTTCGACCAGCACCATGTCTTCTGCTTCAATATCGGGTAAAGTTTGTCAAAATTCTTTTTTTTAACAGCAATACTTTTTTTTCTTGTTAAAATACAGCGTATTTTCGCGATGCGTAATTTTTTTCAGTTATGTCCAGTTCTTTATCCGCAGGTAACCAACCAACAAGGTTTCTGGAAAGCGGCGATGTAAGGGCCACATCTCAATTCTGCCGTGCGAGATTGGTTATTGTGACAAACAGCTGCTTCCAGAGCGCACTTCCACTCGCCTTTGAAGTAGGGGTATAGAGATAGGAATATATTTAATTCCCGAATCACCCTTTCTGCAGGACAATCGGCTTTTTGGTGATAATGTGCTAGAAAACACAGCGCACGATGCCTCTTGCTTCCGCCCAACAGCGAAGTATTTCGCTTCGGAATGCCGGTCCGTTGTTCGCAACGTTGGCCATAACTTTGGAGAAGATATCCCTCTCTAGAAAAGAAGTTGCACAGTTCGCATCTTCCCTGCCATCTTTAGCGCCCACGAACCACTTCCACTCGTCCACTGGAACTAGCAATGCTTGTGTCTTTCTCACCCCCTCGCCCTTCTTTTTGAGTTCAGCCAAATCAAGACGTACTATTACGAAGGGTACATTCGAATATTCCGGCGTCACCATTTTGTTTCCACGCGGTCTGAACTTAGCTTTGCAAATTTAGCAGTTGTGACACGTCCTTATGTATTTAGCGACATCTGTCTTTATGCCTTTCCAAGTCAATTTTAGCGTTAGCTTTCTGCATGTTTTACTGAATTCATCGTGGCCTCACCACTCCTGACTGTCGTGTTAGAGTCGCAGTATGGTCGGTATTGTTGCTTCTGCACGTCTAATTTTCCGTTTTGATTTTCCGTTTTGTACCTTCAGGTCTTACGTTCCTTCCCACAATTGACTCGTATTCACTTCTCCATGGGTAACTTCTTTTGCTACAAGAAGTCTAGATAGAGTATTGCGTCGTGGTCCTTTTATCTTGGGCAATGCGCTAGCTCGAAAGTGTACTGTTGAATTTACCTCACCCATTTTCCACTCTACATTTTGGCTGTGTGAGTTGAAAGAGGTCAGTCAGTGCTTGACTATCAGATAACAACTTGAAACGTCTTCTTTCCAGATAGGTTCTAAAGTACTTGAAGGCCATGCTTCCTTTCCTGTCGTAGCATAGTTTACTTGGGCCATGGTAAACGTGAGAAAAATATCCTATGACTTGTAGTTGTTTCGCAACACGCTTGTTGACATGTTTTTGATTAAGAACGCCTCCTGTACCATAATTAGAGGCGTTACCAGAACATTCGAACCTTTGAGTGCGACACTTGAATGTGGGTACCGTATTTGCTGTGGATGTCTTGAGTTTTCCCTGAAATCAACCTGGTACATCTCAAACGCTTGGCTTTCAGAGAAGGCCTCGTGGACTACTTGAATTGACTGGAAAGCAAACTAAAATTTAGGAGACCGAAAGAAAGCTGTCAGAATAGCCCTATTAGCGACGTTTTGCTACAACGTTCCAGAAATGTGCTTAATGAGTAGCCATCATTGCAGAATACAAGATGTCGTTTCGCTAGCGTCATTCTACCATGTATTATTTTTTTAATTTTGTAGGTATTGACACTTCCGCCAGGTGCCTGGAAGATATTTGTTATACAGCACGTCTCCATTTGGTTAGGAGCAGAGTCACAAAGTGGCCTCGCGCGACACTGCACGGCTCTAGGACCTGTTCCGGAAAGCAGATTTTGCGTAGCATAAAGACGCATTTTGACATTTCGAGCTTTTACACCTGTTTCCTTATATCTGGGTACTTCACTATTGACCACTTTAATATTCATTGCATTTGATACACGTGTGTGCTACTCCATGTCTTAAGCCGTGACCTCCCAAAAGTTTGCCAACTCTTACTACTTCGTAAAATAACCTAGAGAATCTGTTTAAGCATGCTACTGTTTTACGAGCTCTTCCAGGGGCCTTAGTAATTTTCGAACTTTAATCAGATAAATAACTTTTTCAATTCACTTCGCAAACGTTTGGGCAGGTTAAGTTTACAACCATTTGCTTGAGTTAAGGACAATGCAGAGAAGAAAATGTTGCACTGAATGACGCAAGAAGTAACCACATTTGTGTCTGTGATTGGGAACAGCGAATAGCATAGACACGAAATATTTTTCAGAATGTATACAGTGTCCGTGTAAAAGATCCAGCTGGTGGACAAGTATATTGAATTATTTAGGCGAAATACACTGGTTAGTAGACACTCGAAGTGTTTGCACCTTGCCATAAGCAGAGACGCCGCAAAACTTAATACGCGTGGGCTGCTTTGTTCTACGGCCATTTGGGACAAGGTGGCTTGATTCTTCTTCTTGAGAATATAAGTGTTTGCTAATGTATTTTGCGGAGAGAATGAAGGAAGTGGTTGCAGCCTTGCCGATAATCTTGACTTATCTGCGGACACTACCCTGGCTTAAGTACTGTCTGGCCTGATTAGCTCCACCTTATAAATGCACTGCAAGCGATGCGAGTGCCTACACAATAAGCCATATTGATAACACTTCTGTAGCAGAAGGCCCACTGTCGTAGTTGAATATGGCTGTTTCTAGTTGAAGGCTTTTATTGCATTTATTATTGTGAGCTATTTCATCAAAAGCAGTGAACTGTAGTTTATGAAAGTTTATGAAAAGTTTGCTCACAATACAGGTAGAAGTTTTGATTCTCCACATATTTATTTGTGTACTGTGGTGGTTTACCTAAAATTTGCTTTATTTTATACAGTAAACTAGCATGCACAGCTGATTTTTACTTTCGTTTCTTATGTCATCAGGTTACAAGTGAGCAGCACACGAAGACCGCAATCTGTGTCATGTGCCTAGTTGTGCTTGTTGCGACATTTGCTTTATGCACTGTGTTGAGGCTATTTATACAACGCTGGCGTAAAGAGCGAAAACTTCCTGTCGGAACTGTGCATCCTCCCATGCCGCCTGTGAGCAGCATTCTCGGACACGAAGAACTCAACTTGCGTGGTTTCCACTGCACGAAAGCGGTCGAATGGGCCAAGGAGTATGGGCCCGTGTATAGGTAAGATATTCTGCTCGATGTTATCAGCACGCGATCCCCCAAAACTGCATATCTTATTGCCCCTTCGAAAATAACTGCAGTTGGTGACACGGCTCCGTTCTAAGTGCGCAGGAATAAGCTATGACAACTAGATTGTGTGCATGAGTGTTGACTCTTGTAAGGTGCCGGGCTGTTCAGACCACTGTTTCCAGTGCTATCTTTTCGGCATTTGCTTCGTTTCTAAGACCATTCCCGGGGTTGATTTATTTTGAATAACTGTACAGAACTGAGTACAAATTTTTAACAGAAAAAGTCTCCAGTTATACAATTGATTAAATAAGAGTAGATATAAAGTTTTGACACAGAGCGCCTTATGGGGAACCAGCGATGACACGTACTTGCGTACCAACAGCAATGTCATCAGCACAGAATAAAAAATACAGGAGCGCCAACTGGCCTGTTTTTCAACAAATTTGGTGCGGCCAACGAACGTCCCAGTGACAAGCGGTATCCAGCACTGCACCCTTATCCATTCCTCCCATCACCTCCACCCTTCTTGGCGGTTTTCCAAGGCGCTCTTCTCCGCTTGTTTCTTTCTTAGCTGCTGGTGCCAAATGTGCGCATCACGCGCCGGTCACGTCAAGAAACGAACACTTCGAGAATCCTTGCAGCTATAAAAGCATTGGTGTTTTAGTGAACACTTTCAAAAATATATAAAGGTTCTTGTGGCAGATAGCACAATTTAAATACATTTGCTCGTCTACTCGAAGAGGCGGACACAACTTCCACAAAAAATAGAAATATATAATCAAATAATTAACAAACACTTACTAATTAAGTTTTAATGAATTGCCGCATGACCCCTACTGCAATTTACAAATTCTAGCCGCGGATATCGCAACGCGGATAGACTTAGAACGAATTCTCAGGATGACACCAGTTGCGAGATATTATTTCCCGAACTTTGCGAAAAAATGAATTGGCGTTCTAGTTACTATTTTAACAAAACATCGTTTTATTCATTGAAGCACAAAAGTGGTTCGGTCCCTGGTGCCATCCAAGCGTCCAACCAGAATATTTTCTGGTAATAAAGAGAAATGAATTGAAAAAGAAGTGACTGGAACGCAAACCCATTTCTCCGCAAAGTTCGGGAATCAATATCTTGGAACTGGTGTCATCCTGAGAATTAGCTCCAAGCGGATCCGCCTTGCGAACTCCGCGGCTAGATTTTGTTAATTGCAATATCGGCCAAATGTAATTGGTGAAAAACCTAGTAATTGTTTCTTAAGTACTCCATTACGCATTTCGATTTCTGCACAAGTAACATCCGCCTCTTCGAGTAGACCAGCTCATGAACTAGAATTGTGCTATGTGCCACAAGAACCTTTAAATATTTTTGGAAGTGTTCGCTGAAACACCCGGTACAAGTGGCCTGAATGCCCACTTCTACCGTTGACGTCGCTTCAAGAGGTATTAGCTCATTTTTTGTGCCTGTGAACTAGTCAAGCTGTTTTTAAAAAAAGACAGCTTTTTGTCAGAGACCTTCTTTCTGTATCTTAACAGAATGAAAATTAACATAATTTGATTTGAACTGATTTTACTGCGACTGAAACCAATAAACATCCGACCAGCCTTTTTCCAAGCATCAATAGGTCACCTGTCACCAAAGCACTCATCACAGCTCTACTTGTGGTGATCAAGGCGATAACGGGGTGCCGTTTGAGCGCAGCAGCAGCGACACATTGGCTATGGTGGTGCTAGTGGGCACAAAGCTGTTGTTTGGATAATCTCAGTAGAAAGCAATGTGACATTCTTTGGGCTCAGGAGCCCGACTCTGCTACTGTATTCGTGACCATTACTGGAATACAATGCAGTTTTTGTAAACAGAGTTCCTGCTTAAAGTGAAGATGTGCTGATGTTTCTGAAGACCTCCGGTGAGCCGCTGAATATTTTAGGGACTGCTTCAACCAGTGACCGAAATAGGTGGTGTATTGCATGGTAAATCCACGCAGCAACGGATTTTAGCCTGATTGAAGGACTCACACAATACAGAGCGTGCTGTCCTTATCCCTCTACAAAGACCAAAGCACACCGTAAGTTGGGTTATGAAAGAATGCAAGAAACCAAAACAATAAAGTATAAGCAATGCTATGTATCAGATTTTCTTTACGTAATGCAAGGAATGACAAAAATTGTGAGATAAATGTTTAGACACCGTGGTTACAGCTTCATTTCAGTTAGGTATTAACAAATTTGGAGTTGAGTAAAAACATACCGACGTACAAAGTTGGATTGCTTAACCGTCGCTACCATGTCACTGGCACTTACTATAGTAATTGCTGATCCATTTATAAGCAACGCAATATGCCGTGAACTTTGGAAGGCGACCCGCGGACACGGCATACGCTAAAGGGCCTTTAGCACGTGCGTACACCCACCGCTACGCAAGCAACAGCGGAAATGCGTGCATGGTTGTACAACAAGCGATTATCCAACAAAGTCAAAGAGCTATTTGCCTCTGTTCACACCTCTCCCTTCATGGGCTCCTGTAGACGACGCAGCTTTGTGCTACTAACAAGATCCGTGCCATCTATTGTCTATCTTTTTTTTCATGGGCGCCGCTACATAGCGTAGATAGTAGTGCAGACAATGGGCAGCAGGCATGCTGGCTTGAGGGAGTGTTCTGTCATGTAAGTCAAGTACACGCACGGTAGAGGTTCGGGTGGTTCTTCTTGGCCTGGCACGGCGTATTAAGTATGACCTGGCGTTTTATATACAGGAAACCGTTCTGTGAGATGTACTGAATATCTTATGAGCAGTATAGCCTGACTTTATTCAGCGTTGAGACGGACCGAGCACCTAGCGTGATGTGTGCGCGAGTGTTTGAGCTAACAATAAGCTTCCGAGATCAGTTGTGTATTTCTGATAATTTGTTTCACCAATCTCACCTTACTAGAGCATTCCACTGTAGTTCTGAGATGTGGTTTACCAGCGGTCAGTAGTTACAAAGCAGGACAATCGTAACAACGTACGTACCGTTCTGATACAGAATAAGGTGTGATGTTGACTTTTACAAGCGTAAGGTGGTGACTCGCACGGTTGTTTGAACAGGCTAATGAAACGTTCTCCTCGTTTATGGGAGATCCGCTTCGTTAAATTTCAAAGCGCGTCGCACTGCCTTACCTGATAGGACTATCTATTAGAGGCGAGGGGCATGCAAAAGTGGAGAGGGTTTTATAGGGGCCGGGCTAGCGCAGTGAAAGTAGATAAACTGCTGAGAAGGGTGGTCCCGTCGTTATCACTTGGCCAGTTTCTTCTTGCTTAGCGTTCGGTGTCTGGTAGAAAATTGTGGCGGCGTGCAGCGGAAGGCTAAAACTGCAGCTAAAACGGCGAAAGCGAACCAAGTTTGGCAGTGAGATGTCGTGTACGTGCCGAATGGGCTCGACAACGTCACACTGCCATGCCTAAATTTTATTATACGCAAATAAACCTATTCTCACCGGCCGCTCCGAGTAGCCAGCGCCAGAAAGATAGGCAGGCCACCATCTTCTATTCATTTCGAAACGGTGCAGTCTCCAGCTATTCCAGAAAAAAAATCACTTTTTTTCCACATATAATAAATCTTTAATAGGTACACATCACTTTCACGCTGTGAGCTTTTGTGGTTTTGTGTCGTCGCGTGACAGACAGGCGAAGTGGTCGCTGCCCGAAAACGTTGTGCGAATTAGGGAGGCTGAAGGTGAACACGACGAAAATCGGAAGTAATTATTAACTGCGAAGGACTTTAGGGGCCCTGGCTGTCGGCGTCTAATGCGATGTCATGTCGTCGTGGTCACGCGCAAAAATAGGACCTCAAAATAGATCAAAATAAGTGCATAATTGATCAAAACCGGTTCAAAATAAACTAACATGATTCAGAATATTTTGAAAGACAGGAATAGTCCAGCATTAGGCTCAATTATTAGCAGAAATTCGTTGAAATCGCTTCCGAAACGCCAGTCTGGTATCCCCATAGGGCAACAGAGGGCGCGGCCTCACCACAGGCACTCTATTCCTCCTCACTTGTGCAAGAATAGCACAAGAATAACATAAGGGAAACGCCGGCGCATCACTTCTTCGCACATCCCCTGGTTTCACTGAAGCTGTATTAGCGGTGGATTTGAACTACACAGGCGCAGAAGTTGAATGCAGCGCTTAATGTAGCTCCAATCCTGCTGAAATCCTGTGCTTGCGTAGTTCAAACCAACGGTGAGTAAATAACGGTGAGTTGACAAAAGGGAAACACCGGCGCATCATTGCTTTGCCTTTCCCCAGGTTTCACGTTAGTGGAGCTGCATTAGCGTTAGATTTGAGGTGTATTGCAGCTACCTCAAGAGCTGCATTCATTTTTTTTCTTTTGTGCACATAATGTTAGAGGAGTGGCTTTCACGGCTTTCCTGATGACGCGTAACAGACGAGCTTAGTAGGTATGGCCTGAAAACATATCGACCAATCGTGGAGGGCTATTTGCAGAAATGCAATACAAAATTGTGGAATAGCTTTACCTGAGAGCGCCCTATAAATCTGTGTGCCACAGACAGGGAAATAAAAACAACATAAATTAAGAAGAAAAGAACTTTCGACTATATAGAGTCAGCTGCATAATATGGAAATAAAGCTAAAGAACACTAGAGATGATTGCATTACCAGAGCCGGCAGCGTTCATGTCCCGTCAGAATATTTATTTTCAGCAGTGCAAAAAGGATGAATCACAAGATTTAGGTGGAAACGTTTGAAATGCGTTGCATGCCTTAATCAATTCAAGCAAATTAGGATCCTCGTTAAATAAATAATTGTTGGATATTGAAGGCTCAGATTCCCTGATTCGAACGTGATATTTCTACAACTATGTAGGTTCTGCGCAGATTGTAACACATTATTTTACAGCCAACACAAAAAAACAGAATGTTTTGCTTCTTTATAAACAGAAACATGTTTTTTTGTTTCCCTGAGGCCCGAAGGTAATTTATTGCTGTCAGTTTTATTTCATGTTCCCCAAGAAAGCATACAGTAGATAGAATGAGAATGAACGGTAGAAAAGTTTAATGTTTTTAAGTCTAATGTTTAATGTTCTTTGGCGCTCTTTGGCCATAGCTGGCCCTTGCGCCACAAAATAACATATATCATCATCTTTAGTCTAGACAACACGATGGTACAAATGTGCTTAAACGCGCCACCTAGCCACCTTCACACGAACTGCATTCAAATGAGTAGACCAGCTTGAGCTCGACTGAAGAGTAACATCGAAAAAATAATAATAGTCTAGAAGTACAAGGAAAGATTCACCGTATTTTATTTTGACAGCCTTATTTAATCTATTGGGTATCGAGCGAAAACGCATATTTTCTTCCTTGTATTTATGCTTAATTTGTTACTTCATATCTACACGTTAAATTTTGCCGCCATGTATTCGACATAGTATCAAGTTCCTGTAGATTGTGCTTTTATCAGATTCAATACTCTCTATAAAAACGAACTCAGATATAGTGGGAAGGTAGGTTCGCACAAGAGAATGTTTTATTATTATTATTGCGAAATAATGCACTGTCTGTAGACTTGCCTTTTAGAAAGTCATATTATTTATAATCTTATTATTTATAAATATTATTATTTCAAAACAAAAACTTAATAAAACGCGTATGTAAAATGCGTTCTGAAACCTTTGAAAACAACGATAACACACATATTCGTCTGCAATGTTAGCTTATCATATTTACCGCCTGCTTATATTAAGTGATGCCAATAATTTTTTATCAACATGAAACAATTTCAGAACTGAAGATATTATTGAACATATGAGTTAAAACTGGTGTAATTTCAGGTGCAAGTGCCTTGATTCGTACAACGTTAATAGTATCCTGACCAGCTGCATATTTGTCTAAGCAATTGAAGATTTAAATAAGTTCATCCTCATAGCTAGGAGTCAGGAACAAACTGCCATGGACCTTATGGATTATCCATGTAAAATAATTGTTTGTGCGGTAGACCAGAATTGTATCCCACAAACATTTATAAAATAACCAATAAACACGTTTGATCAGAAGAAATTAGAATGTCTAGTTCCCCAAATTATAGTTCTAATCGGACACCAGCCTTAAGTGCACCACAGAATTCGCGAAAGAGTTTCTATGCTCCCTCACAGATTTTAATGTATGGCAATCATGTCTACGCTCCAAGTGAATTTTCGACTTCGTTTTCGACATCAGCCTACGCTGTTGTCGCCGTCGACATCAGCGTAGGCGTCATCGTATGACTGAGCATAATATTAAGTATATGCATGCAATATGCTTATCCATGCCGCGTATGCGAGTTATACTGGTACACATTTAAATTAATAATGTTGCTCACACCAGGTCACAGCTCCTCTACTAGACAAAATCCTCCGAATTTTGAGAATGGCGATCCACAAACAAACGGCATCAAGCAAATCTTTCACAGCACATGCCTGTTATCTTCAATCGTCTCTGGCAAAAAGTTTAAAGTGAGGAAAAATATCGGTGCTGAAACCTGAAAGTGATGTCATTTTACTGGAGCAGCTCTTTACGGACAGCGCAGTGGTGCCTGTTGGATGTCATTACAGGCCCTACATGGCGTGTTCAAGATTTCAAGACTGCCATAAATTTTTTAAAACCCGCGTATGTGGTGGGCGTGTTCGTCGGACCCGCGTATAGCTGAAACACTGTCCGTGAAGTTGAGAGAGAGAGAAAAAACATTTATTGAGCTCAAATGATGGCGTCTTCTCAGACGACGGACGGGGTGATTCCCTGGTTTCGGGACCCATATACGGCCAGCAGCTCCTGGCCCCTAGCCGCCAGCGCGAGCTGGATCGACAGGCCGGGGCTGGACCGTAAGGTCTCCCATCACTCATGGGGGGTATAGGAGATTTGAGCGACATGAACTCCATCAGGATGTGTGCGAGGGTGCCTGTGTTATTTTTGCAAAATGGACAAATGTCCTCTTCAGTTTCTTCAGTTCATTCATCAGGGCAGGGTGGGTAAGTGAACGCGCCTGAATGCGCCTTATGATTGTTTGTTGTTCCCTGCTTAGGGTGCGGTGCGGCTCGGGGAAGGTGCGCCGATCCTCCCTATACTCGGAGGTAATCTCTCTGTACGTCAGCACCGGGTTGGTGGTGTCGGCGTCCTGCCCTGCCCAGAGGGTCATCGCTCGGGCATGGTAATCGGCTATGACGTTGCTGGCTACCGCTGTGTGGGCAGGCACCCATACGATCTCTACGGCTTGCTTCGTTGCCCTTTTCTTTGTTAATAACGCGGCTGCCTCTTAGGAGATCACCCCTGTCCCGTAGCCGCCGTACGCTCTTTTGGAGTCGGTAACCACTACCCTGGCGCCCGGTTGGACGCCAGGGTAGTCGAGCGAGCGCCAGGGCTATGGCCACTTCCTCTGCTGTCGCTGGCTCTCTGGTGTTGACCGCAGCGCTGTTTATCAACCGTTCCCAGTCGGTTACCACCACCGCTGCTTTGCTGCTGCCCTTGACGAGGGACGCATCCACGTATATGACTCCCTCCAACCGCTGCATTTTGGAATTAATCGCCTGAGCTCTGGCTTCTCTCCTGCTATCATTTTTCTCCGGCGTCATGTTTCGGGGTAAGGGCTAGGTGGTGATTGTCGTCATCCATTCAGTTGGGATGTACCTCTTGATTGTTGCTCTCTCCTTGCGCCACCCTATCTTATCCAGCACCGTGCGGCCATGATTTGTCTGGCTCAGGCGGAGTCGCTGGTTAGACAGGTGGGCTTCTATGAGTTCGTCGACTGTGTTGTGTGCCCCCATGGCTTGAAGGCGCTGGGTCGACGAATAGATGGGTAGGACGAGGGCTTGCTTGGTGGCCTTTCTGATGATGGTATCGAGTGTATTCTTTTGAGTCCTGTCTAGATTGAGATACGGGGCCGAATATGTTATCCTGGATGTTATGAATGCCTGCACTAGTCTGAGGGCGTCATCTTCCTTGAGTCCTCTGTTTCTAGTTGAAACCCTTCTCAGCATGGTTAAGATCTTCTCCGCGCTGGTCTTCATCTTGGCGATGGCGGCGTGTGCTTTGCCATTGTCTTGTATTAGGAGTCCGAGAATTCTACATGTGTGCGTTGGCTTGACTGTGGTGCCGTCAATTTGGATGCAGATGTCTGGTGGGGGCTCCTTGCAGGGCTTTCCTGGTTGGATTACGAGGAGTTCCGACTTCTGCGGCGCGCAGATGAGTCCACAGGTCTTCGCGTACTCGTGCACCCTGAGTGCTGCCGCTTGAAGTGTCTCCTCCATCCAGCCGTCGGAGCCCGCTTGCTCCGTCCATATTGTAACATCTTCCGCGTAGAACGCGTGTCCTATTCCTTCGATTTGGTCTAGCAATCGTGGCAGTGGCAGTAAGGCCAGATTAAACAGGAGTGGTGATAACACTGCTCCCTGTGGGGTGCCCCGCCCCTCAATTCAATGGGCTCTGATCGCTCTTCACCCATTGAGATTTGTGCCTTGCGGGAGGACAGAAAGTCTTTGACATATCCGAAAGTGCGCCTCCCGCACCTCGTCTCATTGAGGTTAGTGAGCATACTAGCATGAGTAACATTGTCGAACGCCCCTTTCAGATGTAGGGCGAGGATTGCACTGGGGCTGTTTCGCGTAGCTCTTTTGATTACCAGCTCTTGAAGCTGAAGCATGACGTCCTGTGTTGACAGATGCTTGCGGAACCGAAACATCGTCTTCGGAAGTTGGTCGGAGACCTCAAGGTGTTCCTGGAGGCCACGTAGTACCATACGCTCCATCACCTTGCCAACACAGGTGGTCAGCAATATTGGCCTCATGTTTTCGATCGCGGGGGCCTTACCCGGTTTGGGAATGAATCGCACCTCGGCCTCTTTCCACTCCGGCGGGAGTTGAGAAATTTGCCAAGCCTTATTTATATGTTCGAGCAGAGATTGTGCCGTCCTACCGCTCATGTTGGCGAGCAACCTGTAGCTGATGGCGTCTCTCCCCGGAGCGCCTTTCTTGTTGCTCTCGTCAATTGCTGTCCACATCTCGGGGATCGTGAACGGCCTGTCCAGGTCATCATTGCTGGGTCCTGTGTATTCTCGCGGGATCGGGTGTTGTCCTCGCTCCGTTTGAAAATATTGGTCTTCTAGGGCCTTCCTAATCCGGTCGCCGTCTCCGTCGTATGTGTTTAGGACCTTCGTCCGCAACCGGTTGCTTGCTGTCTTGCTGCCAGTGGGGTCTATGAGGTAGGCCACGTATTCCGAGATTTCGTTGTTAAGCTCGGCTATCCGACGCGCAAGCTTCCTGTTGCGCCTTTGCCTCTTCCAGCGCTTCGTGAACGACTGCCGGGCCACCCACATGTGAGCGAGCCTACTGTCGACGATAGGTACCTTCGTTGTAGTTTCAATTTCTTGAGTGAATTTGTCGAGGATCTTCTTCTGTTTCTTGGCCCATGTCTTGTACGAGGTATCGTGCGGGTCCCCTTCTTCCGTGTCTTCGCCGTCTTGTTGTGTGTATGCGCGCATCTTATCCCAGTCCGTTCTGCGAGCTGCTCTCAGCTTAGCCCGGAAGTCTGGGCACCGCATGGTGAACGTGATGATGGTGCCGTCAGAGCCCAAGTCCTCGTCCTCACACTTCCACGAGATATCCAGCATTCCGCTGAGTCAGGACAGGTCTGGTGTTGTATCTCTGGAGACGCTGTCGCCTCGTCTTGTGGTTACTCCGGGTTCGTTGAGTAGAGAAACGTGCAGGTCTTCCATAGTCTTGACCAAAGCTTTTCCCCTCTTGCATTGAAGTTTGTACCCCCATAAGGTGTGCGGCACGTTGAAATCGCCCAAAATCAGGAGTGGCCTGTTCCCGGCCAATTTCTTCGCGTCTATCACAACTCGATCGAATTCATGGTGTCTTGGCGATGGTCTGCAGTATACGCGCATAACGAAAATATTGTTTTACTTCCAATTTCCTTTGCGTGTATTTCCACCAGCGTGTGCTCACACCGTGCTTGTGCAGTAAGGTGTTCAGTAGCTGCTATTTGATTCCCTACTAGGATCGCCGTACCCATTTTGGTTGGGTCGGTGTATGTAACGTATCCCAGAATTTTTGGGACTCCCCTTGTCTCTTGTAAAACAAGAATGGCCAGCCTAGTTTCAACCTGGTTCATGTGAAGTGCCAGTTCCATGTCTTTGTATCTTATTCCTCCACAGTTGCATTGAAAAGTTGTCGTGAGCTCTTTGCGGCCCACTTTCTTAGTCCTTCTATTTTTACTTTGCGCCATTGCCCTCATTGGCGGCTGTCTCCAGCCGTTCCTTTCTCATTGAGATGGCCTTCTTAATCCTACTCATTCGTTCCTTCTTTAGCGATGTGCGTTTCATTGTGATCTCGATGGCCGCCACTCGTGCCGCATACTTCTCGTGTCTATAGTCTCGCGCGTGTTAAGTCGATCTTCCATGCGTTTCAGTGCCGCTAGAATGATTGTTTCACCATACGTGGGTTGCTTCTGTTCTTCAATGGGTGGCTACGTAGTAGTCTCGCTAGTCTGAGCCGTTTCGCTAGTCTGACCCTCTTCAGCCTCCATGGCTTCCTGCTTCTGTGGTGCCTGTGTTTTGCTAGAAGTCGGAGGGGGTGACCTCCTACGAGGATTTTCCGCGGGGCCTCCGCCGCTGCTTTTGTTTCTGCCTGGTCGTTTACCGTCACTTCGTCAGCCTTTGCGACCAATTGATCTATTTTGCTCATGAGGCCCTTAATTTGGGGGTTCTGTTCTAATATCTGTGCGTTTTGCTTTGCAATGATCTGCTTAAGCTGCGCCATTTCTGCATTTTCCTTAGTTGTAGCCTTAGAGGAGGGGGAGGAGAGGTTGAGGGCGGGGAACTCCGAATCGAGCGAGTTGGGAGACCCATTGGCCCAGCGCACCTTTTTAGTTGCTGATCCTTGTTGTTCTCCAGGCCGTCCCCTTGACCTCGAACGCTGTCCCCGTGCCGGCGCCACACTGTCCTTGAGCTCGCTCCGCCGCCTTCAACTTCCCCGCTATTCGTCCGGTGAATGCGACCGGGAGCAGCTGCACCGGCGACCGTCCGCGCTCCTTGTCGGCGTCCTTAATCTCGAACCGTCGTTTCGTTGGGGTCCGCCTGCAGGACCTCTACGATCGCGACTTTGTCCTCGTTCTTGTCGTCTCTGATGCTTCCTTTCCCATCGGCGTTGTCGGACGGCGAAAGGAGTTTTGAAACGCGCTTTACATGTTATGTCCGCTGTGATGTGGCTGCCGCCGCAAAGGCCGCACTTGGGCTCACACACGTGATCTTCGGTGGGCTTGGCGATTCTGCACCCTCGACAGATTTTGTTGTTAGGGTCTGGGCACACATCCATTCTATGCCCCTACCGGCCGCAGGCTTGCATGCCTCAATCTGCTTTCTATATAATGTGCACACAGTAAGGAGATTGCCGTATCTGACATATCTTGGAACTTTCTTTCCGGCGAACGCGATGACCACAGGCCGAGATCTCCCTATGCGATGTGCTTGTAATGCCGTGGGGTTATAGTTCTGCACGACTTGCTCTTGGATGTCTATGGCCGTGTCCTCGAGAGGAATGCCCCGAATCACGCCTTTAACGGTTCCATGCGGTGAGGCCTCGTATGTATTGACCTCGTACGCTGTTCCCCTGACGTCGATGCGCTTGACCGCCGCATAACGGTCAGCGTTCTCCCGCCGAGGGGTGCTTATTAAGAGAATGTTTTGGTGCCCGTTGGGGCAGATGACGTCCTCTCCTGCTTCTTCTGTTGCGACTTGTGCTGCCGCCATCAGAGCTCGACCTAATTCTACTCTAGTCACTTCACTAACGCAGAGCCCGCCACGTGGTCCGATGACGAATCTTCATGTCGCTTCTCGGGAGCTCCGGCATCCGTGACTTCTTCAGTAGCCTTTCCTTGTTAATAGGCGGGCGCTTTGTACGCTCCGCGCCGTCCGCTTTTGGGCTGCAGCTGGCGTCAGGCAGGGCGTTAGCCGCCTTGCCTCCGTTGCCGGGCGGTCCTTTCTTCAACTTGTCCCCGGCCGTCTTCCAGCCGTTGGCTCGCGTGCATAAAGCTGGGTCAACTTCATCCCCGTCGACTTCTATGTGCATGGCCGAAGCAATCTCTTCCAACAGCCGAGTAGCTCCCGCTGTTGCTATCGGTGTCCGCCCGGGACCCGCCTCGACCCCGCCGTGGCCGTAGTCGAGGTTAGGGTTAGCGCGGCATCGGCAGCCGATTTCACTCAAAGTCCTCTAGATTGCAAATCCGAGATCTCCCACCTGTGAAATTCATGTCCACATGTCGGGGAAGACTTCACGGAGTTTGGTGAAAGAATCCGGTCAATTGGGATGAAATAATCGCTGTAGTCGCGCGAGGTCCGAGAGCATCAGAAAAGACAGCCGTTCGAAACGGCGTCTTCTCCCTCCACTTCTCCGTGAAGTTGAAGCGCAACCCTAAACCTTGCGGTGAAACTGCCCATTTTTGTCACGAAGTTTGTGATGAGAAAAACACGACAAACTCGCCGGTTTCCAGTTGGGCCCAGGATCCTTTAATAATGACACGGCAGACGAGAGCTTGCTACACGAAACACAGACTTTAAACAGACACGCTAACACGATACAGACGATTTACCTACACATGTACATGGGCTATAGTTCGGAAGTTGTCCTTCCATATAAAACACGTGCCTAGCACTCATGCGTCAACACTCCCCCGTATGCATCGTCGTTGCGGTGCCCGTGACGGTGGTTGTGACGGTGGAGCGTCGTTGTGGCTACGTCGCCGTTGTCGCGCCGCACCTTGTCGCACCACGCCGCTCCTTGTCGCGACGTGGAAGCAGGGGAAAACAGCAGGCGGGTAGAGCACCAGGCCTCTGGTGTAACTGGCCAGTAATGCCTGACCTGCAATGCCTCGGCTGCTAGAACGGCAGGCTCGGTCGGCGGAAGGTAGCTCAGGCGCCCCGGTGGCCAGCAGGAAGCACTGCACCAAGCCGCTATGACAGCAGGCCGCTGGTGCACAGGAGAGTAGAGCCACGAGTCGGATCTACGACCAGGTCCGCACGGTAGCAGGACAAACGGTCGCCAGTCCTCGGGCTTGCTCAGCAGGCAGGTAGCTCAGGTGTCCCGATCCCCAGCATGAAGCACTGCTCCAGGCCGCTCGAACAGCAGGCCGCTGGTGCGCAGGAAAGCCCAGCCATGAGCTCGATCTCCGACCATGTCCGCACGGTAGTTGGACACCCGGTCGCCGGTACCCGAGCCTTGAACCGCCCTTCTGCGAGCTGACGTTCGAGGCTGCCGCTCGCTCTCACGCTCTGCGTGCTCTCGTGTCTCACGCTGCTTCTTTGTTCGGGGCACGTGGTCGTCTTCTTCGCTATCACCATGACCAATTCTCTTTTTGTAGCCACAACACAATCATCATTCCAAGCTGGTCTTCTCACCACCGCACGCCTCTATCCACATCATCACAACGTTTTTAACGTTACGCTCACAAATGCAAATTTCGCTTTGTGTAGATCAAGCTTAAACCAATTTGTAAATTGTCGTCGTGCTCGCAAAATTTATTTGTCACGTGTCTTTAAAAACTGATTGAATGAATTTTCTTTCTCCTTGATGCGGATGTAGAGTTCTTTAGTTATGGATGGTTTCCTTGCTTTCTTGTGCTTCGTTATTGCCGTTGAGGGAAATAAAGTGTTTTAACAACGTTGTAGCGCACAAAAAATTGTGTTTGATAGATATCCTAAATTTGCTAATATAATAAACTTTTTTCGGTTCATTTCAGGCAGCACGTTTTTATCCTCTATTCACAACACCTACTGTTTATTTCAAATACATGTTCCGAAATTCTCATTCAACTAAGTATGCCTATAGGGTAACATTTTCATGGACGACCACATTGACTGCCGGGAAAACTAAAGGAAAATTAAACTCAACGCACCATCTGTCACCAACTTTCGACCGATACTTTGTCAGTTGCTACTAAAAGAAATGTAGCAAGGGATGCGGAATCATGTTACTTTTATCATTCACACTGGCATACCAATGAGCTTCGCTTGAATCCTGTACATCTAAAAAATATTGAAAGGAGCATTGATCATTTTGCTTGGACACTCAAAGAGCCCTAAGAAGCCAAATGAGCTAAAATAATTTACATTTTAGCGTAGGTCTAAGTTTTATATATGAACAAACAAGTGCTTAAATCTGAGACCATATTGACATGCACTGTTCGTATCCTTTTGTTCTTCGGCAGATTGAATCTGAACTTTACGGATGTGGTTGTGCTCAGTGATGTAAAAAGTATCAAGAAATTCTGTAAGAATAGCGATGGATTGTACCGTTCTGGCTGTTTTATCGTCGGTCGCGACTACAACAAAGGTAAGACGAACTATGAATTACAATGCTAGTAAATTTTTTCCCGCTGCAGTGGCTTTAGGGACAGATTACGCTTTATATTGTTGTGGCCTCTCCGCGGCATATCCCTAAAAAATGTTCAGCCGCAATTCAGCGGTAAATGCGAGAGAGATGCGTTAGCATTATGACGCACGTCTTTTAGGTCGCGGATTCTTGATTTAAAACAGATGGACCACATTACAAAGTGTTTTTCAGGCACTCACTCGACATGTGTCCTGCCTCTCCGAAGGGCGAATTGCAACTGATGCTGGTCCGGAGCAACCCACCATCAGTTTATTTACCTATTTATTTATTTCAATGCCTCTTCAGGGCCCGCAGGGCGTTACAGAAGGGAGTGGTAACAATATATACACAAATCTAACACAAAGCAAATATTATGTAACATATTCAAGCACATTTTTAAAGTCACTGGGATACACAACAGATACAATTGAGATGGGCAAGTGGTTCCAATCATTACAAGTTTGAGGAACGAAAGAATGAAAGCTTTGGTTAGTGTGACAACGAGGAGCAAACACTTTATGAAGATGGTCGATACGAGATGATAATAATGAAGGATGGGAAAGGAATTCTTGCTTAAGACGAGGGTTATGGTAGTGAATCGTGTGCAACAAGGAGAGACGTGCTAATTTCCTGCGTGAGGAAATGGGCGGAAACCATAACACTATGTTCATAGATGAAACTTTATAAAGATGGCAGTGGTTAGAAAAAATGATACGTGGGCTATGATTTTGTACAGCTTCAAGGTGAGTAATTGCACTTTCCGTAGATGGATCCCACACAACTGATGCATATTCTAGTTTGGAACGAACGAAGGTTTCATGAAGAAGGAGTTTAAGAGAAGAAGGGGCCTTTGAAACGTTACCACGCAGGTACCCAAGCATGCTGTTAGCATTATTATAACTACATAATTGATGTGTGGCTGCCAAGACTGGTTAGAATTACCGTGGACCCCGAAGTATTTCCAAGTAGTCACTTCTTCGAGAGCGAGATCGTTTATATTATGCATACAAGCTTTAATGGAAAGTTTACGAGAAATTCTCATTAGCTCACACTTCGTCGCGTTGAGTTTCAGTTTCCATGTGTTACACCAATCAATAATATTGCTAAGGTCATACTGTAGTAGTGATGTGTTGTATTGGAGGAAATCACGTGCAATACAATGAAGTCGTCTGCAAAAAAGCCTAATAGAAGAGTACTTCAAATCAGGTAAATCGTTTCTGTAAAACAGAAGGTCCCAAGAAAAGAACCCTGGGGCACTCCTGAAAGGACAAGTCCGAGAGTAGAATCGCAGCCATTAGCAGTTACAAATTGTCGTTGGTTTAACAAAAAGTTTTTTATCCACTCAAAAAATTAGGGTCAAGATTTAGTTTACTGAGCTTTAGATAAAATAGCTCATGGCAGGCAAGGTCAAAAGCTTCAGAAAAGTCTAAGAATACACAATCAATATGAAATCGTCTAGGGCTACTAAGAGTTCATTAGTAAATGAAATTATTAGCGTTCCAGAGCTAAATGTTTTCCTGAAACCATGCTGAAGAGATGTGAAAAAAGAATTAGCTTTAAGAATGTTAAGCAGGTAAGAGTAAATAACATATTCAATAACTTACAAAGGACGCTAGTTAATGATATTGGTCTATAATTTTGCGCAGAATGAATTTCACCAGATTTAAACAGCGGCACCACTTTGCCCACCTTCCAGTAAGAAGGCAACACACCAGAATTCAAAGTCTAAGCGAAAAGTTCACACAAAAAATGGATGAGTAAGCAACCGTACTTTTGGCGCTATATACTTTGGCGCATATAGTTGCACTATACAGGATGTTTCACTTTAGCTGCACCAAATTTTTAAAAATTGCCTGTGGCATATAGCACAATTATAATCCCTGATCGAAACTGCTCGGTGAGGCGGCCATTACTTCCACAAGAAATCAAAACCCCTAATTGGTTTCCGGAGGTGGATTTGTCACGCACAATAGGCCAGGCACAACCATCCCGCCCCCGTTCCCACCAATCTCAGAATACACACCCGGCTTTCGTCCCACTGGCACTATCATCCCTCGTCGTGTGACCCATCGAGAGCTTTTGCTATTACGACGTCATGTGCAGGATACAACTGCAGGCGTCACGAAATGCAAAGAAAGGACAAAAAAAAACCGGAGAAGATCACGGGTTTTTTTTTTTTTATTTGTGGCATCCTTGCGGTATCTGGTGTTCCAAGGTTCGCAATAGACGATCTTCGCAGTACACTGTACGTCAGGCGCGTGTTGATTTCAAATATTTGAAAACATGTTAAAGGTTGTTCAGGGGCCTCTAAAAAGTGCGTAAATTTCAACATTTACATTGGTTTATTCTGGTAGATTCCCCCAAGTCTTAGATAGAAGCAGGTATACGCCACGCAAATATAAACAAAAATTAAGGTATGAGGTTCTCCGTATCAAAGGTACGATCTGATTATGAGGTGTGCCGTAGAGGGGCACAACAGATTAGTTGTCCTCAAATCGGGTTCTTTGGTGTGCACGTTATTCTAAGCACGCAAGCATTTTTTAACGCGTTAGCTATCTTATGGTTCATCACTCACTTTGCAGGGGTCAACTATCTTTTGCTATCTGTGGTAGGATCAATGCTTGTATCTGTGTTTGTATCGATATATTTTCGTATCTGAACATTTTTTCACCAACCTGGGTCACTGGGTAGTTCGTGATTGAATGGTCAGTGCACCGGGTTGCAGTACTGAGGGGACAGGGTTCAAAGCAACCATCGGGCAAATTGTGGTCGCTGAGTATGTGGAAATGTGTATATACGTGCGGCACTTTACACGCCGACATGGATCGCTGTAGATGCGGGACCGCGTAGGTACCACTGTTCGTAGAAACTCTTTCACACTTGCATTGAGCCCTGGGTATGTGCCCCTTGGTGTGTGCTGGCCTTCAATGATCCTGTTTGATGCCATGGGTCAGCGGGTTGCGCTAGTAGGTGTCGGCGCTCTTGAATGAACGTCATTCACTCCATCTAGGGTCTCTTAGTATGTGCCTGTGGGAAACGCTGGCCCGGACCGGGCTCGGACTTTCAGGTGGTGCATGTAACGTGCAGCGAGTTATCCTCATGCGTCTCGACTCTGAAAAACATGTTGCCCAGGCGCAGCTGGAAGCTAGCAGTGCTACTCCTGCATACTTCCCTTTACTTCTTCCATCCTATTTTGCGCTGTTTCAACAGAATGTAAATGTCCAGAAAGACTGAAGTCGCCTCAAACCAAAGGATGTCATTGTATTCGTTACCTAAATCAATGTAATTAATGCTTTCAGCGCGGTTGCAAGCGCGTTCGCGACTTGCTGATTCTTCAAAGACGAATTGGTAAAACGATGACTGGTAAGATAAGATAATTCGGCACCCGGCTGAAATATGGCGCTGCGTCCATCCATGATTGCACGCATGTTCTCAACTAGCAGCCTAGCAGCAGCTCACTCATTACGCTGCACCATGGAGGAACGAGAAGCTTTCTTTCTCCATTTACTCCATCCATGCGCTGCGCGCGCGACCTGTCGTGGCTGCGCTTCGGCTAGAGTGTACTACAACACGGTTGAATGGGACGAGTGGCTGGGGGCCGCATGCTTTGCAGTGAGGCGCCCGACGTGGTGTGGCGACGTGGCGATAGAAGTGGATTGGGCGGTATCAAAGTCGCGCCGTTGGCAACTGCTGGCGATACTGCTCGGCAGGGTCATTCGTACTACATCGCGCGCTGGTATTAGCGTTCAGACCACTCAAATTGTGTTCATATTGCATATTACATGTATTTATGCCTTAAGAATAAATTCATTTCATTCTCTTCTTTATTTGATTTTTAATGCCACTCTGTGGTCTTTGTCGTTCCCGGGTCGGGTTCGGGCCGGTTTCGAGCAGCGCTCGGGCCGGGCTCTGGCCTAAGGTAAAGGGGAGGCGGGCCGGGCCGGGCGGGTAACGTAGATTATTTCCTTTTTGTCGGGCTCGGGCGGGCCACCTGATGTAAAATCGGGCCCGGGCCGGGCCCGGGCGGAAAAAATTGGCCCGTGCAGTGCTCTATTCTGTATAACCCAAATTATAAAAATAAATGTAGTCCATGTCAAGGACCCGATATTCAACCTAGTTTTTCCATGGGAGTTTCGCGCCGGCCAGATTGAGAGAGCTGGCTTGACGCTCTTGCGAGCACCGCAAGTCATGGAAACAAATTTCTCGCGGACAGGATCAGTTATCCTTACTGGATGCACTGCTCTTCGCAATCCTCTGCGCGTTTCTTATCATGGTATGCCACTTTGTCTCACCGGTGAATCAGTATTGCTTACACGTATTTCCCGTGTGCACGACATTTTCCTCGTGTATTTCCACTACACTCCCAGTTAACCGGCAGGCTACTCCACCCTTGGAATGTTCGCTGTGTGAGGGGGCTGTAAGCATTTTGTTCTCACTCGTTTCAGGACTGGCAACGCAAAACGGAGAATGTTGGATAGCAAACAAGCGGTATTGTATGAGCGTGCTACGCGACCTTGGTTTTGCAAAAACGTCGATGGAGGAACGCATGATGGTGAGAATACCTTACCCCGTTGTATAGTAAGAGCTGTTGGTCTATCTCGCACGTAAATATATCAAAACTATTCTATACTCTAAATAAGTGACCCAAGGACAGCCGTGTCTTGTTTTACGTTGTTTTGGAGCAGCCTGGCTTGCTAAAACTTCACATAGCTCATTGCAACATAGGAGCACAATGTTGCAATGACCGTGCGAGACGACACCGAAAACACCGTAAAAATGAACACAGCCATAAAATGACTGCTGACTAAAAATTGGGCTTGCACGCGACCGCTATATTAGAGAAAGTTCCGTAAAAACGTGCAAAGAAGAGGAAGCCTTAAATTGCGGGGGATTTCGCATAGTAAACCTGGTAGAAATGTGTCAGCGCACTCCAATCGTCCAGCTCAAATAATAGGTATTGTTGCCATGAAATAAAATTACACGTTTTCAATGTAGGCAAGCTCGCAGTCTTAATTTGTTTAAGCTGTCATGCTTGTGCTGGAGATTTCTTAAAATTCAGTTGATAGTCAGCGGTTTGTCTGCCATCTATTTCTTAAGTATCATTTGGGCTACCGCAAGTATACAAATTGAAGCCTCAGGTTTTCAGTATCAGCAATTTGTACCGCTAACGAAAGGAACAGGGAAATGAAATTGCCATGTTTTCCGAAACTTTAGCACTCAGACGCAGACCTCAGATGAATATTGGCTACTAACCAGAAATAACAGAAATAGAAAGATTATTGTTACAAAGTGCTTAGCAGTCGCTCAGGAAGTTACTTAGCCAAAGCCGACGTCACACACTGCTGGCCATTCTCTCCAAGCACTTGAAAGTGTTCGACTTTTCAAAAACCAGCATAATGCGTTTAATTCAAGCGTCTCGAGTACAACATCAGATCAACACCGCTTTGGCTCATCCCACACGGCAGAAACCTTACGGAGTGGCACTATAAGAGCGCAACATCATCAACGAGAAGCGCAAGAGATGCTAGGAAAGGGAGTAATTCAGGAATCGGAGAGTCCCTAAGCTGATCCCGTCATTTTTGTGAAGAAACAAGATGGTACGTGGAGATTCTGCGTTGAATATCACCGACTGAATTCCGCTATCAAGAAAGTCGTCTATCCGCTACCCCAATTGATGACGCGATCAACTGTCTGCATTCTATTTCCTACTTTTATTCCGTGCATCTAAGAGCCGGTTATTGGCAGATTCCGATGCGCCCCGCTGACAAGTAAAAAAAACAGCATTAGGTACGCCTCACGGGCTGTGCGAATTCAACGTGAAGCCGTTCCGATTGTGCAATGCGCCGGCGGCATTCGAAAGATTCAAGGACACTCTTCTGCACGGTTTCAAATGGCAAATTTGTATATTCTACGTTGATGTTGTCGTTATTTTGGGAACTACATTTCAGGAGCACAACACTCGTCTCAATATTGTACTCGACTGTGTCAAAAAGGCTGTACTTGAGGTCAATAAAAAATGGCATTTTGGCGAGCGCGAAACAGTGGTCTTAGTACAGCTCGTCGATGAAGGTGGCTTTAGGCCTGATCCACAGAAGACGGTAGCCGTTGAATCATTCTAGCAACCTCAATCTCTCACGCAGCTTCGTAGCTTAATAGGGCTCTGCTCATATTTCCGGTGGTTCAAACCCGGTTTTGCGGATGTAGCTCACCCTCTGACCAATCTGCGTAAGAACACATCCATTTCAATGGACCCCTGAGTGTGAAGCCGCTTTTTGCCAGCTGAAGTTTTCGTTAACTTCACAGCCAATACTTCGGCACTTCGATCCTTCGTCTCCAATAGAGATTCACACAGACGCAAGTGGCGTCGGCATCGGTGCCGTTCTCGTTCAGCGCGCAAGGAAGAAAAACATGTCGTAGCGTACGCAAGCCGTTCTTTAAGCAAGCCTGGACGCAGCTACACTCTAACGAAACAAGAATGCCATGTGGTAGTATTTGCCGTGCAACGGTTTCAATTGTACACCATCCTCACAGATCACCATTCTCTGTGCTGTCTGGTCAGTCCTCGTGACCCATCCGGTCGCCTCGCGCCATTGCCCTTCGTCGACAGGAATACGCGTTCACTATTTCGTGCAAGAGTGGCCATCGACACGCTGACGCGGATTCCCTTTCTCGGACGCCACTACAGACGACGGATTGTGAAGCCGACAACCTTGGCCACCTTATCGATTCCCTGTCGCCTGACTTTCCTGGTGCCTTGACATTCGCCGCAGCGCAGCGCAAATACCCACGTTTGAAAGCGATTTTCTCTGCCGCACAAGAGCCTATCACCGAAGGCCGATTTTGCATCCGAGATGGCCCTTTTTTCAAGAGGAACTTATCAATGACGGGCGCCTGCTTTCTAGTGGTGGTTCTGGTGTCTCTTAAAACTTCTGTTCTGCGCGTTACGTCCGATGACCAGACCGCAGGTCAATTAGGGACCGCGCGAACGCTTAGTCGCCCCAAATAACGATTCTACTGGCATCAAATACACAAAACAATTGACTCCTATTTTTATTTATTTATTTATTTACTTACAAAATACTGCAGGCCCAAGCTAGGGCCCATGCAGGAGGGGTATCAAAAGGTTTACACAAGCAAAAAACATCAAACAGAATTCATTACCGATCACAAACAGAGGACAAAAATAATATATACATAAACGTTACACACCAATGAGCACCTTTCGGCCGTGAAAACAATTATAAACATCGCAACTTTAGGGAAAACAGTCCTAGTGTACACGACAAGAAGGAAAGAAAACGGGAAAAGAAGCAAGAAGAAAACAAAAGAAAAGCGCTTCACATTATGACGTTGTACACAGTGTCATATCCACCAGCGACCTACCTTAGCTCCAGTCGGCCACCTGCAGCCAGTAAAGCCGCCCAGTTTCCTTTTTGACCAAGTCGGTATAGATCTGATCGGAGAATTCCCGAGTTATGCAAGAGGAAACCGGTGGATAATTGTATGTGCCGACTACATGACGTGGTATTGCGACACGGCAGCCCTACCTTCCGCCACGGCGGCCCAGGTGTCTGATTTTATGCTACACTCAATTATTACATTGACATGGGCAGCATCGCGTGATAAGTGAACGTGGTCGCCAATTTATTGCCGATGTTGTGGAAGAATTACTGCATTCGTGTGCCTCCAAGTTTTCACACTCAACAGCTTATCCACAAGCTAATGGCCTCACCGAGCGCACAAAAAGAACATTGATCAACATGCTATCAATGTGCGTCACTTCGGATTACAAGAACTGGGTTGAAGTATTACCGTTCGTGACGCACGCTTTCAACTCTGCGCAACACTAAACTACCGGCTTCAGCCCTTTCGGCCTTCTTTACGCGCGCCCACGTCACCATACGCTGGACATAATCTTTCCTTTTGTCATCCATGGCGATTTATCTATCGCGGAGACTTTGTGTCGTGCAGAAGAGGCTCGTCGACTTGCTCACTTTCGTACCTTGTCCGCGCAAGACCACTATAAAGCACGCTACTACAGTGATCACCAGCGTGTTACCTATGTTCCCGGTGACCTCGTGTGGTTGTGGCCTCCAATACACAGACGTGACTTGAGCCAAAAGCTATTTGCAGGCTATCCCGGGTCGTTCGTTATCCTCGATCGTCTAAGCGAGGTTAACTAGAAAATTGCACGTCTCACTTCACATGGCCGCCATTCACGCAAGACTGAGGTAACCCCCGTATGCCGAAATGCAGCTTAACTTGATGCTCATGCTTCACTTGATCAAAATGACGCGTATCTCGAATGCGCCGAAAAAAAACGCAATGGGTGTTTTGGGGCCGTTGGAACGAAGCGTCAATTAAATCAAGTCAAGCATGGGCTTGAAGTTAAGTTACATTTCTAAATACCAGAGTAAGGGTTTTATACCTCAATCGCCTAAACCTAAATCAAATTGTGGGCATCTTTACTCGCATAATGCTAAAATGGGTTAAGCATGATGCTAAAATGGTTCGTGAGATGTGTGTAAACTCGATGCATTTGTTTGTCTAGGCGGTGCAAGGTCAGAGCAACATCACGCTCAAGGACGCGCCACTTTTGTCTCCGAAAAATGTCAGCCGATCCTGGAGATCGTGCAGCTCGAAAAGTCACCGAACACAATACAAACAAACTCCGAATAAAGTGCAAACTTAGGCACCACTCAGCATCAGCGGATGCACTTGAGTGCAGATGTAATTTCCAACAGCACCATACAGTCGTTGTGATGCTGTTGTCATTATGTAGCTGTCATTTATTTGCCTTCATGGCATTGAGATCGTTATCTTGTCATGTTATTGTCACAATCACGCACTTTTCACTATGTTGCTATCAATGCGTTGTCAGTTCGTTATGACGCCGTCTTCAAGCCATCGTCGTGATCATTTCATCGTCGTCTTACCATTGTCAACATCACGTCGTCATCACAAAGTTACCGTCCCACCCTCGTGGTGGTTCCATTGTTTTCATTTTTATGGTGAATGTGTGATGTTATTGGGAGCAGGATCACTCTAGAAAGAGATAGAAGCAGCAGGCACAAGCACAAACACACATCAGACTTCTATTGGACACTCATTGAAACAATAATACATTGAAACATTGAACTAGCACATACGCAACACTTCTCCAAAATGCGTTCTAGAAGATATGCAGCTAATATAGGTTAGTCAAATGTAGTCGGGCTACAGTTCATGTAGCAGCAGGTGTTGCCATGTCGAAGACGTCGGGGAGCCGGTGTCGGACAGCAGGGTTGGACAGGAGGGTCGAACTGCAGGGTCGGATCGCCTCGTGTAGCTTATGTGGCCCTGCGCCACAGTCGATGTACTGGAGCCTCCGCGTGCCCGGTTACCCGATGCCGGGGTTTGGGTCCCGGAGCACACTGCAGTAGCCCACCGGGTCACGTACACAGCTGGCGAGGTAGCGCTGTGGCGGCTCACGCGAACGCTCGATCAGCCAGGCTCAGGACCACCAGCCCTCCTGGACCAGTTGCCCAGCGGAAGAACTGGACGAGGTAGCCCTGTGGCCGCTCACCCGAACGCTCGATCAGCCAGACTCAGGACCGCCAGCCCTCCTGGACCAGTTGCCCAGCGGAAGAACTGGACGAGGTAGCGCTGTGGCTGCTCACCCGAATGCTTAATCAGCCAAGTTCGGGACCGCCAGCCCTCTTGGACCAATTGCCCAGCGGAAGAACTGGACGAGGTAGCCCTGTGGCCGCTCACCCGAACGCTCGATCAGCCAGACTCAGGACCGCCAGCCCTCCTGGACCAGTTGCTCAGCGGAAGAACTGGATGAGGTAGCCCTGTGGCCGCTCACCCGAACGCTCGATCAGCCAGACTCAGGACCGCCAGCCCTCCTGGACCAGTTGCCCAGCGGAAGAACTGGACGAGGTAGCCCTGTTGCCGCTCACCCGAACGCTCGATCAGCCAGACTCAGGACTGCCAGCCCTCCTGGACCAGTTGCCCAGCGGAAGAACTGGACGAGGTAGCCCTGTGGCTGCTCACCCGAACGCTCGATCAGCCAGACTCAGGACCGCCAGCCCTCCTGGACCAGTTGCCCAGCGGAAGAACTAGATGAGGTAGCCCTGTGGCCGCTCACCCGAACGCTTGATGAGCCAGACTCAGGACCGCCAGCCCTCCTGGACCAGTTGCCCAGCGGAAGAACTGGACGAATTAGCCCTGTGGTCGCTCATCCGAACGCTCGATTAGCCAGACTCAGGACCGCCAGCCCTCCTGGACCAGTTGCCCAGCGGAAGAACTGGACGAATTAGCCCTGTGGTCTCTCATCCGAACGCTCGATTAGCCAGACTCAGGACCGCCAGCCCTCCTGGACCAGTTGCCCAGCGGAAGAACTGGACGAGTTGGCCTCCCAGCTGGTGACAGCTTTGATTGGGGTGCAGACGTAGTGACGCGGGCGGCGATAGCTCCTATGGGCCGGACGCCCAGCGAGGACGGTCTGCCGTCGATCGCCGAACCTCGCGCACTGCTCACGCCGCGGGCCACGCTCTCTCGAGCCACGCTTGCCGAGACGCCACTGTCGACGCTCACCAACGGTGTCGATGATGATGACGACCTTAAAGTACATACCCACTCATGGGTATTGGCCAAGAGTCGGCGTCCTCTTCGCCGCCGCACAACACAGTCTTTATATTTTTATGTTTGCCACTCCCGCGTCCAATATATTATCACAGAATGCACTGTCGTTAACTCATTGTCGTCCTACCTTTGTCGTCACACCATTCTCATTCCATCATTATCAGTGCAGCGCCATTATCCCATGGTCGTCGTGCCATCGTCTCCTCTCTTTGCCCACATTTTCGTCTTCTATACCTTTCAGGAATGCTTCGCATGCCATAGATATAATCATGAAGGATAGTTTCTGCCCCAATGTTTTTAAATATTTATTACAGGCTTATCGAAATAAGCAATGTTAGACATACAAACAGCAATAACAACAAGCTGCAGTGGCTAAAGCGTTGGGCTGATAAGGGCGACGTCGCGGGCGCATATACCTGCCACGGTGGCGTTATTCCAATGGGACCGAAATATCAAAACACCGTTGAAACATGCATTGGGTGCACGGTTGAAAACTTAGGTGGTCAAATTTAAGCCGGAGTCCCACAATACACGGTGTCTCACATTCAGATCCTGGTTGACACACGATCAAGCCGTAGATCAGAAATACACAGAAAATGGCAGCGCAACGTGTTTACTCAGACTGCGCACGTACGTACACAAATACCGTAAAGTAATTAGTATAAGTGATAACTACACAAAAAAATTATGAAGAACCGGCACGCGTACTAGTAAAAGTGTGAATTTACGGGAGATTCACTTCTATGAAGATGTTAAAGTCTGGCGCAGCCCTAGCCCTGGAACTCACTGCCCTTACCTGCACAGCAAAACAGTGCAGCATATTGTGTTCCTCAAGTTCTGTATGCGTCCTAAGGATGCTGATATATGTAGCCTTTTCATCACTATAACAGTGACATACTGAAATTCACTGCCAAATGATATTTTCTCATGTGTACATTTTGCTGCAAAAGTTGTCAATAAGTTATTACTGTTCTACTGGATTGCACTCTTGCTGCTGTCATTGACTTTGTCATTGTTTCTTCTTCGCGTCTCCTCTTGAGACGTAAATGTTGAGCCGCACTGTGTATAAATAATACGTCTCTTAAATCATTACTCACATAATATTCGAGTCTATTCATTTTTTGGCCTTATACGAAGGTCCTGGATTCAGAAACCGTAGAAAACATATGGCCAGTCTGAATTTTCCCTAAAATTTACCCGCATGGCCTTTCTCCGAATCAGTATTGATGTCGTTTTCAAGAAGCTGTATGTGTCATGACGTCATGACAGGGGAGGTGGTCACACGGGAGCAGGACATCGCGACTTTTTGGCTCTCGCTGCAGCTTGCTTATTGGTATGTCTGCCTGCTACGTCGGTTCGAGCACTGAGTGGCGACAAAGCGTACGGCTGATTGAGCCAGAGCTAGGGCCAGAACATCACAATGTACTGATTCAGCGTTACCACCTTTCATGTCACGAAATAACTAAAGGTATACTTTCTGGGCAACGAAACTGAAACTGTGCCATACAACCGCTAAACCAGTGAAATATTTAGCACGCGCCGAGGCGCCAGAGTTCTTTTTTTTTAGGGGGGGGGGGGCGGGGGGGGGGGGTGCGATAGCGTATTTTCACGTCCAGAACCTTCACATATTGTAAATAATTGGAACTCGGAGACGCCATATCAGAACTCGTTCAAAGCAATTCCGATAACACGTGCCCTTTACATAGAAATACCATTGCTTGACGAGGAGACACAAAAATGACTTCTAACGCTTTCTCTGGTACACGATATTTTAAAGCGGATAAAAATCGAGGACATAGCCGAGTGTGATCTGATCTCTTTCCATATGGCAGGATGACTTCCGTCAACTTGATGCCCGGATAAGCGACCGAAAGGGCCAGGCTGTGCACATTCGTCCACTCATCCTATCCTGCGTCGCCAACAACATCATGTCCTTCTTTTACCCTAACGGACTTCCCGGTGAGGACGCGGCTTTGCATAAGGCAACCAGTATTCTTGACAGGATGAGGACCATAATGCTGGGAGGTGCGGTCATTCAGTTTTCACCGAGTCTGATCAGAAACCTGCACTACCATATTCCTTTCTCAAGGAATGGAAAAGTGGACGGAATAATGAACGAAATGGACAACTTTATTCGGTAAGTTTAGTGCGCATCATTGTTTGTTATTATTTTGAAACCACTTATGAATAAGAAGCATTGCGTTCTTATTTATTGGGACGTGCTCAATTTGTCTCTTGAGGAGGACATCTGCTGTTAGGAATGGTTCTATATCATATGTGGCTGCAGGCATGCAATTCCCATGTAGTGACTGATTTATGAACTGCCAGTTAGCCGAGAATTAATACTTATCTTACTTAGCACTTAAATCGGATATCATCATTTATCTCAGATGTAGAAGTCCCCTGAGCGGTGAGATTTAGTTAAGAAAAGCACTGCGTTTAAAAGCTTTTGCTGCGCTTACACAATACATTTCGTATACTAAGTTTGCTTAACGTAAAATATTGGTATCAGGCGCGACGTATTAACATTTCCTTATTATTTCCACTGATGGCTCCTACTGTAGCTCTTCTATAAGATAAAAGGCAGACAAATTGGTCAGACTAAGTATCCGAGGATACCTAAGCACTTATTATGAGTGTTGAATGCCAAAGCATTAGTGTATAAATTAAACGCCGCTGAACGGCTCTTCGAGTTTAGTGCTGGTAGAAATTTTTTTCGAGTTTTGCTGGGGTGTGCGTTATTGAGTTTAGCGAATAAATTGGTGTAGGTTATATTTTTGTACATTATCTGCGTCAGCGTGTTGACTGCAGACCGGAATACCTTGCATGATATTGCCGAGAAATCAAGGACACCGCATGCCACCGACGGCATGCGCGACGAGAGACTGAGAAAGTTACAGCGGACATCCAGGCCGGCAGGTGACCAGCAGCTAAGTCCAGTGGGGTTGAGAGAGAGAGGGATACGGGCTGCGCGTCGGCTTCCGAGAGCGAGACGGCAGCACCGACAAGCGCGCGTCACACCACTGCTTCGCCGACAGCCATTCGCTTCGCCACGCGGTTAAGCGTCGCCGTATCTTCTGCGTCGAGGTGCCCTAGTGACGTGGTGTCACGGCGATGCGCATTCCCCCCACGTCACACCTGGCGCGCTATAGCAGCAACAACAGGTGTTCCGATTCGCCCGGTCTATTCCGTCGATCTGCCCTCGTGACGTGACGTAGTGGGCAATGGTAATTTAGGTGCTGTTTCGCTGCTACGGACGCCGACTTTTTCGATCAGCGGGCCAATTGATAATTTCTCATCAAAACGGGCACTTTCGATGATCGCATGTAGCACGACAAAGGAAAGCTATTTCGTGCTGCATATTATTTAGGTGACGTCTGTGCCTTAAAGTGAGGCGGGCTGCTACATCTCACATGGCACGAATACTTACTAAAATCGAAATTGTAAGGCAGAACTGAACAAAAGCAAGGCAACAAGAACGAACTAGCCAGACGTGAAGTTAGGTGAAATGAATTAACTAAAGACAGCTTTTAAGCAAACCACTGTCAGCACAGTGCAACATAAAGTCAATCTACGCAAATTCACATAGAATAACTTGCAGAAGGTCGTATGAAACACCCATGCAACATAACGCCATCCCATATAGATACAGAATGAACTCACGACAAAGACCATATAAAGCACAAGCGAAGCCAAGGTCAGCATGCACAGCAACACTACAAGTACATACAGAATGCATCAAGTCAGGCCACAGAAAGGCACACGAGCGAAGGCACCCAAAGGTACACAAACTAAAATGAAGCCAAACAGCACACATAGGGCAAGACAAAGTGTAACCAATAATTTCCAACAATACTTCCGCCTTCCAGAAACCTCTGCATGGTCACAGTATGTGTTGCCCATAGGACTAAGATTTATTTTGGCCTATGAGCCTACGGTATAATGTCATTAGAATGCACAATCATGGGCGTCTATCAGTATTATGGCGCAGACATTCTCGTAGATGTTCATTCTGGTTCGCATGGCCAGATAGCAGACTTTTAGCATGACAAGGTTTATGCAGAATACAATAGCATTATGCACGAGCCAACATTTGCACAAAGGGAGCTGTTTCGGCAATGTCGGCAGGTGCTTTCCGCGACGCGCACTAGTTGTTGGAATGACACATAAGGGGTGCCGCACGGGGTTTTCGTGTAGTGGAAGTATGCAACGCCTAGCAATAAAACAATGAAGCGGCAAGAAGAACACAAAAATAAATAAAACAAGTACCTAAGTAATAATAATAATAATAATAATAATAATAATAATAATAATCAGTTATAGGTCAGGTATTGCCAAACTAGCGGACAGTTATCGGTCAGGAGTACTGACTGCCAGTTTTTCTTCATGGCTGCAGAATTTCCTTGAGAAAGTTGCCGCATAAGGATGGGCGATTTATTTTTTTATTCGATGAACGATTAATCGTTCGTCATTTTTAGCATTAATTCGAATAATTGCTTTCGATGCAGGGTCTTTCATTGAATAGTTGATTCTTCGAAATTTTTGCAGAGCACTTTTAAAAAGGTTGAAACACATTAATGTACTTTTGCACGACCCAATTTTATTGTTTGGGAGGTCGAAGCAAGTTTGAAACACCTCTGTATAAACGTTTGATAAAGGATAATCCTTAACTTGTTAAAGATTAAATATGGTTGGCACAAGTAGATTTTGGAAAAATAACCAATATATGCCATAAAATGGCACTCAGTGCAGAATAATTAAGATACATGGTGCTAGTGAATTCCTGTATACTACAGTTGGAAAAAAATATTGAAAATGGCAAAACTGAAAGCTGGAGTCCAAGTGAAACATACAAGAAGTTGCAATATGCACAGTGGAAAAGAAAATTACCGGTTTAGAATTTTAAACCACATGCTCTTTTTTACAGAGGAAATGCATGTTAATTGGCTAGGATGTTCGGGTGAAGCTGATATCTTATATGAACGGCCACACACCAGCATAGATGCTCGGACGCCGTAGATTTGCTGGAATCGACAAGAGCTCCGTCGCTATGTCAAATACATGCTCTAAACCGGCGCGCATGCTGCGCCACGTCTTTAGTTAACTGAGAGTGGCACGACCATCGCACGACCTTAGCACGACCATAGGTCTGCTAAGGTATGCCTTGAATTGCGAGGGCATTTCCAGCCTCCGTCTTCGGGTGGCGTGGTGGCGTGTGCGATGTCGGGCAAGAGAGGGGAATTGCTCGGCTCGGCATCACTCAGTAGTCGGAAAAACAGACGATAGTCGCTCTACCACAGCCGCACAGTCACTACTCATGCGCCGCCACTGCACTACGATTTCAAAATTATCGCGCCAATTCTATGGACTCTCGAAAACGAATATTTGAGCAGGCCTAATCGATTATGTCTATTAAACAAAAGGTGGACATCAATGAACATTATACGTATTGCGGGATATATTTAATCGGTTAATCATTCATCGATATTACCAAACCTAGGATCGCAATTCTCTTATCCACCTCCAGGCGACTTCCTCCGCCGGCGCTCGCTTCCCTCACAGCTGCAAACATAGATTCGCCGATTTGGCTGACGGGTCATGTACTATTGCACGTAAAAGTTCCATTCAAGATAAGCCATTTCTAACTAACGCACAATAGATTTCTTCTGACATGGTCATTCAGCATACAGCGCTTAATCACAACTCTGACGCTTCACGGCTGATGACAGCGTGGGTGGGTTCACAAACGCTTGAAGTGTGCGAAAACTTGAAGCTGCGCTTATGCAAAGGCTTTCAGCGAGTGAGGACCTGCCCAAAGCTGTGTAAACAGAAGTACCCATATTCCATGGATTGGAAAATTGGCGTGTGCCCACTCAGTTTGCACGCAAAGGCATGCAAGCACCTTTGTGAGCCCACACATAGCAGAGGTTCCGACCAGCTTCTCAAGGATGCCGTGGTTATGCTCCTCCAACTATTTTGAAGCGAAAGCTTCATTACGCTACCTCGGGCAGCCGTCGGTGACTCAACACTTTTCACCTTGAGAGCTAGAGTCCAACCACAAGAGAGCATTAAGGCGCGTTGATATTCCGACGTTATCATTGCTCACACTTTGTCTTGCATTATTTACAAACCTATTCCTCCGATGTTCGAGTATGACAGCCCACAACCAAATATCATGAAACAAAACACCGGCAGCGCATGCCTCTTATGTTAAATATTCTCAAACGAAACATTAATAGTGCGAAACAAAAAATCGACAGTAACTTTAGCATACGCCAAAGAGGGTGAAGGCACGACCATAGGCCTGCGTGCTCAAGTGACATTCATTAAATTACTTGAAATTGTCATTCGAATGCACTGTTACTTTTGGAGCGAAAGCTTCATTACGCTATCTCGGGCAGCCGTCGGCGACTCAACAGTTTTCACCTTTAGAGCTAGAGGTCAAACCACAAGAGAGAATTAAGGCACGTTTATAGTCCGACGTTATCGACTCGCGGGAGAGCGTCATCAGACGCCGGGCGTGTCTGAGCGCGTTGGCCGCGCGTCCGATTATGTAGACGCCGGGCGCAATCGTAGCGCATTGACCGCGCGTCCGGTTACGCTGGCGGCGCAATTATGCCGAACCATCGGTCGAACTATAGCCGTTGTTGTTCTCGCCAACGTGACATAACGTGTGCGCGCGTTCAAGCTACGTCGGACTGCATTTAGACCTATACGGAGCATTGAAAGGAGACATTGGCGCCGTTGCCCGAGTAGTGTTGGGCCCGGCTGTGAGTTGCAACCAAGTCTCACTACTTTACTGATCACTGCAGTGTATTCATAGGCATAAAAATGCAGAATAAACACTGTATTCATTGCAAACATGTCTGTATATCATCGCTAAACCACACCTCGGCCACAGCTCGACAATGGCGCTAGCCAGGGCAGTGATGCTTTCGCTATATACCAGGGTTAACCAAAGCTAAACCACGCCAATTTTTTATGCTTATCAATGTCACTGAGAGCAGAAAGGTCAATATGGTTACGCATAATGTTACGAAGCACTTGGGGAAGTCAGCGTTCGCGACTAGCACGATAAAGCAACGAGAGGTAGCCCAGCTGATCGAGCACGACACAAGGCTTATCTCTCTCGTCGTTCTCTCTCACAGACACATCCCCACTGCTCCTTATTTCACAAAACAGTTATCTCCCCCGCGAAAAAAGAAGCCGTCCCGGCGACCTAGGGGTAGGACAACACAGGCGGATCATAGTACGGCTTGAGACGCTGGACATGCACAATGTCGCGTCCTCGACGGCGATGATCCAAAGAGAGCTCGAGCGGTTCCACGATATAGTTGACTGGAGACGTTTGCTCGATCACGCGGTAGGGGCCCTGGTACTTCGACGCGAGTTTCGGTGACAATCCAGGGGTAGGGGCTGGAACCCAAAGCCACACTAGCGAGCCAGGAGCATAGGATGCAGGAGCATGGGAAGTTTCTCGATGGTGTTTCTGGCGTTGCTGGTCTTCTGACGTAAACATACGGCATAGCTTGCGACACTCTTCTGCGTGTGCAGCAGCTTCAGACAAGGTAGTGGTTTCTGTGTTGTCAGGGCGGTACGGTAGGATAGTGTCCATTTTGGAAAAAAGGTTCGCGTCCGTACAGGAGAAAGAAGGGCGAAAATCCCGTGGTCGTCTGCGTGGCGGTATTATAAGCGTAAGTCAGAAATGGTAGAACATGGTCCCATTTGGTTTGGTCGGATGCAACGTACATGGCCAGCATGTCACCAAGAGTTCGATTAAAGCGCTCGGTCATGCCATTGCTCTGCAGATGGTATGCAGTAGTGGTGCGATGAATAATGCGGCATTCTTTGAGGAGAGCCTCGATGACGTCAGAGAGCAAGACGCGGCCTCTGTCACTGAGTAATTCCCTGGGAGCTCCGTGGCGAAGGATGATGTGGCGCAGGAGAAACAAGGCGACGTCACGTGCAGAAGCGCTGGACAAAGGGAAGTTTCCGCATAGCGCGCAAGATGGTCGATGGCCACGATTACTCAGCGGTTGCCGTCTGATGCGGTTGGCAAAGGTCCATAAATGTCGATGCCTACTCCATCAAAAGCACGTGCTGGGCAAGGCAAAGGCTGCAATGGAGCGGTTGAACGACGAGGGGAATCTTTGCGGCGTTGGCAAACGAGACAGGAGCGGACATAATGACGGATGAATCGGTACATCCCTCGCCAGTCGTAACGAAGGCGTAGACGCGCGTATGTCTTTAGTAAACCTGCATGTGCGCACTGGGGATCGTCGTGGAACGCTGCACAAATATCCGAATGTAGATGTCGAGGGATGATGTCGAGGATGACGTCAGAAAGTGTGAGGCGGCCGCTATGTCGACGGCTCTGAAACAGCCAGACACCACATCGGACGTGTTGCTCAGCACACTGTGACATGCAACGGCGCCGCAAGGGCTTCGCTGTTCAATTATGCCCTCGTTTTCCCCTCCCGCGATAAACGCAGCAGAAACAAGAGAACGCATGCAAGAAATATCTCGGGCTGTCCTCCGAAATATACTACATCCGAAAACAAAAGAACCTGTGTTGACCATAAAGTAATTCCTGCTCCTACATTCACTTCCGGAGCCTGTACTACGCAGAAGCACAGCGTCCGAATTTGGCTTCTGTTACATTGAGGGAGCCGTGATTTCATGGTTCGAGTGATCTCGTTACCAGTTTGTGTTGCGAGACTGCTATTCGGTTATACTGCGATATATAAAAAAAGAAAAAAAAGTAGTGTTGACACTTCTGAAAAGGAGGTTTACGTACATGGGTCTTCAGTGATTTGATAATCAAATATTAATTATATGCCGGTATTCTGTCCCCGATGATATTGCCATGCTTTTCTTTCAGTGCATACATCTTGCCTTGTCCTATTCCTAGCTTTCTTGTTACTGATTTAATGCTGCGTCCATATTTTACGGCTTCCTCAATCTTTCCCACGTTATCCATCCTGACTGGGATGGATAACGTTCACTGGTCGTTGAAAATAAAAGTGTACAATCATTGCATTCTACCGGTGCTAACATATGGGGCAGAAACTTGGAGGTTAACAAAGAAGCTCGAGAACAAGTTAAGGACCGCACAAAGAGCGATTGAACGAAAAATATTAGGAGTAACGTTAAGAGACAGGAAGAGAGCGGTTTGGATCAGAGAACAAACGGGGATAGCCGATGTGCTAGTTGGCATTAAGCGGAAGAAATGGAGCAGGGCAGGCCATGTAATGCGTTGGACGGATAACCGGTGGACCATTAGGGTTACAGAATGGATACCAAGAGAAGGGAAGCGCAGTCGAGGACGGCAGAAAACCAGGGGGGATGATGAACTTAGGAAATTCGCAGGCGCAAGTTGGAGTACGCTAGCGCAAGACAGGGGTAATTGGAGATCGCCGGGAGAGGTCTTCGTCCTGCAGTGGACATAAATATAGGCTGATGATGATGATGATTCTGTCCCTATTTCATGAATAATTGTCATGAGCCAATAAAGGAAGGAAGAAAGAAAGAAGAAAAACAGAAGATAAAAACAGAACAAGAAGACACGAGGACTAAGTGGTAGAAATAAAGAAGAAAGAAGGTATAAATAAGAGCTTCCGAATAAAAAGAATACATTATATGAAAGCAGAAGAAGAAGCGCAAAAGTGCGCGTGCAGCTACGTGACCAACGAGGAGAAGAGACACGTAGCCGAAGAGAGCAGCCCAGCTACGCTCTGGGACGCAGGCAGGCAGAAGGAGCTGGTGGCCGAACAGGACGGGTGGATAGCGGAGACGGCGGCAACCCAGTGGAAGCTGTTCTTCGGCTGCCGCGGCCACGACCCGCGAGCTGAGTGGACGTTCCACCGGAAGCCGCAGCTACAGGCTGACGGCACCGCTTCCCGGATTCCCTGCAGCTACGATCCGTAGGCTAGCGGAGTCGATCGGGCGATCCAGGCGCCTCGGTCACCCCACCGTCCTGACCCCCGAACCAGGCCAACCGTGGACCGAACGTCGGACACAGCGACTTCGAGTCTACGACGCATCGGCGGGCCCAACGACGTGTCGCCGGAAGCCGCGACGACGAGGTGACGTGGTCACGTCAAGGGACTTAATGTAAATACTTTGCACTTATGAATTTTAATATCTGAAGACTCTGGGGATTTTCTAGAATTTACTCGTGCTGTAAATTGTTTGTTTCGTGCTGTTGTCTTTGTCGTTTCTTTTTGTAATTATAAATGTATGTCTTAAACGTTCGACTTGTCCCTGTCTGTCTTTAGTCCACCGAAATCCGTGACAATTTGGCGAGCTTGCCAGGATATTCCACCATTTCCAGCCCTGTCACAGATTTTTGGTGGTCTAGAGATGGATTGGGACCGCATATTAGCTACGGTTCGCGAGAAAAAGCTTAGCAAGGAGTAGGGCCTCAAACTAATTGAGGATGTAATGAAGCGTGTCCATGTCGCGCGATCTTTAGAACTTGAGACACTTCGGCAAGCATGTGAGAAGAAAAAACAGTTCGAAGAGAAAGATACAGAGATAGCAGATGCAGTCAAAATAATGCACAGCAGTCATAGCATACCTGAAGAGGGGCCTCACACAGGTGAACTGCTGCGACAGAATAGTTGCCACTGTAAGGCTATCGATGACCACGCCGCTGAGTCCTATAGTACTGGAGAACAAGGGGTACAACACGCGAATGATGAGTGTGCTTTCGGTAGTGCAGTGTACGTACCGGAGGGTGGTGCTCATGAGGGCGAACGGTTCCCAGAAACGAAGGACACTGACGAGGGGGGGAATACCGCAACGCCGCATACGGTGTGTGTTCAGTGCAGAGCAATTGGAGATGTCGCACAGGAAGGGAGAGTGCTTGACCGCGGCAAGGCTTTTGAAGAGATGGTGAGTTTAGATTGCAGTAACCTCTGTGAGCACGGGCTGGTCGCCATCCGGGAAGACGTTTCTAATCCAGACGACCACAGATGTACAAGTTTTACGAGTGGCGAGAAAGAAGTGTGCATTAAGCAAGTGATGACAGCAGACAGAGGGATAGAGCAAGTAGAGAGAACAGCGAAAGAGAAAAGAAAGAAGCTTAATAGAAAGAACAAATTGAAGAAATGCTTTCAGGAAAAGAAGAGAAAATTGCCTCCCAAGAGGAAGAACCAAGGAGAGCGCCGATGGGCGACTCTTAATGGTGTTGATTGCAAGCCACTATGAGAGTGGGATTTAAATTTAGGGTGAAAAGTCGTAGAACATCTGAATATGACGACTACGAAGAACGTCGCAAAGTTTCAGAGCAAGAGCTGCAAGATCTTAGCTGCAGATTCCAAGCATATCCCCATAACAAGAAAAAGTTTTGAAAAGTCACTTTTTGAAGTTCGAGTTCAAGGACAAAGCCAGCAGTCACACTAATCGCTCAAGAAGGCAGACATCCCGAAAGTACAAACGGAAGATGAAGAGATTGCTGAGAGCGAGATGGCGCATGAACAAACATGAGTTCAGGAAACATTGTCCTTCAATGAAAAAGAAAGCGAAACTTGAACTACACCGGCGACTTTCAAAGCCAGGCAGGAACCATGCACGTGCAGGAAAGAGAAGAATTAAGAAGGGAAGTAGGCACCGTGGGAAGTCTCGACAGCGACGCAAGAGAAAGTCATTTCGACAACATTGAGGGTATCAAACGGAATTCCAATAGGGAGAGGACGCGGATTCTTTTGCGGTTCGGATAGATAATTAAGCTGATTGGGAATACCACTGCTGTTTAGGACGTAAATAGGTTAGTCGGAAAGAGTCAGAGGGTACCCTGCATTTAGGTTCGGATGTATGTTACCAAGATATTTGTTGGGTGAAATGAAAGAAATGGCTGCATTGGGAGTTGAGATTGTTACGACGGCATGCATAAATATGGATAGAAGAACAGTGCTCCTAAAGGGACTCATATGATGACAGCATTGTGAAAGATGAAATCACAAGAGCATACTTCAGATAATGGTGTGTAAAAATGCAGAATTTTTCTATAAGGGACTTACGTGGCGAAAACCACGGGAAGTATTTTGCCCTGTTGCAGATTATATAGTGGCGGAGTGGATGAGTATAGTCGTGTGAAGGCTCATTAGTAGCTGTGAGCAGTGTTATAGGAGCGGTGTTTAGTGCTGTAGTAAGTTTAGTAATGTTGGTTAAGTGGTGTAAGTGTTGGTGTGAAGCAGTGGACCACTGACTGCTACAGAGACAAGTGGTATAGCGGGGTTTTGATAAAGTAGTGTTCGACAATGACTTTTTTGTGTTCAATAGTGAACTCGACGATGTGTACAGTGCAGTGAATAAGTGAAGTGAAGTGATGTGTGGGGAAGATAACCAGTGGTGCAAATGACAAAATGGTGGAAGAGAACAAGAGTTAGTGCTGGAACAACGTATGAAGACGACGATACAAGGAGGAAGAAGCAGTTTTTCAAATGGAAAAACTCTTGAAGGTGGGCATATGTCATGAGCCAATAAAGGAAGGAAGAAAGAAAGAAGAAAAAACAGAAGATAAAAACAGAACAAGAAGACACGAGGACTAAGTGGTAGAAATAAAGAAGAAAGAAGGTATAAAATAAGAGCTTCCGAATAAAAAGAATACATTATATGAAAGCAGAAGAAGAAGCGCAAAAGTGCGCGTGCAGCTACGTGGCCAACGAGAGAAGAGACACGTAGCCGAAGAGAGCAGCCCAGCTACGCTCTGGGACGCAGGCAGGCAGAAGGAGCTGGTGGCCGAACAGGACGGGTGGATCGCGGAGACGGCGGCAACCCAGTGGAAGCTGTTCTTCGGCTGCCGCGGCCACGACCCGCGAGCTGAGTGGACGTTCCACCGGAAGCCGCAGCTACAGGCTGACGGCACCGCTTCCCGGATTCCCTGCAGCTACGATCCGTAGGCTAGCGGAGTCGATCGGGCGATCCAGGCGCCTCGGTCACCCCACCGTCCTGACCCCCGAACCAGGCCAACCGTGGACCGAACGTCGGACACAGCGACTTCGAGTCTACGACGCATCGGCGGGCCCAACGACGTGTCGCCGGAAGCCGCGACGACGAGGTGACGTGGTCACGTCAAGGGACTTAATGTAAATACTTTGCACTTATGAATTTTAATATCTGAAGACTCTGGGGATTTTCTAGAATTTACTCGTGCTGTAAATTGTTTGTTTCGTGCTGTTGTCTTTGTCGTTTCTTTTTGTAATTATAAATGTATGTCTTAAACGTTCGACTTGTCCCTGTCTGTCTTTAGTCCACCGAAATCCGTGACAATAATATTGAGTTATTTCGTATCTTAACTGTTACGTGTTTCACGCACAATTACGTAAACCCCCATCGGGTCTCCCTGTGCGCCCTGCAACGCAGAAGTTCATTATACAGGGTGTTTCAGCGAACACTTTCAAAATTTATTTAAGGTTGCCTGTGGCACATAGCCCAATTCTAGTTAATGAGGTGGTCTACTCAAAGAGGCGGACATTACTTGCACAAAAATTGAAATGCATGATCGGCGAATTAACAAAAATTCACTAATTAAGTTTTTAACTAATTACCTGATGGCCCATATTGCAATTTACAAATTGTAGCCGTGGAGTTCGCAAGGCGGATCCACTTAGAATTAATTCTCAGGATGACACCAGTTTCGAGATATTAATTCCCGAACTTTGCGGAGAAATGCATTGGCGTTCCAGTTAATTTCGTGCTTCAATGCATGAAGCGACGTTTTGTTAAGAACTTAACTGGAACGCCAATGCATTTCCCCGCAAAGTTCGGGAATTAAAATCTGGAAACTGATGTCATCCCGAGAATTCGTTCCAAGTGAATCCGCCTTGCGAACTCCACGGCTACAATTTGTAAATTGCAATATGGGCCATCAGGTAATTAGTTAAAAACTTAATTAGTGAATTTCTGTTAGTTATTAGATTACGCACTTCAATTTATTGTGCAAGTAATGTCCGCCTCTTCGAGTAGACCAGCTCATTAACTAGAATTGTGGTAGCTGTCACAGGCAACCTTTAAGAATTTTTGAAAGTGTTCGCTGAAACACCCTGTATATTTTTTTAGAATTCTCGGAAGTCGCGCGTTCTTGTTGGGTGACTCTACGCCGGTCGCGTATTATGCTTTCCGCGGATGATTCCACTCGCGAGAGAGAAAAAATGGAGGGCGAGGAAGATGGCACGGGCCTTTTTTTTCGACGAAGACGACGACGCTCGACCACAATCATATGGTTCGTATGAATCATGCTCTGGAAGCGTGGCTATATGGCCGTTACGACGCTCGCTTTGGGATGCGGTTTCGAATCCCGCCTCGGCAAGGAAGTTTAAATTCTTTTTTTTTTCTTGGTATCACCATTTTCTTTTTTTGCCTCTCTGTTTGGCGGCGCGGTCGGTTGTGCCCCGCTGCCGGGCGCCGATGCGTAGCAACACCCCGAATAAAAAAATACTGCTCCAGTCAGGTAGACTGCACTCTCCCTGATAGTGAGATTATGTTTGGATCATCAAAACAGTGATGCGTTTATTTACGAATACCATCGAGCCCTCAACAGCAGCCACACTTGTGCCTAGTCACCAACAGTTCAGCGTGTTTTCCGTTCGGAGGCGTTCCGCCGGTGCCATCCTTCTCACCCTCCTTCATTTCAATCTCTCGCGCGTGGAATCGTCCGCGGAAAGCACAATACGCACTCTGCGCGGCGGCGCTTCCTCTCTTCTGGGTCGACAGCTGTTTTGTGACGCGGCGCCATGTTCGCGTTAGGAATCCCTGACACAGTTATCACGTCACTGTAGGGCTGCGCCAAGGCCTGTGCAGCGCTTTTGCGTCCGTGCGCGCGCGCTCATGCACGACAACTTACATACAAATTGAGC
The DNA here is from genome assembly GCF_013339745.2 of Dermacentor silvarum. NCBI lineage: Eukaryota > Metazoa > Arthropoda > Arachnida > Ixodida > Ixodidae > Dermacentor > Dermacentor silvarum. The sequence continues at coordinate 136,439,635 of NC_051160.1, read as the reverse complement.
CGCGTTTCCTCCACGCGACGGTCCTCGATGCGCGCGCGCCGCCGCACACGGCGTGATGAAGGGCTCGCCATTGAGGCACCCTACAGATGATGATGATGATGATGATATTGACTTAGTGGCATCTTGTTTCAAACATGCGGGTGAAAAATTGTCATCAGCTTGCTTGAACTAACCAGATATGCCATACACGATTTTTAGGCTGTCATTTTATGTGCCTTTCCATAATCGTTTTTTTTTTTTCGCTTTCTTAAATCTTCTGTCTCTACTTTGTACCGTTACTTATGCCTGTGACAGATCCAGTCCTATCAATCTCTTTCATGCTTTCTTTTCTACCAATTCTCTAACTGTCTCTTGCTCATCTGGACTGCAGGTCGGTTAATGCTTTCATCCACTTTCCATCTCTGCGCTTCTGGAAGGTGTACTTTACGTACGGTTTTTTCTGGGTGAATAGCACAGTATTGCACTGGGATGGGCTGAGTTGTCTCCAAAGAACTTCTTGGGCAATGTGGTGGTCTATAATAAAAGATGTTCTATCCAGATGTTTGCTGGAGCAAACACATGCCTCATGGTGTTCCGAATACAGTGAACTCTCACTTGAGTGAACTTCAAGGAGCCCAAAGGAATATTTCACCCAACTGACAGTTCACTAAATTCAATATTCACTAGAATATGGAACTGCATAGGGCAGAGCAGACATCCAGTCAAATACAATTTATGGAGTTATGGTTTATGGAGCGTAACAGTTACGTTGCTAGCTATCTTATTTTTTAAAAAAAGTTAATTTGCACTGCTGCGCCTAAAGCACAAGAAGTAACAACGCTCTCCGGAGAGCCTATGTTTTTGACCACTTCCTCTGGCCCAGCTTGTTGCTGAGATATGAAGTCTCGCAACTTTCCAAGGCATAGGGCTTGAGTTGAAGGATTTGCATCTGCCTCCCCCATTACATCTTGCTCGTCGCACTCTCCTTCGGGACGAAGACAGGTAACGTTCGGCACAGCACTGCATATAGTCTGCAAACGGCACGTAGCTGGAGAAAGACCTCTCTCACCAGCTGGATGTTGTTCGTTCAACTGAAATATTCGCTATTCAAAAATTTGTTTGACTAAAATATGTTTGCATAGAATGCATAAGAAACCCGCCGGGGATATTCTAAAGGTTCCTTATTCTGAAATATTCGTTAAACCGACGTTGATACAACTGAGAGTTTACTGTATTTGCTTAGATAAGTTTTTGTTTTGTGGCAACGAGATAGAGCGTCCAATAGCAAGGTACATCTCTTTGTGGTATCGTACCATTTCTCCCTTCTAATTTCGTCCATGCCACTCGTGCAAATATCAATGGTCCTTTTTGTTTCCATGTGTGCATCCAATTTACATTCTGTTTTTATGACTTTCTTTTATTGCCTCCTGGTTGCCTATTTACATTTTTAATTACCCTGTACTTGATTGCCCACTTTCTCGACACCTTCCTCCAATCTGTGTCCATTCGTGTTCCTGAGACTTCCTTCAAAACTAATTTTGCTGAGATTATTATGATAACTGATTTATTGGCACCCCCTTTGAAACGGGGCGGTGACAAATAGTCACCTAGGCAGCTAGATTTAATCAGCTATGCTATACATGTTTTTCATTCCAGCATTTTGGAATACATCTAAATGTTTTTTTTTTCTTTTTTCTTCCTCAATACTTCTCTGTCTACCTTGTACCACTACCTATGCCTGTAACAGATCCGGTCGTATCAATGTATTGCCTGCTGTTTGTTTTCACCAATATTCCAAGCAACTCTTGCTTATCTCGACAGCTGACCAGTTGATGCTTCCGTCCAGTTAAATCCTAGCGCTTCTAGAAGGTGTACGTTACCTACGGGTCTGACTGCGTGAATCCCTACGCATACCATTAGTGTGTGCTGACTGGCCTCCGGATTCTTGTTGCAGCATGCACATACCTCATCTAGTTCCGAATATATGCTCCGGTATGTTTTTGTCTTTAGGCAACCGGCTTGAGCCTCCAATAGCAAGGAACGTCCTTTCACGTTATCGTACATTTTCCATCCTAGGCACTCCGCGCAACCTGGAAGAGGGCGCGGCACTTAGGTAAGAGGGCACTTGCCGGAGGCCAGGGGAGGGAGACAACGACACAGAGACCTATACCTCACCACGTTTACGGCTGTTTACACTCGCTATTTATTACAGTATATCCTTGAGTAAGAACCTCTCCCGTGTTTCAGCCACAGCTCCTACTTGGCTGATTAAGTTTTAATAAATATCGTCTTGTTTCCTCCTGATGGTGGTTTGCATATGCTACATCTGTACGGCAGCGCCTCGGACTCATTATCTTCCTGGTGCAATTTGGACACATAAGCGGGAACATAGTCACACGTTTTATATTTTTTCAGCGTATTTTGATATAGCTACTAGTGCGAAGAAGACACAAAATCTGATACGAGCGCCGTACTTCATGAGCCTAGCCAGCAAATCTAGGTATCGCCACGAATAACCTGAGGTCAAATTCACAAAGCTTTTCGTTCGTACGTTTCTTTGTCACTGTCCTGCCGCCTTCGCTGATAATATGTCGAGCGTCGGGATTGGCTGAAGTTCTGTCCTTCGAACAATTATAAGAGCATTTTCGGAGTCCGGGCCCGGGGTGGTAGCTATTGCGACTGTGAGTGGAAAGCTTTATTTCTGGTAAATAACAAACCACATCACCACACGCACTTACACGCCAATATCAGGTGAAAACAGGCAAACACATAACACATTTCGAATGTCAATACGTTTACCAAAAAAATTCAAAATAGCTCACATTTTTTCGAAAAGCTTGTTTATTTAGGCATTTAATACCCGTGTCACACGCGCACACTTGCAACGCCTCACAGTCGACGGCCTTCAAACTGCTACAACTCTAGCGCCTAAAAGGAGTTGTAGCGGTGCTGCACCGCACATTTGAAAAGCTGTTGAGTGGTTCAGGCGTTTGTCGCAAGAATTTGTGGCGCTGCGAATCTTTATTTTTGTTATCATGTCACCAAAAGTTTAATTTCAATCCACATAATAGCACAGAACTTTGTTTTATTTTTGTTGAAACGTTTTAATAAGTAGTTTATACATTGTGATACATATATGCTTACTTTTAAAAGTGTTGAATAGCAAAACTGCGGCAACGCTTGTGCCGCTCGATGCGGCTGCCATTGCTCAAAGGCCATCGGGGTTTCGATAGAGCTGTAGAGTGCTCCGTTGACTTCATAGACTATTGACTCGGCGGCCTTTGAAACCACCGTTATAACAGCTCGAACTTGAACTTTCAGCCAACGCACAATCGGGTGGAAGGGCTTCCAAACGTCCGTGTTACACGGGTATGAGAAAGGCGTTGCTACTCTTATAGAGAAAGAGAATCTGAAATGTTCTATTTCGTCTTAAGTGTAAATGAAAACCGTGGACAAATATCAGTGATTGTTTTTGGAAACGCGATGGTAAAATGGTACATTTTATAAAGGAATGGAGCCGTCTTGAGACAGGCAGGTTTCGCAATTAGCGCTTTGCAGTATTCCAGGATGCCTTTTGCTGTAAGTGCGTTACTCAAGTTATGAACGTTGACCGAGCGAAATGAATCAAATATTTTATAGTGACCAGATTGAGAATTACAAGCCCAGCACTTCTGAAAATGATGGACGAGGATTCATCGAGGGATATATGAAGAAGATTGAAGAAGTGAGACAGGAGGCGTTGCCAAAGTTTCAAGGTGAATTTCCGCTGTTTCTCTTCGAAAAAAGTTGGTGTAAACGTCAGCAGCGACATATGAAATTTTATGTTATGCTTATTGGGGCAATAAATTTGTTCTCATTATTAGGTGTGGTGCCTGTAAAAGAATGCTGTTTAAAATTTTTTTGGTGAGCGTATCTTGTAAACTTTTTGGCCGACCTCTCACAAGAATCTGGAGAGTTAATTTAGTTAAATGGGTAAAACATCGAGTACACTGACTTTGAATTTTATAGTAACAACATACCAAAGAAAGTCACCTACAATTTCGATACTCCCTAATGTGAAATTTTAGCGCAGCTGTATACGCATTCTCATTTCGCGATATCTTGCCTGGCGGAGGCAGTGTCTCGTGTGGCACGTTGCAAACGTGGCGAAGTTTGGCGTGACTGCCGAGCTAATCTGCAGATTGCGAGAGCCAGATGACGCGCGCTACTCTGCCGCCATCTCGTAGCCATCTTCACCGCACTATGCGTTTCTTATGACGCTTTCGCCGTGGTCTCCTGCGCTTTCCGCCTCGGGGGTTCTGCTGCACCCTCCTCTCCGCTGTCCGCCACGCACCTCTTCGCTCTCGCCGCTTTTGGGTGTATAGAGGGGAGTAGGCTCTGTAGCCTATGTGTCGTGTAATCTGAGGCCGCTACCACTCTGGTAACCGGCCCTCCGCCGTGGTGAGCAGCTTTGGCATAGGTGTTCACCTCCTCGTTACCGGCTATCCTGTGTAGTTGTGTAGGACTGGGATCCCAGGATATTTTCGTCTCTGCAGTCAAAAACTCAACCAATCAAAGCGGGAGGCGCGCACCGCGTGCGCCGCTGGGTTCCTTGCAACTCCACCAGATGGCTTTCGCCTACGCTCATCCGCGGCAGTGACGCCGTCGGGCGTGCGGCAAAAGACAAAAGATAAAGAACCAGAACGCTCGCCTTCGCGTATACCATTGGCCACAAGCGTTTCCAGGTAAAGACTGCTGTTGCATGAGCTGCTGTTGCCGGGAAGCGACAAATGTAGCATTCGAATCAGGAAGGAACGTAACTGTACTTTGATATATGGAAAAAAAGAGGCCGCCTAGCTACTGATTTCATTTGTGTTCTGGAAAGACCACGCATATTTAGGACTCCCAAAGAGCAACGTGAACACGATGAGAGGCGTCGGGAGCAGCAACGTCAATATGCACAACGGGGCCGTGATCTGGCTTGGAAGGGTGCAGCGGTTCCTGCCCAAAGGAAGCCACGCACAATTAGGACGCCTGAAGAGCGACGCGATTTCGATGAGCGATGACAGGAACAGCAGCGTCAATATATACAACGGCGTCGTGGTCATGCTCGGCAGGACCCAGTACAAGGCTACGCCAGAGTGGTCTGTGGGATCAGCTGATACCACAGCTTCGCTGGCCAACCACCTTCACAGCGTGATTTGGAGGACATTTTATTTGTTAGTGGCCGGCACGAATCGAACGCTGAAGGTCTCCATACTGACACAGCAGCGCCAGATTACATTGTATAGCGCGGGGAATAATTAAAGGTTGTAGGGTAGGAAACATTACCAATTAACAATTCCCTCTAACTAGCTCTCATCTCGAGTGAATCGTGTCCCTGTCCTGGATATGCGTAGTGTAGAATTGTACATGTCGTGTGCGTTGGAGGGATGTCATGGATCAGACAGTATTTCGTTTGTCAGTTCCGAGCAAGCCACAAAAAAGAAGCGCGTCTGTAAAGCGTTTAGCTTTCTTTGGGAACTAACCGCGGTATTCTGGTGAGTGTCCAATTGCTTTGATGGGCCCATCTCAAAAATAGTGCAGTGCAGCACCACCATAAGAAAATGCACTACTGATACTGGTGGTATCGTGTGGTGCCGCACAGTAACACGAAAGTCAAAGGAGCATTCTCACAATCTTACCTCGTAAGAACTAGCGTTTTGAGAAGCGTCGTTGAAACGCTGCACTTTTTGGCGAAGGCGCAAAAGCTGTGGCTTGAGATCCTGCGCCACCGTCCGCCACGTTTACGGCCACAAGCGGTTGCAGAAGCTGCATCGCGTTCCGATCTGGTCCTTGAAGCGGCGCTCGCTATACCGGTTGGCTCACTCACTCACTCCACATAGCGCACCAAAGTGTCACATATAGCCACCTCAGAAAGCGCTGCTTAATGCAATCATTGGTAGTAACCGGGATTCGTTGTTCGTAGGTTTTTGCTTGTCAAAATTTTCTCTCATTTTAGTCCTAGCCGAAGCGGCTTGCGTATGGCAATTTAGTAGGCGGCTGAGTACGGGGCCTACATGTCAATGCTGAGACAGCTGCAACGCCACGTGGGTAGCGCCCGGTGCAAGTCGTCCACGAATATAGAGAAGCCAACTGACAGCGTGATCAGTTATTTAAGGAGCAAACAGACATTCAGTGATGCTTATCAGTGCTCACCGACTCATGTAGTCTTGTATACATGAGAAAATATTCGAAATGCATAGTCCTCTGGCAACAACAGCAACGTCCGCCGTCTTCCTTACAGCTCAGTTGCTAGGCTATTGTGCGGCTTGCTTATTGTATCCATACGGTTTCTAAGGACTCTACAATACAACGACCATATTCATTGTCAAGAAATACTGCACCCGAAAATTCAAAATCCTGCCACCAATCAACGAATTCAAGCCATGTAGTTTTTAGACTCATGGATTTCCGTCTGCACGAAATTTACAAGAGCAGCACTGCTTTCCAAAAAAACTTACGCCGAGATTGTTTTTATTTATATTATTATTTTGTCGGTGACGTGCGCTTGGAGCTTGAGCTATGTGCTTTCAAACAATGTTCATTTGCGCCCGAATTCTGGCGCCAAGTTCCTAACACAACCTTACATTGCGGTAAAAAGCCCCAGATTCATTGAACCTGCAAGAAAACGAATGGCCTGTGAATAATTGAAGCTCCGGTACATGATGCTGTCCATCGAAGCGGGTTTTAAAGCTGAATGCACGCCACTAATCAGAGCTGTGGTTGGCCCTGTCTGCATTTGATTCTCTCTGCGACTGTGTGTTCTTAAATTGTGGAAGTCAGCTCGGACATGCATGCTCTGTGAAAAAGAGAATCAACGTGATCGTCCAGTCGAATGTGAGGATTTGGTTTCATGGGCAGTTTTCTTCCGTTCGCTCCAGCATGTATCAAGTTTCGCAGGGTATGGTGCTGCAACGGTCTTCTCTCTCGCGGACTCTGTGTACTCCCTAATTCTTGCACTCGTTTTGTGTATGTAATCTCCGCACTTTAGTGTTCCCGTCGCTGCAAGCAAAGCGCAATACCATAAGCCACCCTGCATGCACGCAGATAGGCTTTATAGCGCAGCGTCTGAATAGCAGAGCCGGACACGAAAAAAAAAAATACAAGGTGCATAAAGGCACAAGGAAAATACTGAAAACGAACGCATGCCGTATTCAACCCTATGCTGCGGGATGAAGCCGGGACTGTGTGAGGATAGAGCGCGCGGGCCTTGCATTTCTCTACTAGGCGCTGCTATGATTATATGCACGTGCAATGTGCACCGACTTCGACACCGCTCTTCGAATTTTTGCTGTTCGATAAAATCTACGTAAGCTGTTGTCACACGTCTGTGAAAAAGTCTTAAAAAATTTCCATCAGCATTACTATAGTAATGTGAAAAAGCACATTATCGGTAGAAATAACAATGCATCTTATGTAAAATGGCGCCGTCTTCCATCGGTCTGGAAAAAATTTGCAGACGAATTTCTGCTGCAAAAACCCCCGAGGGGTATTTTATTTTATTTCCAAGGCATTTTAGACGCTAAACGTCCTAAAGGGCCTAACATTTCAAAAAAGGTTGTAGCAATGAACAGTGTCATAAAATAAAAAAAACTACCGTACAACTTTTTGACATATTTTCACTGCATTTCGGATGCTAAAAAACATTTTTCAAAAATGTTTTGCATGATAGATTGCGTTGGCCTTCAACGAAAATCTAAAGGAAGCTCACGTGGTGAAAAATACTGCTCATAGTATTTCTTTTGACTGGGTCGAAGTCGACTGTACAAATTGGCGCGAAGGCACGATAGAGAGACGTGTGCTAAATGCAACTTTTGCGCAGTACCCGCAGCACCCGGTTAGTAACACCATCTACATTAACAGATTTTCCATGCGAAGTTGATTTTATTCCCTCATTTTATGACCACTGATATAAAAATAAAAGGCATAGCTTGTTACCGGCGTTGCCACGAGCTCTTTCCTTATTTTGTAGCAGCGAACAGCAGTGGGAGGATAGAACAAAACGATGGCGAAAGCTGCAGCTCTGGGTGTAGCTGTGCTATCGAACGAATAGTTTCGTTTTGCTGCACCATAACCAAGGCACTTAGCGGCAAGTCGAAAATTGGGCGGTTGATATTTCGAATATCCCTGAATTTGAGTGAAAATGGAAGATCATTAACAAAGTCACTTTTCTTTTGTATAAAACAATAAACTAAGGTGTTGGCTGGAACGAATGCTGAAAGTTGGACATACTTGTGTTAACGTTACTGGTTCACACGTTTAGTTGATTCAGTAGTGATGCAGAGGACAATTGCACAGTTTATGTATTTTTACAGTAACCTTGACTGTTCATTTGAAACGTTGGTTTACCTTTTTTTTGTTTTCAACAGAACGGTTTCTCATAGGCAATGTGAAAACCTTCCTAATTGCTGGGACGTTCAGCACGACAAATACGATGCATTGGCACCTGCTCAATTTTGCCGCAAGACAAGAAATACAAACTAGAGTACAGCGAGAAATCGATGAAGTTGTAGGTACCGAGAGGCTGCCTACATGGGAAGATCGCAGACGTATGCCTTATACCCTGGCCTGCTCCTGGGAAATTCATCGATGGAAACCGGCACCGCCGCTGGGAATGCCAAGAGAGTAAGTCAGCCGGAATGTTTTGGGTGTTTGCGTGTGGCCACGTGCTCAGCAGAAGCTTATGCTACAGCTCGATGAATGACAGTTGGATTGTGGAAACTAATTGGTACTACATATTACCTACACCAGAAATCAGCTAAAAAATTTATTCCAAAAGAATGCACACTGGGCCCGTGAAATTTAGATGTTTTTATGAGCATGCATTCGACTAAAATGCGCATAATTATCCGTAGTTACCTGCACTGTGCATTGAATGCCTCAAGGACACCAAAAAATACCTGAGTCTGTCTTCTTCCATCGTTTGGTTTATGACATGTGCCTTTTGAATATATCTCCCGTAAATGATACAGAGGTACCGGTCACAGTTGTTTCAATCAGAATTCACAAGGCAGCGACGTCGCTTCGGGACAACTGAAATTCACTTTAAATTTATAGGTATATACTGTTGAAGTATAGACATTGAACAGTCTTTTCTAGACCTTTTTTGACGCTACATTCGCACTAGAAACGAGGTCAACAGGTGTTTTGGGTTTGCCTCCATATTTTCGCCCCGCGAACGCATGCTTCTCCTTGTGCTGTTATCCACACGTATCAGTAATCAGCAGTATAGTATGCATAGAATTTAGGCATGCCAACTTTCGTCATGAATTTAGATAACACCCCATGTCCATCATATCTGAATAGACGTTACCATAGGTGGAATTATTAGACACCTTCGTTTCTTCAGAAATCTCAGAGGCATTGCTTTAGCACCTTCCATGTATCAGACTGATTGCACACGTGCGTCAGTGTCTCGGCAGCCAGTGAAGTTTATTATCAGCAGCATGCTTTTATGCAGTTGTGGCATGTACAGCGTTGCCAGCTTGCTACACGTTACACGCTCTTTTTTTTTTGAAAGACAAAACATTGTTATTGACAAATTAACAAATAATAAAACATTTAACAAGTCAACTGGTTTGGCGAAATTGTTCATCGTAGTTCAGTCGGCAGGGTGGTCGTCTCTCCCTCCTCGACCTGCGCACCACGGGGCTGGGGCTAGTAGAGGTGGTGGCTGGTAGAGGCGGTAGGCTAGTAGAGGCAGCCTCCTCATCTGGAAACTGTGGCTGCTCCTGTAGAGTTGCTGGCGTCGCTTCCTCCTGTGCTGTGCCGTTCGATTCGGGAGGCGAGCCCCCAGCAAATACATTTCTTCCCGATGACGTTGCACTGCTTCCTGAAGGTGAACCCTCAGACGTTGCACTGTTTTCCGATGGCGAACCCACCGGGCACGTGTTCTGCTCGTTGAAAGGTTCCGCTGTTCGCCTAAGGTCTCGACGGTTTCTTCGAAGCAATCTTCCCTCTTCCGTGAGAACCAAGTACGAGCGCGGAAACACTAGTTTAAGCACCTTGGCTTTGACGCGCCAACTTCTATTGACCATTACTCGAACAGTATCACCCTTTTCAAGTGGTGGCAGCAGCTGGCCTTTTTGCATGTTCTGCTTATGTTTGGCGGGCTGCGACTCGGGACAGAGTCGAAATTCAGGGAGTGGTGTACGAAGGTTTCGGTGCATCAACAGCTCTGCTGGTGACCTGCCGTCTTCGAGCGGTGAGGTTCTGTAGTTTAATAGTCCCAGCCAGAGGTCGCTCGCTGATCCTGCTTTCTTTAGCAATCTTTTGATGATCTGGACTCCTTTCTCAGCAAGGCCATTTGATCAAGGAAAGTGGGGGCTGGAAATAACATGTTCAAAGTCAAACAACCGTGAAAAATCTTTGAACTCTTTCGCAGTGAACTGCAGTCCTCCATCCGTACAGAGCTGTTTGGGTATGCCGTATCGAGCAAAAATGCAGGATAGCTTGCTAACTACTGCTCTTGCAGTCGTTTCTTGAAGTTCCTCGAAGTCAGGAAAATTTGAGTACGAATAATATACAGCAATATAATGTCTTCCGGCATATTCAAACAAGTCTGCTCCTACTCGGTCCCATGGATTATCAGGCGTATCCCGTAGAAGCAATGGTTCGTCGGCTTGTCTGTAAGCATGCACTTGACAGGAAGGGCACCGCTCAATCAAAGCAGTTGTATCGTCATTCATTCGAGGCCAGTACATGAGCTGTCGCGCTCGTGCTTTGCACTTTCCAATTCCCAAGTGACCACGGTGCAGGCGCTGCAACATTTCCTTACGCATTGAAGTGGGAATGACAACTTTTGTTCCTTTAAGCAGTATGCCCCTGACAACAGATAGCTCGTTTGCGCATCTTTTAAGCTCACCGTCGATGGGCTGAGACGCTTCTAGCCTTCTTATCACCATCTGTAGTTCACGGTCTGTTGCGGTGGCATCAGTTAATTCTGCCATAGTCTTCGGACTTACTAGATCAGACAAAGTGCTTGTAGCATGAATTTCAACGTCTTCAGAAATTTCTTCAGGCGAATATTGCCCCTGATGCGAGAAAGCATGTCTGCTATTATCAACTTCTTCCCGGATACGTGCTGCAATTGATAATCGTACTTAACATGCGCAAGAAAAGCCTTTGCAGTCTTGGCGGTATATCACCGAGCCCTTTTTTAGAAATTGCTATCAAGGGACTGTGATCGGTTTCGATGATTATCTGTCTGCCCACAACGAATTCGCTGAACTTTTCGCAACCAAACACAATACTCAGGGCCTCCTTCTCTATCTGCGCGTACCTGCGCTCCGTGTCTGTTAACATTTTGGACGCATAGCCTACCGGACGCCATTCATCGCCGTGTCTTTGAAAAAGGGCAGCTCCTATAGCGAAGGCCGATGCATCGGCGGATAGCTTGTTGGTAGTGAAGCATCATATTTGCAAGGACAGGGGCTTGCGTAAGCATTTCGCGCAAAGTTGCCCATTCTCTGTTGTGTGCTGCTGTCCATTCGAAGATGGCATCTTCTCGCAGCAAGGCACGAAGTGCGTTGGTTCACTTGGCCGGTTTTGGCAGGTACTTGGAAAAATAGTTCAAAGCACCCAAGAGTCTCTGCAGGTCTTTTTTGTTTGACGGCGTGGGGCACTTCGCTATGCATTTCACTAGGTTATCGTTTGGTTCAATTCCAGCAGCGCTGATTTTGTCACCCATGAAGTCGATCTGTGACGTTGCAAACATGCACTTATCCCGGTTAAGCGTTAAACCAGCGGCGCGAGCAGCATTCAAGTGTTATACAGCCTTTTGTTATGCTCTTCCAACGTGGCTCCCAGATAATGATATCATCCACGTAACACGTACGCCAGGCAAGCTGTCGAATATTTCCGTCATCGTCCTCTGAAAGACTTCCGGAGCCGAAACTCCCAAATGGTAGCCGTAGAAACCGGTAACGCCCGAAAGGGCTACTGAACGTGCAGATTCTCGAAGTTTTTGCGTCTAGCGGGATTTGATAAAAGCCGCTGTTTGCATCCAGTTTGCTGAAATACTTCGCGCCCGCAAGCTCGCTCTCAATCTCTTCCCTGCGTGGCAGTTGGAAATGCTCCCTCTTTATCGCTTCATTCAAGTTTCTGGGATCCATGCAAATGCGCAACTTTCCGTTCTTTTTGCGGACAACTACCAGTGGGCTCACCCAGTCAGATGGCTCTCGAGCTTTCGTGATGATGGCAGCTGATTCCAAGTGGTCCAGTTCTTCCTTGAGCTGGGGCCGCAGTGCGAGGGGAACACGCCTTGCCGGTTCTGCTACTGCACGGGCGTCGTCCTTCAAGGTCACTCTGTATTACCGTTGCAGCTTGCCAATACCTGTGAACAGGTCCTTAAACTCGAGTTGTATGCGCTTAGACAGTTCGCTTTCACCTTTAACGTCATGAACTTGGTTAACGTTCACCAGCCAAACTGCTTACTCGCTTCAAGCCCCAGTATAGCCTGTCTTCCTTTTTTCACGACGAAGAAATCGACAGGGTGACTCTGGGATCCTAGCTGAACAAGGAGGCGGACCTTTCCAACGTGCTTAATTTCGTTTCCTTCGTAACTGTGAAGAATGGCCTTTGTTTAGTTGTGGACGCTGACGGGCCATTCAATGTTTCGAATATGCAGAGCGGAATCAAGTTCGCCTGAGCACCCGTATCAAACTTTCAGCTTTACGTCATGGCCAAGGATGCGAGTAATGACAAGCCAGTCCCGCTTTGACTTATCGATGCTGCTGCTGCCAGCCGCGAAAATTTCGAGCACGTCGAAATCACTATCACTGTCCTGCGTTACGTCGCTTTGCTGTGCTACGTTGTCTACCCTTGGCGGTTTCATTCTGCAACACACAGCGAAATGGTTTAGCTTGTTGCATTTGGCACACGTTTTACCAAAAGCTGGGCATTGTCTAACCTTGTGCACTTTGTCGCAAAAGCTGCATCTGCTTTTTCCTTGGTATCTGTCTCGGTGTTTGTCCTTGACGTTCTTTACTGCAGCAACACTCTTTTCCTCGCCCCATATTCTACTACGTGCCAGTGCAACTTCCTCTGCTTTTGCTCCCTCTACGGCCGCCTCAAGGGTTAAGTCTTTCTTGGCTAACAGCTTTTCTCGCAGGTTTTTGCTTGCAGTTCCGAAACTATCTGGTCCCGCAACATTGAGTCTTGTAGTGTGCCAAAATTGCAGCTCCTAACCTCAACCGTAGGTCCCTGTAGAATGCTCGAATGGCTCGCCATCCGCTTGCACTCTGCTGCGAAACACGTACCTCTCATACGTCTCGTTGCTTTGCAGGCAGGCAGTAGGCTTCGAAAGCTTCCACCAGCTTGTCGTAGTCGACTTTGTCCTGTTCGCTGATGTTCAAGGTGTTGAATACATCGATGGGCCTCCTGCCCGGCGAGATGAAGAAAAATAGCTGCTTCTGCGCCTTGCTGCGTGGCTTTCTGCGGTTCCTGTGGCTCGGTGGCGGAAAAGTAAAGCTGTAGCGCCTGCTTGAACTTCAGCCAGTTGTCGGGAACATTGTCGCCCAGTCGCAGTGGCTCCGGTGGCGGAAGCTCTGTCATGGCTCTCGTAGTGGGCGTCGACGCGGGCCGGCCACTTCTGACACCATGTATCAGACTGATTGCACACGTGCGTCAGTGTCTCGGCAGCCAGTGTCGTTTATTATCAGCAGCATGCTTTTATACAGTTGAGGCATGTACAGCGTTGCCAGCTTGCTACAAGCACTAACACTGTGGCTTGCTTGCTGACTGCTTCGTCGTCGTCTTGTCTTCTTCATTACAAAAAGAACATTTGGTACATTTCGGTCTTAGTGGGAATCAAACCCGGGCCACCGGGGTGCGAGACGAGAACACTTCCCTGAAGCCGCTGCTGCAGTTCGGGCTTACTGTGCTTACTCCAGTTCGGGCTGTTCCTATAGTGCGTGCGTGATGCACACGTCACGTCCAGTCATCTCACTGACCAGAGCGTGTCATTGGGCGGCGCACGTGACGGTATGGAGGAGGCGGCGCCGCGTCACGAGTGTATAAAATGAGCGCATTGATGAGGTTCCGAGGTCTACAAACGGTATAATGCTTTCGCATTCCCGCACGCAAGCAGTCTTAAGTGACAGTGACAAGAACTTCTGTCTCTCTCTTCTTCTGGCCTCTCTTTATAACACCAAGTTTAGAGGAAACTACAGGTAGTAAAACTGGGCGGTTAAAATGCTTTAAAATGATATGGTGCACCGCTGTCTTGTCTGATAACGGTTGGTATGAGTACATGGTGCTGCATTGAATTGTGTTTTAGCGTTTACGTCAGTAGGTTTCCCATAAATCATGCTGAAAATCAGCGCAAATTGAACACGGACGGACAAAAACCCACGAACGTCCCTGTTCAATTTGCGCTGTTTTTTCATCATGCACTTGCCCAACTGCCCAACTTTCAGCCTTCCCATAGATTGCTATTGTAAATGTGTGCTGGGCATACTACTACCTTCCATCCATTGAAACCTATTCGCTTTGGTCATATATATTGTGCATAGAGTGGTAGGCGAGTAAATGGGAACTGGTTTTTTAAGCATCTCTTTAAAGATTATCATTCATCCCCATCCTGTTTCCTTGCATTATTAACGAAATAGAGAAGTAAGGTTTGAGGACACGCCTCTGTGTAAGCTGAGGCGAGCTACCAAGCTCATATAAGAAAAATAACACTTCGCATAGTGGTCCAAATGCCCGGCCTTAATTAATTTAAACAATCGCGCCAAGGAGCATAAGATCACAACATACCTTCCACTTCCGGGCGTGATATCATACTTTTTAAATTTATTTTTTGCTTGATAGAAGCTGTCAGCTCGACAAGTTGAAGACGGTGGTTGCAACATGCCGCCATTTTCTAGACATGTGGGCTTCTATGTAAGCTTCGTTATCAATTTGCAAATACTTGGCTTTTCTTTCAAAAAAACATGAGTAAAAGCTGTAAATAAAAAACCGGAGCAATTCTTACGCGCTGAAACAGAAAGCACATCATAAAGCACGCGCAAACTTCATACTACAGCAACTTACTTACAACTGCTCTCTTGCAATCCGGACTTTCTTAAAATCTGGGTGCAGTATACAAGAAACTAGAGTACTGCACGGGCTCGGGCTTGCCTGAAATCCCTGACCCGGCCCGGCCCGGCCCGTGGGCCGGGTCGGGCCGGGTAGGACAGTTTTTTCACGGGCTCGGGCCGGGCTCGGGCACGGCATCGACCTTTTTGACCCGGGCCGGGCTCGGGTATTTGACGTGGGCCCGGGCCGGGCTCGGACTTTTCTGGTGGTGTGCATGTAACGGCAGCGAGTATACTAGCGCGTCTCGACTCAGAAAAACCTGTTGCCCCGGCGCAGCTGGAATCTAGCAGTGCTTCTCCTTGTACTTCCCTTTTCTTCTTCCGTCGTATTTTGCCCTCTTGAACAGAATGAAAAAGTCCAGAAAACCTAATCGCCTCAAACCAAAGGATGCCATCGTATTCCTTACCGAAGTCAATGTAATAAATGCTTTCAGCGCGATGTAAGCGCGTTCGCGACTTGCTGATTCTTCAAAGGCGAAATGGTTAAAACGATTACTAGTAAGATAAGATAATTGTCACGAGGCTGAATTATGGCACTGCGTCCATCTATGATTGCACGCATGTTCTCAACCGGCTGCCTCGCAGCAGCGCATTAGGCTGCGCTGTGGAAGAACGAGAAGCTTTCTTTCTCCATTACTCCATCCATGCGCTGCGCTCAGGGCCTATCGTGGCGTGGAGATCAGTGGTGGCTGCACTTCGGCTAGAGTGTACTAGAATACGGTTGAGTGGGACGAGCGGCTGGGGCGGCGCATGCTTTGCAGTGAGGCGCCCGACGTGGATAAATACTGTGGGGGCGTTGCGATAGAAGTGGATTGGGCCGCATCAAAGGCGCGCCATTAATTAGAAAGCGCTGGCGATACAGCTCGGCGGGGTCCTTCGTACTACTTCACGCGCTGGTATTGCGTTCAGACCGCTCAAATAGTGTTCATAATTGCATATGACATGTATTTATGCCTTAAGAATAAATTTCTTTCATTCTCTTCTTTATTTTGTTTTTTTATTGCCACCGGTGGTCTTTTTCGGTCTCGGGCCGGGTTCGGCCGGTTTCGAGCCGGGCTCGGGCCGGGCTCGGGCCTAAGGTAAAGGGTGACGGGCCGGGCCGGGCGGGTAACGTAGATTATTTCCGGGCCCGGGCCAGGCCCGGGTCTCGCCATAAAACTTTGGTTGGGCTCGGGCGGGTAGCCCGACGTAAAATCGGGCCCGGGCCGGGCCCGGGCTGAAAAAATCGGCCCGTGCAGTGCTCTACAAGAAACCACGAACTATTGCGTTTTTTCCCCTATTTGGTGCGATAGTCCACGTGAAAACACTTGTATTTTAAATGACGCATAATAGTATAATACCGGTGTCGCGCGGTCACTTTGATCCGGATTGGATTGTTGATCACGATCAACAATGATCGCTGCTACATGGTCCAACTAGGTCAACAATCCGGATCAACTTTGGGTGAGCTCAAGCGTACCAGGTGCCGTTAATGGGTTCAAAGTACTTAATAACTTTTAACAGGGAAGCTGCTTAAGCTAGTCGTAACTTGTGGTGCGTATCAAGAAACTACCAAGAAGATAAAATAAACTTTCTTGCCGAGACGGGATTCGAACCCGTGTACCCCCGGTCGCAAAGCGAGCGTCGTAACCACTAGGTTATACAGCCACTTTTTTTTTCTCTGTTTCATAGTATTTATTACAGTAACATGCAACCGTCTAAAACATTCACCAGTTGTGCATAGTCATAGAATGACAGAAACAATGACATTCACACACAGAAGAGGTGCAGCGTTCAAACTTTAGGCGGCAAAGTTGGCTCCGATTTGGAAGGATGGTAAGGATAGGCATGTCGCCAAAATAGGGTACCAGTCCGGTTGAATGTCAAGTCCATCCTAAACATGTTTTAAATGCACAGTCATCTGGATGAAATGCACCTTTGTTGATACAACTGGTTCGGCGTTTCGGTCCATCATTCGAGTTTTCCAGCAACTGTGCATTCCCATGAGAAAAAAAACAAGTCAAAAGGTACATTATGAGGAGAGGTCGGCAGGAGGTGTGGAACAGTATGAGCGTTAATTTCAAAGTCTTTCTTTAGAGTCCATTGGAGGACATCCCCAAAAAGTATGGCGTCTTTACAGCTAATAAAACAATGTTCTATTGTCTGTGGCCTATCACAAAGACGAGAGTTAACACAAGAAACAAAGATACCCTTAGTCTGTAGCCATGTTTTTACCAGTAAGGTTTCACTTTGAAGTTTATAAAAGAATGTCTTGCTGCATGGGGATATATACATTTTACAAACTCGCTTTGGTACATCGTGGCCTGGCCATTCAATCATTCAATGTACAGTGATCGGTAAAGTGGAGGCAGGAAATAGCATGGACATAGCATGGCGGAATAGCATTACGTGGTACGGAGTACAAGTATTCAGTGGAAAACTGAACTGTCAGGAAAAGAACCGCCAAGTAAACTTCTTGCATGAACCCCCACAAGCCTAAACGCGAAGAAAAATTTGAAGAAACAACTAAATCAGGTAAAGCATTAACAAATTAAGTGTGACTTGCATGAATGACCGAATTATAGGATGCGAAGTATCTCGAAAAAATATGAAACGATATACAATTTGCCGCACATAAAAAAGTACCAAGCCCAGCCCCCCCTCACTAACTGGCCTAAAAATGTTGTCTCGCCTCATGGGCTCAAAAGTGGAAGATCATACGAAAGGTGCAAAAATCCGGTGAAAGCGTTGGATGGATGAAAGCCTGGCACAATGCAATACGTAGTAAATGTTTGTTGTTAAAAACTTATTGCAGGCTTCAGCTTTTCCAAAAATACAAAGTTCGATGTGGAACGAATGTCTGAGCCTAGCTTTGCAGGGCCGAAACCCGTTCTTTCCAATAGCGCGGGCTTAATTTATATGTGTCTAGCGCCACTCCAAAATACTTTGGCGGAACATCAGTCTACTGTATGCCTGCAAACCATTCTGGATTATAGCACCATGCGCCAAACCATAAGCCTAAAATTTTGGAGGTGTTCATTCGTGCTCCAAATACGCTGCCAAATTTCTCTATTGTCGATACTACCTTTTCAACACTGGGCTTATCCGTGCAGAAGAACGCTAGATCATCTGCATAACCTAACACCTTTACCGCATTGCCCAGTATATTGAAGCCATGGATGTAACTCGACTGAATTACGTGTAAGCATAGCGGTTCCAGGTCAAGGGCGAAAAGTAGTGGGGACATCGGACATCCTTGTTTTACTGAAGAGCAAAAGGTAACGGGTTCGGAGAGGTGGCCGTTAACAACTAAACGAGTGGAACAACGGGTGTAGCAAAGCCTGGCGCCTTAAGCACAATGGAAGCAACGTTGGCGTGTTTCAGAAGACAAATAAATAGAAATGACTGACACGATCAAAAACTTTAGCGAGGTCTACCTGGAGCATTGCAAGCTGCTCAGTGGAACCAGTAACAGTATTGAAGAAGTATACGGGCGATATGTATGTTGGTTTGAATGGATCGCCCTATAATTCCGCACGTCCATGGGAACCAATGAGAATTGACATCGCAAATTGCAATCTATTAGATAAAACGTTTGCAAAAATTTTATAGTCCACGTTTGACAATGTGATTGGTCTGTAGCTTTCAATAGAACGCAGTTTTTCTTTATCTGAACATTTCGGAATTAAAACTGCGTGGGCTTTGCAAAAAGATTGCGGAAGGGCGTCTACCTCTAAACCTGTAATAAAAATATTCAATAATATGGGACTGGTAATTGCTTTGAAAGCTTTGTAAAATTCACTTGAAAGTCCATCAGGGCCGGGTGTTTTCGATAGAGGAAGCTGTTCAATAGCTAGCTCAATTTCTTGGATCGTAAGGGTACCACTTATGAAAGTACACTCGTCGTCATGTAAAGGTTTTACAAGAGACACAAAACTCTTTAAGACTTTTGCATCGTGATCGTCGGGAGGGGCACTAAACAACACACTGTAGTAAGTTTCGAATTGAGAAATTATGTCATTCGTATTTGTTAGAAAACTACCTTAGAAGTATATTTCCGGAATTACTTTGGAAATAGCGTGACGTCGCTCATCAAGTAAAGTTTGACGTGTTGGCTGCTAAGAGTGCAGAGCGCGCCTATTTCGTGATCGAACTCGCGCACCTCTGTAACGCTCTGTATCACTCTTTTATAACTCACATTTAATATTTTATATGTCATCAATGCAAGTGCCTGGAATTTCGCATACCATCTCGTAAAAGCTACATAGGCCCTTAAGAAGCATAAATGCATATTCTGCAAGCGTGGCTGTATAGAATAGTTCAATCTATAGAAAGAATGAACTAGGCTATACAGCCAAGCTTGCAGAACATGCGTTTATGCGAACCATATGATTGCGTTTGAGCATCGTCATCTTCGTCCACAGCTGGCGCGTTCGTACGCTCGTGCTCTGCGAGGTGAAGACGTTTTGCGCGCTATGAGAGCGAGACGCAATTACGGAGCGGGTCTCCCAGCTGGAACGCGGTGTCGGTGTTGCAAGCTGCGCTATGCAACGCGTAGTGACGGCCGTAAGTCCGAGACGCGCGAAAAGAAATTATCATCATCATTAGTAATAACATGAAAAGTTCGCGCGCACATCCGGAAAATGCTGGGCTACGATCGCTCAGATGCTAAGCGTGGCGATCGAGTGGAAGGTTTTTCTAATATGCTGTAAAAATGTTTTATAAAATTCTTTCTTTTTTCAAGAAAATATATATTTCTGCTTATAAAAGCATTTTTAAATATCCTTGTTGTGCGGTATTTGCTTTTTGTGTTTAGTGTTTTCTAGAGCACTGAGCTAGCGGGCGCAGACGTCAACCTTACATCGCGATCAAGGAGCTCGATTGCAAACAATGGATCGCGACAGTCTGGATCCAGATCGAGCACGATCGCGATCGAAAGTGGTGAGTTAGCAGCACTCGATGCTCGAGCTCAATCCGGATCTGGCTCGATCGCGATCAAAACCGACCATGTGACACCGTTAAATACTACCTTTTGCTAGCGCCTGAGAAGTCATTCACGACCTTAAACGACAAGCAATACACTCATACATAGCAAAAACCAGCTTAACAAATGTGGCGCATTTATGTCGATTTTATTCGTGGTGCAGGTGGAATGCTAAAATTATTGCAACTAAATTGTATGGTTTTACGTGCCAAAACTACAATCTGGTTATGAGGGGCGCTTCCCATTAATTTTAACCACATTGAGTACAATACTGGCACAAAATTTCGAAGAGAAATTGTGAGATTGCTTTCGGCGAACGCACACACATCTACAATATATCAATAGTGAGTGTAGCTTCAAACGTATCTAAATTCAACTTTAAAATGCTTGCGGGAAACTGCACTGTGCAGTACCCCGCGACATCGACACCAACGTGGTGTGTTATAAACATTTGAGACCAAAATAACAACAGCGTTACGTACGTCACCAATTCCTGTTGCAATTTTGCCCACCGTGCACCGAGCAGACCATGCTGCTTGCGCTCGATCTTGCTCGTCCTGGAGTCGGAACTGCGATGCTGTGCTGCTGCGCTGGCTGAGCTGCGAGTCTACCTCAGCTGTCGCGCGTGGCGGAACGCAGTCCGTCTCATGCTCGTGCGTTTTACACTTTAAAAAATTGAAAAATAAAAGGTCAACCAATTGTCGACGCTAATGAAGACATGGAGGATGTACATGATGGTTCAAATGATCCGATGATGAAATATTGATTATATATCTCTATTCCGTCTCTACTTTGTTTCCTTCTCTCTCTTCCTGTCTCTTTTTCATGTTGATTATTAACTAATTTGGTTTCTTGTTCGTATCATATTTCATGCGAAATTATGCCGACCTTGTCGTCCTTAGCATCGACACTTGGTTGAGCGATTCTGTTTTTTACAGCGAAGTTGTTTACCTCTAGCCCCCGTATGCGTCCTCCGCATGTGCTATCAGGGGGGTACCCTGGGCGGCTTACGTCCGTATCACGGTGTGTGGACAGAAATGGAGACGGGTAGGGGAAATGGGGAAAAAGTAGGGCGACAGCGCTGCAGTCATGGAGACAGGTAGGGGAGAGGGGAAAGAGTGTGGTGACAGTGCTGGCGCAATGGAGACAGGTAGGGGAAGAGGAGAAACAGTGTGGCCACGGCGCCTGAGCACCTGGCCTTCCCTTTCGTGGTTATTGACCCTTTTCGCGGAGCAGTTTGTTTTAGAGAAACGAGATGGCGCTCACGGCGGCGCGCCATACCTCTCCTCAGCGACCGCGCACGAATACGAAACCATTACCGCTTCTACCTTGCTTGTGTGCGATCATGCTGTCGGAAATGCAACTGAGTTTCCGCTAAGCACACTGTGCTCCAAGTCATGCTAGATTGAATCATGTGGATTGAAGACATGTGCAGTAGTTGGCTGCAAAAATAGTGACTGGCATGTTAAGGAATACAATGAATATGTGTGGCCAAGTTCGCCGACCGATGCTGCAACTGTCCGAACGTGTTCCCGGCAGCTTCGTGATGTACGGACTTTCCTCGAGGATACAGAAATTTGCTCATTCGCCAGACTTGTATCACTAACCTTCAAAGAAAGGGCTTCATCCCCAGAACGTCGGCAAGAGTGAGTACCACTCGTTAAACAATGACAAAGGGAGTAGCGCTGCTTCCTGTCACAGTAAGTTTCGCGCACGTTAATGCTATACACATCTGTCCCAAATGGCAGGAAAACTTACAGCCCACTCTATCGTCGACGTATGCAAGAATAAGTGAATGGGCACACACTTGAATATATGCGCACTGTATACGCACAATAAGTGATGGACTACACCGATATGGCGCGCGAATGGTCGAAGCTGAATGTTTCGGGGCGGTCACAAGAGTAAACGAGTTACTAGCTGTAATATATATTTGCTACAAGGTATTACAATGTAAAAAATAGCTACGTTTCAAGCCTTGTGCGCAGCAAGAACAAATCTATCGGAACTGAGCACACCCGCGAGCACTTAGGCAGAAAATAATCAGCTAGTGGCCGCACCGAGGAACTTCACTGAGTCAGAAACTGACAAGCCACTGCTTCAAAATGTTTGCCGAATAAAGAAGAAAGAGCGAAACACACTAATCCTGACGTAATTCATGGGCGGAATGTTTGGATAGCTTGGAACAACATATTTAGCCCCGCTTTTAGAACAAGCACCATATACGCTGCTTGCGCCGTTAGGACATAGCTTAATCAGCTCCGAAAGCGCTTTTGCATGTTCTCTGAAGCTGTGGTCAAAGCTTCGTGTCGTCCACCTAATCACCGTCTACGATATCTCCGAAAACAGAGGTTTTCTAAGCCGCGCCGGCGTCATACACATCCATTGTAAACAAGGAGGCAACGGAGGCAGTTGAGGCAAGCAATGGACGCGTCACCACGTGATCGAACATGGCAGCGCCCACGGGATCGTCGCGAAAAGGGTCAATAGCGTCCCGCGCGTCGGAGGGGCCGGCGCAGCTGCAGCAGTGGTTGTGGCGATGGCGTTTGTTCCTGTGGCCTGCGCTTCTGGGCCATAACGTCAAGCGCGTCGCAGGTGCCGGCGCAGCTGCAGCAGCGGTTGCGGCAGATGCATGGGAGGTGCGGTGACCGCGACGGCGTTTGTGATGGCGTAGTGTGGTGCGGTATGAAAAGTATGATTTCATAATGCATGCAGCCCATATATTTAGCCTAAGCAGCTTCGCTGGTAATCCGTCCCCATATGAATGTTGCCGCCCTACGAATTTTCTGACGAAGTGGCCAGGTTTTCCGATCCCGGAGATCGTGCTGTATACAGTGCAATGTGATTAATTTCAACTGTATTGGCGCTAACTCGAGGAGCCGGCGTGCGCATCCCAATTTTGTACGATCACGCGACCAGCTGTGTTTACGAGGCATATCGCGAAGTAACGCACCTATCGTTCGTTGATGTTTAAAATCAAAACTTCGACTGGTCGCTCTGCGCATAGTGCGTGCTGACAGACGCACCACTGGGGACGGCCTTGCTAAGTGCACTCGGGAAGGAGGCAGCTGTCCACCATAATTTTCTCCATCGCTGCTCGTGCTGCTATGTTTGATTCACGTTTTAGGAGCGAAATAAGCAACAACCGTCGCATGTGTGCAGTAGCCAAAACTTCAAGGCAGGTCGAAGAAAAATTCTTGTGCGGTGCATGTGGTGCTCAAATAACTGCGAAAACTTGCCGGTGACACGAGGCCTCATTCTCGTGAGGCCTCATTAGCGTCATCGCCGTCGTGGCCGTCGCTCGGCGCGATATCTCTTGTTATCATGCTTTCTTTTGTCATGTTGGTGTTTGTTGCACTGGCTAATGTTTACATGGGTAAGCGATGAAGTTGATCACGGCCTACCCATGTTTTGGTTTGGTTTTTCCACAGTGCGGCATTTCGCTTAGGTTCTGAATACCGCTTGCCGTATTTACCATTTGCCGATTCTTTAACGTGTTGCTATTACTAGAGTGCACGACCGCACGAGTGCATCGTGTTGTCTGTTAAAGCTGATTATGCTTGCAAGGACTGTTTTCGTTTTTTTTATGCGGCCCGCTAAATGATCTTACCCGTTGTCACGCAGTTATAACTCTTATATCTATTGTATGCATGACTTCGCGCCATGTTCTAGTGTTGATAGCTGCTTCATGCAACAATGTTGGATTTCTTTTTTTAATACGAGGTTTCCGCTTCGCCTCCTTTGTAACTGGCGAGGCGTAATCACGCTGTGTTTTATGGAATGATTACAGGCAAGAGCTCCTTTATTAGGTTTGTTTCGCCCGAGACATATTCAGATATTGTGGTTGCTTGGGGAAACGTGTTAGAATGCGCAGCTCAGGTTTAGGATTGCTTTTAGCTACTGCATTTGCTATTGGTGTTCGATTTTCGCTAAGAGAATTCGCGACATGTTTCTGAAGTCCTTGCACTTCGAATGTGTCTGAGATGACTTACCACGCAGAGTACCTTTTGTGCGTGTGCATTTTGTACTAAATCGAATTCTTTCTCGTTATTTTTTTGCGTGTGGGAGTGCAATGCCTACGCCGCTACGGACTAAACCTGACCTTGCAACCAGCGGGTATCTACCTTGGCCGGCGCTGCTCCGCTTCTAAATATATCATGTTGCTTTACTCTTCCGTAACAATTTAAAGATAACACTCACAAGTAAGGAAGGCTTTATCTTTGTACGTTTCCATGCAGGCCACTGAGGGAATTTCAGATTGCGAGAACTGCAGTGGGAAAGGAAATTGGTAGACTAACACAGCGGAATTGCATCGACGGTGCAGCGCTAACTCGCTCTTTTATTCTCCCGTGCGTTTGGTGACTTCGTTGACTAGTGTAGGTATTTCCACTAACAAATTCGTAATTAGTCTTCTTGAGGCGACTTTGGTGGAACCTTTTCGGCGATGTGATGTGTATTCATCGCGGTGGCAAGATCACTACAATGTTTGCCGGCATCGCGCCATGCAGAGTCGTTTGAGATATAAGTGTGCACCAACAACGTGTGCCTAATATTGAGGTACAGAAACAGTAATACGGCAAGAGTAGAATTAAAAAAAGGGATTCAGACATTGCGTTCTTCAACAAAACGAAGCGGCTACTTAAAACACGTGCTCCACTTCGTATAACCGGGCTTTGTTGCGCTTGTCTGCGGGACGCATCCAGCACGAATGCCGACTGGGTTGTCTCAAACTCCGGCAACATCGTGTACATGTCTCCGCTCATAGAGGCTTGCGCCTTTATTGCCGCAGTCACTGCTGAATTAGCGGTCCGCACCCGAACAAACGGAAAATCAGCAGCCGCGAACTTCAGCCACCCTTGCTGCTAAATGTTGTCGACTGCTACTGCAGCCCAAGCGTACTCTTGAAAGCGCCCGCTAGGTGGCTATTAGTGGCGCTTCTGTAGGCGGTGCACTACGTGTATAAACAGTCTCTAAATAATTACCCGTCGACCACTGAAGCAAATGAGGTTCAGGGCCGTGATTATTAGGTCATTGGCTACTTATTACAGAATAAAAGAGTAGATACAAAATTTTTGTGTCAGTACTTTAACGTGCACCCAATGCACTGCACACGTGCCTTTTTGTATTTCGCCCCCATTAGAATGCGGCCGCCGAGAACGGGATGAAATCCA
Source organism: Dermacentor silvarum (assembly GCF_013339745.2). Lineage (NCBI taxonomy): Eukaryota > Metazoa > Arthropoda > Arachnida > Ixodida > Ixodidae > Dermacentor > Dermacentor silvarum. Next base: position 136,414,424 of record NC_051160.1, on the reverse strand, counting down.
TGGCTGGGACCGTACCCGCGCCCTCGAAGTTGGCAATGCAATGCTACTGCAATCTACCCGCCGCGGGCTATACCGCGGCCGGTGGATGGTAGGCTATGTTGCACGTGGCAGGCTCATATAAACTGCTCACCAGCATTAAACTAAGTTCAAATTGATTTATTTATATATAATCAAATAACAATGCATTAAACGTTTATAAAATGAAAGTTCCTTTGAACATTTAGCCTGAAACTAGTGTCTAGCGGACCATCCTGTACTTGCGCTACAACTTATTGGGCCATTGCAGATTAATAGGGAAAGAGGACATTATTTCGGCTAATGACAGTGCCACATTGGCCAACTTATAATAAAAACGGTGGCGTGAAATCTTAATATCAATGCGTTTTTCATGCAGTGTATGGTCAGCCACTGCAATGCGTTGCCTGAAGGAGTAGAGTATGCGTTCGATCGTCCCCTCCTACCTAAGCCTCGACGCAGGGCACGGCGCATCGCAATTTTATAAGATATCCTAATATTGTGTGCGTGAAAGTGAAAATTAATCCTCATTTGCTTAAAGAATCTTTCATTACCCATATCAGTTTTCCATTTTTTACAACGTCGCCATAAGTCTTACCATTTGTGTCCTAAAGAGAAATCAACAAGAAGAATGGGAACCAAGGGGCCCGTTTTTGTTAGTCACAACCATGCGAAGCCAACAGATAATGAAGCCAAAGAAAGCATAGGGGAAATCATTTGTAGTATTAACTGAAGTAGAGAAAATGATGAGCTAAAGGGAAATGAAAGTGGAAGAAAAAAACAGCTTGCCACTGATAGGAACCGAACCCCCAACCTCCGCATTACGCATGCGTTGCACTACTGATTTTGTTACTGCCGGCAACGGCTGTTCTCACGTCCACATTCGTAGCACAATTGGTAGTGCAACGTATGAGTATTGCAGAGTTTGTGGGCTCGACTCGCACCGGCGGCAAGTTGTTTTTTCGTCCACTTTCATTTGCCTTTTATCCTTTTCTACGCTCTACTCTAGTGACAAATACGGGCACCAGGAAAAGACACAAAAGAAGTGTGTGGTTGATGCTGACGCTCGCTCTGCTTGACTTTTGACCAGGCCGCTTTCGTGTTCTTCGATCCCTGTGATAAACCACACCTTCAAGCAAATCTGTGCTTGCATTTGGTGGAGGCGCTGGTTCCATTCCTCAGCCTGGAACTCCATACTAGGGCTTTACCCCCCGCCTGGGTTATGCCTGACGACGTGGGACCGCAAGATGCTACCTCACCCCTGGCTGTCATCTGTTTCAGCGTTACAAGGCCGCGAGACCCTGCTATATTCAGGGGTGCCGAGGACCCCCATGTGGAGCACTGGCTGTCTTCCTATCAAGGAGTGAATGCACATCGCAAATGTGTGTACGCCGCCAAAGTAAACAATGCCATCTTTTACGTGAGAAACGTGGCTCATCTATGATCTCGTGACCACGGAGCTGACATTGCCAGCTGGTCGTCTGTGAAGACGATCTTTGCAGAAGTATTCCGCCGACCCGCTGTGTGCAAGCTCCGCGCGAAACAGCGCTTGCGTGGTCGCGTACAGAAATCCGGCGAAAACTTCACAGCTTACATTGAAGATGTCGTAGACCTCGGCCGCCGCATCAACTCCTCCATGTGTGAAGCTGACAAATTCAAGCAAATAATGAAAGGAAGCGAGGACGACACCTTCCACATGCTCGTTTCCCAAATACTACAATCGGTCACCGAGGTGATTCAGCTCTGCCAAATTACGACTAGCTGTGGAAACAACGCAATTCCACGCGGCGCTCTAACTTCAACACGATAATCATCTTGGCTCTCGCCGGTCATGATGTTGCTTGTGATCACACTTCCTTACTGCAGCAAATACAGCAGCTTGTTCGCGAGGAAGTGGCCCGACAATTGTCCCTTGTTCCGGAGCCTACGCAATCGCTCGCCCTATCGCTTTTACAGGTCATCCAACAACAAGTTTCTGACGCGCTGCCTACTACCCAATGCCTAATTCCTAACAGCATCCGCCTGTCTCCGCACCTCTGACTCGAGCTTCATTCATCAAGGATCCCAGGCAACCACCAAGCACCTTCTACGTGGCGCGGTCACTTATACCACCGGCCCGCTCACTTTTCTGCGTCCCGCCTCCCCGCCTGGAAACCCTTGGCGCACTCCGGACAACAGGCCATTCTGCTATTTCTGCCATCTTGCTGGCCATAAGCGCACTTTTGCCATCGCCGCGACTTCCGCATACGTGACGGAGACCGAAGTCTCGTCCTGAGCCACCACGACACCCACTTTTGGCTGGTACAGCACCAGATTCTTTCTCGTCGGATCACCGCGCCTTCTGCACATGCATGTCGCCATCACCACGTCACCGTTCACATTCCCCTTTGCTCCTTCGCCCCCCGCGCGTCCAAGCGTAAAACTCACCGTCTTAGTTCCGGAGGCAAGAACTGCGCTCCTCTCGAAAACTGCAAGGCCTCAGTTTTTTTCCTGTTGACAAGGTCAACGTGTATATTGAGGGTGTCGCTGTGCTAGCGCTTGTTAATAACGGAAGTGCTGTCTCTGTACTAAGTGGATAACTATGTCGTAAGTTGAGAAGGATTCCGATTACGATTTCTGAAATCTTCCTGCATACGGCAACCGCGCACCACGTCCAGCCTTCTGTGTCATGCACGACTCGGCTTGTCATTCAGGATGTTTTTATGTCGTTGAATTTGTCGTCTTTCGCCATGCTCGCACGACGTTATTCTAGGCTGGGACTTTCTTTCCACGCATCATGTCGTTGTTGAGTGTGCGCATGCCGAACTTACATTATCGCCGATGTGTGATTCGCCATCAGAGCAGTCTCCCTCTCTCCTACTTACCGAGTGATCGTCGCCGAGGATAAATGAGGTGAAGGGTGGGTAAAGTGCAGCGCAGTCACTGTCTCTCAGCAGAGAGAGTTCTCAGCAGAGACAGTTACTGCCCTGCAGCTTACCCACCCTTTACACCTCCTTTCACCAAGAATCTGTCTCGAGGACACTGACATAACTTCTTTATCTTCTGTTCTTGTACCTATCGCTTGCGACTCTGTTCCCTATTCTACCGCGGTTTTCAAACTCCGAAGCCTTCGCCCCTCGCAAAAACTTCCTCCTTCATTTTGCCGTTCTCACAACTGAAAACTTTTGCGTAGCCATTTATGTTACGAATCGGTTATCTTCATCAGCCACTTTATTCTTTGGTAATTGTCTGGGTCGACTTGAGGACATTGACTCCGTTTATCCTCATCAACTGCCCGATGACATGACAGACTTTCCTGTCGACAGCATTACTCCTGCTGCCCCACCTGCTTCGTCATCCTCAGATGTCTTCAAACCATCAATTGATACCCAACTCTCTGATAACCAGCGCACCCAGCTCTTGGAGCTCCTCAACCGTTTTCGGACATCTTTTGACCACAAAAAACCTTATTTGGGCCGCACATGCGCCATCGTTTAATACATCGACACTGGCACTCATGCACTTCTCCGTCAGCGCCCGTAATGAGCCTTGCACGCAGAATGCCGTTTCATTGACGACAAGAAGAACAAAAACTTCGCCTTTAAGAGTAGAAAGCGATAGCGTTATCGGGACCAGTTCGCATCGCATCTTTCGCATACGGCAAGTAGGCTTCATTCACTGTAACACTGAACATGGGAAAGCCAGCTTACAAAGACCAAGCTTACACCGATCCCCTTAATTGTTCCCCTTGATTGTTCGGCTTCACTTTTAAACAGAAATGAATTGCTGGAAAGACGTTTCTCCGGGGCCAAATAAGTGGTCTTATATTAAAATGTGAAGGCCCTAGCACCGTTTTATTATTTGATTAATTGTTTGCTATTGCCCCGACGCGCGCGCGTGTCCAAAACGAATTAGCAGGGGAAGTCTCAATTTGACCTGCCTATAGGATGCGAGCGCCATCTGGATATCATTTTCTCAAGTAAAGTACCCGAACGCGCGGCTGTAGGTCTGGTAGAAATTCCAGAAAATGGGTTTGTGTTTGAGTTTCCTCGTTGCAGAATTAGGTTTTCTCGTACATTCAAATTACAATCCGACGCCGATTGGTAAACAATCTGACGGCGAATCCGACGCCGAATGGTAAAGTCGTACTTTACCGTTTTTCTGACAGATTTCACAGTGAGAAATTCTATTTTTGTTCACCAAAACTTTCCAGACCACGTGGAGGGCCTGCGCGGTCGGAGTGGTTGGGGTGGTTATGGATGATTTTCTCCACCACCGAGCCAGCATCGCATGCCGACGCCAGATTTTCTGCGACACTGGGCCCTTAACGCTGTCGCGTTAATATGCTTATTCGTGGCGTGATACGCCCTCACAAAGCCCTTGGGCCTCCCCAGTTGTACTGGTGAAGAAAACGGACGGTAGCATCGTGTTCTGTGTGAAATATCGGCGCCTCAATGAAATCACACTCAGATATGTTTATCTCCTGCCCTGAATCGACGACATTTTCGACTGCTTGCTAGGAGGACATTTTTTTTATTCCTTGGATCTTCGATCGGGGTACTGGCAAGTACCTATGGGTGAAGCTGACCGCCCCGAGACTGCATTTGTCACTCCGGATGGGATATACGAGTTGAATGTGACGCCATTGGGCCTTTGCAATACGCCTGACACTTTCGAACGCCTCATGGCCAACATATTTCGAGGCCTCAAATGGGACACATGCCGTCGTTATGTGGTCGAAGTCGTTGCATTTTCGAGAGAATTCGATTTCCTACTCACCCGCCTCGCAAGTTTCCTGACTTGACTTGCCTTAATTTAAAGAAGTGCCATTTTTCTCCACACCGGCTCACCACCTTAGGCCATGTTGGTCACCAGGATGGTGCTCTTCTCGACCCTGCGAAGCTTCGAACCGTCGCTGAGTTTCCCAGGCCGACTACAATTGAATAACTCTGCAGTTTTATCGGCCTTTGTTCGTATTTTCACCGATTTGTCCACACCTTTGCGTCCATCATCGGCCCTTTGACACAGCTTCCTGCTGACAACCAAGACGTATCGGCTTATTCTCCCGCGAGCGACTACGCATTCGCCACTTTACGCCATCTCCTAACCTCCCCTCCGATTCTAAGCCATTTTGACCCAAATGCTCCTATAGAAATCCACATGGACGCTGGCAGTGTCGGCCTGAGCGCTGTTCTTTCACAACGCAACTCTGGCGTCGATGAGTACGTCGCCTCTTACACCAGCCTCACCCTCACCAAAGCGGAAGCAAACTATTCTGTTGCGGAGAAAGAATGCCTCACCATCGTTTGTGCGATCACAAAATTTCGATATTATGTCTACGGCCAACCATAAGACGTCGTGATTGATCACCATACTCTGTGCTGGTGGTCTTCTCTGAACGATCTGTCTGCTCGTCTGGTCTTCTGGCTGGTTGGGCACTACGTCTCTAAAACTATGATATTAGTATGGTCTACAGGTCCAGCCATAAACATGTAGATACCGACACCCTTTCCCGCTCTCCACTTCCACATGAGCCTGGTGCTGCATCTGTCTCCAGCTACGATTCTCTGCCCCTTGCATATGCCAACATGCCATCCGAGCATCGCCAGGACTTTGTATTGCCTCTTTCCTAGAGTTCCTGTCTGAGGCATTGCCGCTTACTACCAACCACACACTTCGACGCACTGCTTGTCCCTTTACTATCCGTGATGCGCTTCTGTACAGCCACAATTATTTATCTGATGGCCGTAAATGGTTCGAGGTGATTCCTCGAGTCTACGCTCCGACATCTGTGCTTCCTTTAACACGGACCCACAATGCGCCACCCATGTCAGAGTATTAAAGACCTACGCACGCCTCCAGCTTCGGTACTACTGTCGCGGAGTGTACTGCTTCGTCCAGTAGTACGTCCGCTCGTGCTCCGAGCGCCAAGGCCGCAAGAGCCCACCTTACATCATCACTGGGTCACTACGACCTCTGCCTTTTCCCGTCCGGTCTTTCGAGCACATGGGAATGGATTAGCACGGAACTCTTCCGCATACTTTAAATGGCAACTGCTGGGGTATACCACCGCTGTGAACCCCCTTACATGCTACGACGAAACTGCAGCGCTTCCGTGTACCACATCTCGTTAAGTCACCTTGTTCATCCCTCACAACCTCGTTCTTCGGCAGGGTGCACCTCGTGACCTACTGGTCGATCGTGGACGTTCCTTCCACTCCTAAGCCTTAGAAGCCCTTCTACGGGAATTCAGCCTTGTCTATCGCACTACCAGCGCATATGATCCCCAAACCAACGCAATTAATGAGCGCTTTAATGACGCTCTAGGTGACATGCTCGCCATGTACGTTTCCGCTGACCACACCACTGGACCAGATACTACCCTTTGTTAGCTATGCTTACAACAGCGCCACTCAGACTACCACAGAGTTTTCCCCATCCTTCCATCTTTAAGGTCGTGAGCCTTCCTTCTTCGTGGACAGTATTCTCCCATATCTTTCTGATGCCTCCGAATCCAAGACTATATCTTAATTCGCCACCTGTGCTGAGGAATGTCGCCAGCTCGCCGTGCTCATTTCCTTGCAAGACCAGGCCCGCAAAAAAGAGTGCCACGAACATAGCTCATTTTTGCCTTCACATTCACCTGGTACATTGATGTGGCTCCGCGTTGCCTTCTCCTTCCCGGCTTTTCCAGAAAGCTGCTACATAAGTATATGACATTCTTACCGGGTTCTACGTCCGACGTCCCATGTAACCTAGTCATTGAGCCCCTCAGCCACTACGGACAATGGCGCTGCGGCAGCGATGCGGTTCACATCGAGCGGCGGAAACCGCACGATGAGCCGCCGTATCGCTGGTTCCTTAGGTCGCCAGGTGGCTCCTTTTTCACCGAGGGTAATTGCGGCGACAAATACAGATGCCAACAAAGGACGTGAAGAAGGCTGTGGTTGGTGCTCGCGCTTGCTGTGCTTGGCCGTTGACCAGGCGGCTTTCGTGTCCCTTGATCCCTGTGATAAGCACGCCTAGAACTAAACTTGTGCTTGCATTACACTATTTTCCCTTTTGTTTTCCTTAGCT